>NC_088382.1:36120000-36438750 GCF_037993035.2 Macaca fascicularis | reverse complement strand
GCAGCAGCAAGGAGAAGTGCAGAGCAAAAGGGGAAAAAGCCCCTTAGAAAACCATCAAATGAGAACTCACTATCGTGAAAACAGCATGAGGGTAACTGCTCCCATGATTCAATTACCTCCCACCAAGTCCCTCCCACAACATATGGGAATTATGGAAACTACAATTCAAGGTGAGATTTGGATGGGGACACAGCCAAACTATGTCAGGAACCAAGCAGGAAACTCAAAAGATTGAGTACCCTGCCTGGTCGTTATCTCAGGGCTCTTAAAGATTTGCTATATCCTGGTTTTCCCTGGTCTCTTCCTCTCGTCATTCCCCTGGCGTGGATTGTTAGCTAATTGTTGCGTGTGCAGTGTCTTGCCAGTATCTGGGAGGGACCACACGTACCATTTGGTGGTTGAAGCTGTGCACATGCTTTCTTAGGGCAATTTTCCCTTACTGCTAGCACTAGACAACAAGCACCTTTAGAGGAAAGTCATATACAGGTCGAACTCTGCCATTTTATGCCTTACTACACATGCCTGGGCATGTCCCCAGAGGGAGGTCAAACTCCATCATTTTAAGTCTTATTAGGAAGTGGTTTCCCACAAGCTCAAGATGTCTCCTGTTTGTTAGGAAATTTTCCCCTCCAGCTGCCTGACAATCACCTGACAGTCACCTGACATTCTTTGGGGCCCCATCCTGCCCTGCTCACATCTGCCTATCTACCTCTTCTAACAATAGGACTCTAAGAGTCTGAGTGTTATAATTTAAGGACACTGAGGTAGATAGATGGTCTTTCCTAACAATCACCTAGATTTTTTTTTTCAAGTGAGTCCGCATCTCAGATAAGAAAAAATGCATCCCACGAATTGATTTCAAAATGCCCTTTTACTTCCTCTAAAAATATTGTAAGACATATATTTAAGTATTTTAAAGTGAATACAAAATAAACATAAACTGCTTTAAAGCATTTTGAGAAACTATGCAACACTATTTGAGATAATTAGAGAATTTCCTAAGTAGTAGGGACACCTAGGGTAAGAATTATTGAGATGGCAGAATTTGTCTGAATTGTGTGAAGCCTGGAGAGGAAGACAGGATACAAGAGGTATTTCTTAAAAGTTTCTTTTTTGACTTGCTAAAATTTTAAAGAAGAAAGCTAGACTTCCAAGTGCTCTAGCTCATTTAGGATTCTCTCCCAGTCCTTTCCTCAGCTCTAGGCTTCTTTTTCATGTCAGTCAATGCCCCGCCATGTTGGAATAACCCCAAGAGGAAGTCGAATGTGCTTCCCTTTGCAGAACAAATCTCTGCTTCTGTAGGAAGACAAGTAGAGCAAATTGGGTTATGACTGAGAATGACATTAAGGTGTCCATGGAATAAGTTCTTATTTAGCTTTATTAGCTTCCATAGAAAGTACAAACTCCAATAGCCTTATATGCTCTCCTGGGCAATACTGAGTCTGTCGTGTTTTATTTTTAGCCTTGGCAAGGAAACTGTCTTTGCTAATCGGCCTCAAAACAAGTGATGGATATAATACTTTTCCCCAAGGAAAGCAGTAACAAGAGCAACAATATAACCTTTATATGTATAGTATTTTTTCATATTTTATATCATTTGGTCTTTGTAGCAACTGTAAATCAAAAATAAAATTCTAAGTCTCCCTTTGACTGATGGACCCTCCCTTCAGTCAAGGGCATTCCAAAGCTAACCTGAAAAACAAGTTCAGGCAATGACGGAAAGCAAGGTGAACATGCCTCCTTATACCCTCCTCCCTTTTGGAAGTCAGGCACAGATGACCAGCATTAACATCAACACAGAGACCTTAAGATTTATAGTACTGACTCTTTAATTCTGATAAGAAACATTTGCAATCTATACACTGTGAAATACTATGTGGCCATGAAAAAGAATGAGCTCATGTCCTTTGGAGCTGGAGGCCATTATCCTTAGCAAACTAAAGCAGTAGCAGAAAACCAAATACTACATGTTCTCACTTATAAATGGGAGTTAAATGATGAGAACACAGGACACATAGAAGGGAACAACACACACTGGGGCCTACTGGAGGGTGGAAGGTGGGAGGCAGGAGAGAATCAGGAAAAATAATTAATGGGTACTAGGCTTAATACCGGCATGATAAAATAATCTGTACGATAAACCCCCATGACACACATTTACCTATATAATAAACCTGCACATCTTGTACTTGTACCCCTGAACTTAAAATAAAAGTTTAAAAAAGAGAAACATTTGCAATCTATTATTACTATTATCTCTGAAGACTGCTACCTGGAGGCTTCAACTACATGATAAAGCTCTGCAACCCCTTATTAGTCTCCACAACTCTGTATTTTCACCCAGACATTCCCATCTATTGATTGTAGGTCTTTAGACAATAACTTAACTCTTTCAGCCAATTGCCAATCAGAAAATATTTACATTTACCTATGACCTGGAAGCCCCCATGTATTAGTCTGTTTTCACATTGCTATAAAGACCTACCTAAGACTGGGTAATTTATAAACAAAAGAGGTTTGATTGACTTACAGTTCTGCATGGCTGGGGAGGCCTCAGGAAACTTACAATCATGGCAGAAGGTGAAGGAGAAGCAAGGCACATCTTACGTGGTGGCAGGAGGTTGGGAGGAAGTGCCACACCTTTAAACCATCAGATCTTATGAGAACTCACTCACTCTCACAAGCAGAGCATGGGGGAAACTGCCCCCATGATCCAATCACCTCCTACCAGGTCCCTCCCTTGACACATGGGGATTACTATTTGAGACGAGATTTGGGTGGGTACACAAAGCCAAACCATAGCACACTGCTTCAAGTTGTCCTACCTTACTGGACCAAACCAATGTGCATCTTACATGTATTGATTGATGTCTTATGTCTCCCTAAAATGTGTAAAACCAAGCCATAGCCATCCTGAGGTCTGTGTCATGGGCAACTGGTCACTCATATTTGGCTCAGAATAAATCTCTTCAAATATTTTATAGAGTTTGACTCTTTTCATTGACATAACCTTGCAAGACAAATTGGTATTATTCCTCCTAAGTAAAAATTTGAAACACATGGGGGTTGTCTTGTTAAGTAAGTAAGTAGAGAAGCCAGGATTTGAACCCATATCTCTGTTACCAGTACCCATGATTTTCCTACCCAGGAGCCTTCTTTAAGTTCTGTTATTACTCACCCCCAGGGCAGGGAAGATTCACCTGCTTAGTGCACAGCTTGGACAGCCAGTATGCACAATGCCCTGTATGAGCATTGAATTGAAATGAGCAGAAAGAAGTGGTACTGTCTGAAAACTGTCATCATTTTCAGGGGAGGCTGACAAAGGAACAAATAAAACTATTAACTCAGTGTTTTAAAGAGGCAATAAATACTAGTGAAGGCAGAAGCCAGGCAAAATCATTGAAGGGGTAGTGTTTGTTTTGCAAAAACAAATGGCCTATATGGAAATTATTCAAGCTTAATAGCTTAGAAATGCAAATATAGAATAATGAGAGACAAGTTAATCCCAGCAAAATGGTAAAGATTCTTAAAACGTGATAAGATGCAGTTTCGTTGTGAGTGAAGGGAAATGAACCTCTCATAATTGCTTGTGGGTTTAAAAATTGGTGCAACCTGCCACAAGGGCAATTTGGCAGTATTTTTCAAAACCTACAAAGTTTGTATGTGTTTTTATATAATGTGTGTCTTTCTGTGCTAGGTATTATGCTGGGTAGTAGAAATATGATGGTAAGGAAGATATTGTCCCTGCCTTCTTGGCAGGGGAGATGACTAAATAAGCAATTGCAATAATGTGATCATCTGATGAAGAATGTGTAATAGATTTTCTTATAATAATAGCATATGTGTATGTGTGTGTATGTAATATGAAATATACTGAAAGAATAATACCAAAGTTTTTAATGAAGCTTATCTCATCTTTTGATGGTGGAATAATGGAATATTTATTTTCTTTTTTAAATGTTTTCTGTATTTTTTCAAATGCTCCTACAATTAATAGCTATTACTGGAATAATGACACGAAATCATGAATATGCCCTTTCACAGCAATAAAAATCAGTCAGTTTGTGAGTCAATAAGAACCAGGCCTGGAGGCATCTTAAGATCTATAATATGCCTGGCATATTTGGGCAAGGCTCTGTGTACCCATCTGAAATCCAAATGATCACTTCCTCACCCACTTCTGCTTTCTTCACTGCAAGCATGTATTTAACCGGCCTGGTGACGTTTGAACGCAGCTATCATTATTGGTTTCCAATGCAGTTCATTCCTGGCACAGGAGTCCAACCTTGAACCCAAGCTCTATTGCCCTTCCTCCTACCTCTGCTCAAGAATGGAACTTGGTCCCCAGGACCCCATTCTGCTGGCTTAATAGTCCTAGGCACATCTCTATGAATAGCCACAGAGCTCTCCTGGGCTTAGAATCTAGAGATTTTGTAGAGCATCCTGTTGTCCTGTCCTTTTGCCTCCTGAATTAGACTCAAGTGACTTCTTCCTCTAGGATTAGAGATTTGGAATTTTAGGTTCCTCTAGGGAAAGCAGTGTACTCACTGAATTAGTTCTTTAATTCTACCACCTAATACCCTGGGTCATCCTTTCTCTTCCACTGGGAGTTGGGAGACTCAAGAATGCCTTGGAGGATGTGGTTTGTTACAAATTCCCACTCCAAGTTCTTTCTTCGGCTGTCCACCTGTTCTCTAGCCATAAGCTTCCCCTCAGTGACACCTCAAGCTTCTCATTAAAACCTCCCAATTCCATACTCAGGCTGTGTTGGAACTTGATACTTATGACAATTGGCAAACTTTTTTTTTTTCCAAAAGTTAAATTAAATAATCATAGGATTGTGTGATTCTAAATATACTTTTGGAAAGTGATTAAATATCCTCATTTAGGCTACGAAGTAACCCAAGTATCTTAAAAGTCCTTCTAAAATTTATGTTTCCTGATAGTTCCATAATTTAAACAATTGTAAAAATTTTTTTAGGAGCAGCTAGCAGTGACAGAACTTACTTTTAAAAGAAGTCAAAGCAGCAAATGCCTTTGGCAAATATTCTTGGGAAATTTTAAAACAAAAGGCAAAACATATTTAGATATCACTACAACATTAAATGAGTTTGAAAGTTCTTTGATTTTCCTAAAATATCTACCTAAAGATATTTACATATATGTTATTTATATTCTCAGTATGGCAACACGTTTGCCCTGAATGTCAAAATTCTCAGTTAGTTCTCAGTGAGGTACTATCTTTAGTTACAGAAGGAGAGACAAATAGTGGCACACAGTTAATTATTTGACAATGTATGGCAGTAATGATTTTGGTGAAGTTCACTTATTTGTACAAAATAGTTAAGATCAGCAATTCTTCAGGTTATTTATTTTAGAAAGATCAATGAAAATATATTTGTTGTTGATTGCTTTAGTATTAGAGGATTTGCACTAAGCTGGGTCATATTTGTAAAGGGGATTGATGGTTGACTAAAAGTGGACATGATTTTTATGAAACCCAGTGAAACTTAGACTTCTATATTTGCATTTCTGTGCTATTAAGCTCAAATAATTTTCATATGGATCATTCATATTTGCAAAACAAACACCGTATTTTAATGATTTTGTCTCAGTCCCACCATCAATAATATTGTTTATTGCTCCCTTTAAGTCTTAGCACTTTAGTTAAGCTGCTTCTTCTTCCGTTTCTCCTTTACATCTTAATTTCTGGGCATCTCATCTTTCATCATCTCCTGTTATACCTGTTACCAATTATCTAAGTAGCAAAAGTAAAAATGTTACAAGTCCTTCTGTGCTAGATATTTGATTACTTTGTTAGTAAGGGTGAAAAATAACTCTCCTATTTAACACATCTGATACACATTGGCACACACACATACCAACGATGTAAATGTTAACTTCCTTCCCCTTAAGAAGCAACTTCCTCTTTAAATATATTTTGGAAATTTAAGAAGCTTGCCCCATATCCACTCCTAAGCCATCCCTGTTGAGAGACCTTGCTGCTGCTGTACTTTAGGCTACTGGCATCACGGATGGTTACCCCTGTGCCCCAGGCTCACCTTCTTATTAGGATAAACATTTGGCTCAGTTGGCAGAGGCATGATGTGGGAAAGGCCTTGCTTCTACTTATTATTTGTGGTAGATTTTTGTCATTTTTTCCCCAGGGTACATGTGATAATTTAATCTGTTGATATAATTTGTAAAGATCAAATTGGTATAATTTGGATAGCCATCACCTTGAATACTAGTCTTTCTTTTACACTTAGAAACATTCTAATTATTCTCTTCTAGCGATTTTGAAATATACAATAGGTTATTGTAAACTATAGTTGCCCTACTGATCTATTAAACACTAGGTCTTATTTTTTTCTATCAAACTGTAATATTTGTACCCATTAATCAATCTCTCTTTATTTTCTCCTTTCTCCTACCCTTCTTGGCCTCCGGGAACCACTGATCTCCTCTCTATTTTCATGATAGCCTCTTTTTCAGTTCCCACATATGAATGAGAGCAAACAATATTTCTCTTTCTGTGCCTGGCTTATTTTGCTTAACCTAATGGCCTCCAGTTCCATTTGTGTTGCTACAAATGACAGAATTTTATTATTTTTATGGCTGAATAGTATTCTGTTCTGTTGTGTAAATATACCACATTTTAAAATTGTATTCATCCGTAGATGGGCACTTAGGTTGATTCCAAATTTTGGCTATTGTGAATAGTGCTACAATAAACAGGAGTGTAGATATCTCTTTGATATACTGATGTTCTTTCTTTGGATATACACCTAGTAGTAAAATTGCTGGATCATACGGTAGTTCTGTTTTTAGTTTTTTTGAGGAATCGCCATACTGTTCTCAATAGTGGTTGTACTGATTTACATTCCCACCAACAGTGTGTAAGGGTTTCCTTTCTCCACATCCTTGCCAGCATCCATTATTCTTTTTTTGACAAAAAGCTACTTTAACAGGGATAAGATGATATCTCCTTGTGGTTTGGATTTGCATTTCTATTATGATTAATGAGGTTTAGCATTTGTTCTTATACCTGTTGGCCAAGAAGATATGTATGTCTTCTTTTGAGAAGTGTTTATTCAGATCCTTTGCCCATTTTTTTTAACCAGATTGTTTGATTATTTTCTGTTACGTTGTTTGAACTTTTGTATATTCTGGATATTAATCCCTTGTCAGATAGATAGTTTGGAAATATTTTCTCTCATTCTATGGGTTGTCTCTCAACTTTGTTGATTGTTTCCTTTGCTGTGCAGAAGCTTTTTAGCTTGATATAATCCCAGTTATCAATTTTTACTTTTATTGCCTGTGCTTTTAAGGTCTTATACAACAAATTTTTGCCCAGACCAGTGTCCTGGAGCATTTTCCTAATGTTTTCTTCTAGTAGTTCCATAGTTTCTGATCTTGTCATTTTTTTTGATGACCCAGCTTTGGCACTTCCTTATCATGTTTGGGGAACTACCCATCTTTTGAGGGAGATTCTGCTTTTCACTATGAAGGCTGAAAGTGCTAGCTAACCCTGTTCCCACTGTCCTTTGCAGAAAGGGCTATATCCCATGCCCTAGGCCATCCATCAGATAGATACAAACAGACCCTGAGTCAGAAGTTACTTTTGTGAAAAAGTAGAGACTATGCAGAAGCTTTTTTTTTTTTTTTTTTTTTTTTTTTGAGACGCAGTCTCACTCTGTTGCCAGGCTGGAGTGCAGTGGCGCAATCTCGGCTTATGGCAACCTCCGTCTCCCAGGTTCAAGTGATTCTTCTGCTTCAGTCTCCCGCGTAGCTGGGGCTACAGGCACCTGCTACCATACCCAGCTAATTTTTTGTATTTTTAGTAGAGATGGGGTTTCACCATGTTGGCTAGGATGGTCTCAATCTCTCAACCTCGTGATCCACCTGCCTCGGTCTCCCAAGGTGCTGGGATTACAGGTGTGAGACACAGCGCCCAGCTCTGCAGAAGCTTTTTTTGGGATCTAGGGAAGCAGTTACATCCAACTCCCAGAGGCAACAGGGACAGTGATGTTTGTGGCAGTGTTAGGTCTCCAGTGCTGCAGTGCTAAAGGTAGAAGCTACCATGCTGTGATATATTCATTGGGCCAGATCTGTGACATTATTTGAGCCTTATGTCTGGCTATGTGGTCTCAGAGCCTGGTTCTCTGGAGATTCTAGAAGCCACTTCATATCCTTTTGGATATTTTAAAGCTGACCAAAAACTTACAAAAATATACAAAAATTTCCTTTGCACTCTGAGTTTAGGTTTTCTTTTTAAAATGTTTACATTAAAAATTTTTTAATTAAAAAATTTTAAAAATTTGTATAATAATTTAAAAATTAGAAATAATTTCAGACTCATATAGAAGTTGCAAAAGTAGAAAATATAGTTTTGTATATCCTTCACCTAGCTTCCCCAATGACAATAACATACAAAAGTATAGTGTAATTGTCAAAACCAGTAAAAAGACATCAATGCAAACAATTAACGAAACTACAGGATTTATTTGGATTTCACTAGTTTTTTTCTGCACTAAAAAAATGTTTAGTATGAAATTTTATCTCATGTACAGATTTGTGAGGCAATGACCGCAGTCAGGAGGCCACACCTCCATCACCCCAAAGGAACTTCCTGTGCTTTCACCTCCCAGTCACACCCGCCTGCCAAACTTCACCCTTGACAGTGATCTATGGATTCACAATCATACTTTTATTGTTTCAAGAACGTCATGTAAATGAATCATATAGTACGTAACCACACACATCTCCCAAAGATGGATAATCATTCTTTTTGTTTATTTGTTTATTTATTTATTTATTTATTGAATAGAAGTTTCACTCTTGTTCCCCAGGCTGGAGTGCAATGGTGTGATCTCGGCTCACCACAACCTCCACCTCCTGGGTTCAAGCAATTCTCCTGCCTCAGCCTTCCCGAGTAGCTGAGATTACAGGCATACACCACCATGCCCAGTGTACGTTTTTTAGAGACGGGGTTTCTCCATGTTGATCAGACTGGTCTCGAACTCCTGACCTCAGGTGACCTGCCGGCCTCAGTCTCCCAAAGTGCTGGGATTACAGGCATGAGCCACCGCACCCGGCCAGATAATAATTCTTAGAAACAGTTCAGCCTAACTTTACAATAAAGAAGAGAAATATTTTCTAAATGCATCATATTCTATGTAGATTTCCCTACCAATTGTTTCACTTTGGAAACAATGCTTTATATTATCTTGCAGAAGAGTTTTAGTGCCCACCTCCTGTTTTCAGGTGTTGCTGGACTTGGGGCTTTGGAGTTGTTTCATCGTCTGCCAGCCACAGATTCATGTACTCTTATTGCCACCTTTAGGTAGCAAAATATCCCAGAAAGGCTTTAAAATGGACTTTTCCTTTTCTTTTTCTTTCTTCTTCCTTTGGACCATATTAAATTTTCTGGTGTGACATCCTTCTCATTACTTCCTATACATGAAAAAGATGGTATTAAGATTTATTGCCTTCTTGTCAATAGCAAACCACAAGCAATGTAAAAATATGTATTCCTTTAGTTACATATATAAAACACAATGAAGACAATTGTTAGTTTACAACATAATATACCACCACTTTTTCTTCCCATTGGTGCTAACATGTGTCCTCTTTGATAAGGAAATGCTCTTATCGTAATTGACTCAATTTAGTAAAAACAACAATTTCGCATGTTTCTCCTCGGACTGACATAGACAGTCATCCACCACTTTGGTGTGTCTTCTAGTGTTTTTGTGCTGGAAAGTGGTAAGACAAAAGAAACAAAGGGACATTTGGCTCATTGGTATCTATACTAACAGCTGGCGTTCAGTGTGGTATCTCAGTGCTGGAGGTTGCAGATTCGATGGAGGCAGGACATTCAGAAAGGCAAGAGGTATACGAAAGACATTTTATTACTTATCCATAAATGAGTACTGAAATGATTTTTATTTAAATAGTCACAGTTATACTCATTATATGATGATTTTATTATTACATATGGGGCTGTTAATGTCTAAGACTAATTTCCTATAATCAAGTATGGCACTTTTAGATGAATGTGCTTATAAAATGCTCCAGAGAAAAACTGATAACCTGGTAATGATGGGAAGGGTTAGAATTTGCCAGAGTTTTGTTGTGAGAAATGTATTAGAAATCATCATTTTTAATAAAGATAGGTGTTTTTCCTTCCAGAAAGGCATATTAGCATCATGCAGATGAATTTTAAAAAATATACATCACCCCTGCCTATAAACATTTTGGGCTTCCGTTTCTCTGGATTGAGAATCAGCTTTGCAATGATCCTTTCTTACCATAAGGAGTTTGCACATCCTTGGTTATGCTAAAGATGACATAGGAGTAAGAACCCCTAGGTCAGAGCTGTAACAACCCTAGTTGAAAAGATTCAGATAAAACTGGGGATGAGGTTGTGGACTGTAGATAGATAAGAAACTTGCAACTGACTTATAAGCCTTTTTTTTTTTTTGTCAGTTGCCTGTGACATATGACGAAAGTTGCTGAGACCATAAGAAATTCGCCTTTTTGTTTTCCTCAGGATAAGTGAGAACCTGGCAGGAGTAGATACCAGGATCTGTAAAGTTGTACCAGCTTTCCTTCTTTCTTTTAACTTGGAATGTTAGAAACCTCTACCTTAGATGCAACTATCTGGAGTCCTTTATTACTGATTAGAATCACTTTCTTATTTTTCTTTAGTATTAGATAACACTCTTGACGTCATTGTCTTGCCTCTCCTAAATAAAAGTATTTTTGTCCATGTTTAGGCTGGAGTTCTAATAGGCCATTGATGGACTCTTGAAAGTTGGGAATCAAACAAGAATTCCAGAGCAGTGCTGAACTTTCTCTAACAATGGAAATCCCTGTGCTGGCCAGTCTGATCACCCTTAATCACCATTGGCCAACTGAACATTTGAAATGTGACTAGTATGACTGAGGAACTAAATTCTAAATTTTATTTAATTTTGACTTAAATGGCCACAATTTTGACTTTAATGGCTACACTAGGAAACAATGGAGCTCTAGAGAAAAAACTCAAGTGAGAGACTCAGGGTTTCTTTAAATGTAATTGCTCTCACTCGGAGATTTTCTTTCTAGAGCTCTTAAGCTTCTAACATCTTAGAAATTTTATAATTTGTTTTATTGAAGGAGGCCATTTGTTTATAGTCTCTCTCTGAATTATTTTGCCCAGACTTTTAGAGTTTAGGCCAGTCATGGTGGCACTCATGCTTGTAATTCCAACATTTTGGGAGGATGAGGCAGGAGAATCACTTGAGCCCAGGAGTTTCAGACCAGACTGGGCAACATAGTGAGACCCTGTCTCTTTAGAAAACATTACCTACATTAAAAATAGATAGATAAATAAATAAATGTTCAATACTCCTTCACGGACTATTTTTTCTTCCAGGCATGTCTGTTCACTCCCCTCTTGACCATACTGCATCCTTCCCCAGTTTCATGAAGAACACAGGGGCAAGCACATAGGAAATATGTCAAGAGCATTTGTATGTAGGTGTAGAGCACTTCAACTTGCAAAAGGTTGACTTACAAAGGCTCATATGTGGATTATGGTTTTGCAGCTTCAGATAGACTTCCCATTAACTCAGGGTACCAGAGAAACCTCAAAAATGTAAGTGAAGTTCCATGTGTTATAGAAAACAATCAGAAAGAATAAAGCTATAATTCCAGTACAAATAAAAAATTAAAAATAGAACAAATGGACAGTTTTTAAAAATTTAGTATGAGAGACAAAAGAAACAAAGGGACATAAGTGTGCACAGTTTCCTTGAAGAAGGGGTTCGGGGGAAAAGAATATGGGTGAAGAAGACATTAGATCAGAGAATTCAGCTCTGAAGTAGCACCATCACCAGTCGTCAGCATGGAACAAGTGCAGGTAGTGGGCCACCTTCCAGTGATAGTTAGCAGATGTTTCTGAGTTGACTGCTTAAAACTGGTGAGGGAGAGAGAACAGTAATACCTACACTCTCCATAGCTTTTTATTTTTTAAACAAGGGTCTCAAAAGCATCTGAATAGCGTAGGACTTAATGTCACCTGCATAAGCTCTAAGGAATTAGTCTTATCAGGCAGGCTTGGCAGACCCATCCTCCCCACGGCGTTGGGAAGAAGACAAAAATATGTGAGGAATGTCTTGATTGTAATAATAGCTCCAGCACGTGGCACAGGGTCTACTAGGGTAATTGTTGAATGTGTGATTGCGATATTGACTGAGTGAATGGTATGGCTCCTGTTCTGAGCAGTCTGTCCAGAAAGAAAATGAAACAGTGGCTCCCTGACCTGTGAACACTGGTCACAGTTTTTTAGGGGGTCGAGGGTTACTCATATTTTGCCTCTAGAAACTAAATATCAATAGAGTTTCCTTAGGCTCTTCTGTGGAGATGGATATGGTGTAGATATGCTTCTCTGAGGTCAATTACCATTAAAATTTATACAGGTTTTTCTTGTATGGAATCCTATGACTTCATGTAATCTCTTTGGATTGTTGGTGCACTCTCCTTTTTGCACTATGATCGAATCCACATGGTTAATAAATGAAAGATTATGAAAGGCTTGCTATCAAACTGACACCTACAATTCATCTCTCTTGACCCATGCACGGGAAAAACCTGGAGAAGTACAGTATTCAGCTGACCGTGGTGGTGGCTGCTATTTTTCATGGTCTGACTGAAGTTCTAGTTAGCCCTTGACTCTTTCCTGGAATACTACTATCATTTTCAGATAGAAAAATGATAGCTTACATGAAAACTTAGAAACAGATTGTTTTGCCTTAAACCAATTTATCTCACATCAATTTATCTAAAGGTCAACCTTCTTTGAGAATTTCTATATTCTCAGACATCCTCTTTCCCCCAATGCATTTGAGATTTTATATTTTCAATGTATTTCAATCAAATATACAGGGCTGATGTCTACTTTTGGATAACAGAGAGTAACAGTGACCAGATTTATCTTCCTGCCTAAAACAACTAACTGAAAAAAATGAAGACAAAGCATGTAAAACAATGGTGTCCAGACACAGGACATGGGACAGCATAAAGCAGTGATCCCTAAAAGAGGACAAATCAATAAGCTGAGCCCTGTAATTGTTCTGCTGACCTACTTGAGAGAGTCCTTAGGCCACAGGGCCAGAGGGCATGCCCTGGTGGACTGACTACAGTCAATTCCAAGACACTGCATCATCAGATTTGTGAATTTTCCAGCTGGACTATTGTACTAGAGATATTTTCATGAAGGTTTATGTTCCTGCCATGCTGACATCTTTCTCCTGAGGAAAGTGGTTTTCTCCCATTCTTTCTGCCTAAAACTGCTGTTGAATCTAAAACTCAGTTGATTCACAATTTAAATAAAATAAAATAAAATAAAATAAAATAAAATAAAATAAAATAAAGTTGCCTCGGGCAGCATATGTGATGATCAATCAGTGAATCTATCCCTTATCTTCTGGCTTGGAGCAGTTGGGCCAGGGATTGGTGTTCATGCTTAGGGTTGAAAATAAAGAAGTTACTTGACAAGAATTTTGTCTCTTGGATCATATCAGATAGTGACTAATTGAGCAGTTCAGATGTTTTCTCTTAGAAAGCATAAATGCCAACCAAAAAGGTGAGACCCCAGAACTCAGGTTGTTTCTTGAAAGGTTGAATAACTATTTTGATTTTCCTTGAGGCCTGATATATATCTTAGTCTTAATGTAGCAGAGGGACTACATAGTTTCTGAGATGATCTTTTTCTGTTTTTCTCACAATAAACGGCTATCACCAAAAGTAATACTTTTACATATTTTGTAGGAAAATATACAAAGTACATATATAAAGTAATACTTTTATATATATATTTGTATATAAAATAATCCCTTTATATAGTTTGTAGGAAAATGCAAACTAAGAAAGATTCTTTATTAATCATAATAATATTATAGTTATGATTTATTGATTTACTGTGAACTAAGCTCATTTAAACTACCCAATGGTCTTGTAGGGAAATGTATTATTATTATTATCATCATCATCATCATCACAGCTTTACAGGTTGTAGCCCAAGGTCAGATGAGTAGTAAGCATAAGAGTTGTGATTCAAACCCAAGTTCAAGTTTATCTGAACAATTATTTTATGCTCCATTTCCTCCCTGGTTATGCTTCTTTGATCACTTTATTGATTAATATTCTTTCCACCTAAGTTAAGTAGGACATCTGGGAAAAAAAGATGAAACTCAGGGCATAGGTTTGATCTTTCTTAATTTATTAGACTCAAAATTTGTTTTTGATGTATCTTATTCCTGGGTAATTATTACTAAAATTGAATTGATTTTACTTGGGTGAGTTGTCAGTGACTGATATTAAAATTCCAATTAGAATGTGTGTGAATCACCATTTTTCCAAGTAATTAAATAAGAGATTATCTTATTTTTGAGAGAATGTTAGCCGCCAGCAAACATGTTTTTAACTAATAGACTTCAAATG
This sequence comes from Macaca fascicularis, assembly GCF_037993035.2. NCBI lineage: Eukaryota > Metazoa > Chordata > Mammalia > Primates > Cercopithecidae > Macaca > Macaca fascicularis. The sequence goes on along the minus strand of NC_088382.1, from coordinate 36,424,260 downwards.
AAACTCACTGTAAGTGATATTTTACTACTACATAGTAGAACTGAATTTTTATCAGGAAAGGTCAATATTTCTAATCAAAGAAACACAAATACAGTTCTCACCTTCAGATAGAAGAAATTTTATTTAGAATTATATGTTAAATAATTGGTTAGAATCTATTAAGTGTGGTTTGAAAAGGTGATTTTTTGTTTTAAAAAAAGTTCATCAGAAAAGTTCAATACAGAAAATAGGATTTGTTTTAGGAATTATCATGGGTTTTAGTACAGTTAAGATTAGCAAGCATAACCTTTGGGGCCTATTAACTGATAAAAAACTGGCATGGTTTGGAATATAAGGAAACCTGGAAGATGAGCTGTTGGACTAGTTACTTAACAGAGTGGCTTGAATTGATTGGTATTTTTGGCAAAGGACTCATTAATTCTTTTCAGTTTTCCAAAGAATTACAGAAGGAGACTAGGCAATGACATACTGTAAAAAAATTTAAACCCTGCCATATTACTGCATCCATAAAATCTCACACAGTATACCAGATTATAATTTTTCTAAGATTAAAAGAAAAAAAAACAACAACCATATGTTAGGACTTCAGCTCTTTGGGGCTACTGAGCAGAGAATGTCTTATAGAAGTCATGGTTAAGAAAAAACAAAAACAAAAACAAAAACCCAACTAATTGCCTTAGAATTGAACTCTTTTTTGAATATGATATGAGTGAATTTGGGTGTTCTTTTTGTCATTTTAATGTTTAAAAATCATATTTGTGAAGGTACTTAGTATCATTATTAAACTTTTGCAGTACATAGGAAAAAGTCAAACAGTACTAGAAGATATGCAGTGATTATTGAGTCTCCCTCTTAGCTCAGACTCAGGAAGGTAATCATCAACAGTTTCTCTGTGTCCTTCCTAAACATTTTCAGGCATCCATATATACTTGTTTTTATACAATGAGAGTGTATCCTATTCACTAGTCTTCAAAATATAAATGTTTTCTACTAAATACAAAATCTCCGTGACATCTTCATATCAGCATGTACATATATACTTTATTCTCTTTAACTTTGGCTTATTATTCTTTTATATAGTCATACTTTTTTTTTTTTTTTTTTTTAGCCAGTTCTCTATTGGTATACAATTAGGGATCTTTGAGATCTTTTCTATCATTATGGTACAATGAACATTCCTGTATATATGTCTTTGGTAATGTCCAAGTATATATGTTGGACAAATATTTATAAGCAGAATTACTAGGTCAAAGAGCATTGACTTATTCAATTTTGATCTTGTCCACTTACCCTCCAAAGAAAATTTTAACCAATTATACTCCGGTTAATTAGGAATGAGAATGGCTCTCACCAACATGGTAGTCAAACTGATCTTTGTTAGTCTTATCGGTGAAAATAGAATGTTGTTTTACTTTGCAAACCATTGACTTTAAATAAAGTTGAAAACTTTCATGTTTTAATCTATTTGTTATTTTGTCTATAAAATGTATGTTTTGCTCATATTTCTATTAAGTTTTTCATTTTTCTTTATTTGTAATAGTGTTTCATAGATCAAAGAAATTAGCAAAATACACTTTCTTATTATGTTTTCTTGAGGAAATCAATAAGCATCTTTGGTTATAGATGATTTAAAGGCACAACAAGTGATGAGTATGGTATTCAGGTTTGATTAGTCCATGATCAGTATTGACACACTAACTTCATACTAACGTATTTGATCTATGTTAGAGGTTAAAAGAGATATTTTATGTGCATCATTTGTATAGTCACGTATGCCTTTTGTATACTTTCACTGCAGTGAAATTTATACAAAGTACAAGATACAGATGTAAAATTCACAATACATTTTGACAAATGTATATATCCCTATGATCAGTATACACTCATAACCCTCAAAAGTTTCCTCTTTCTTTCATCAATCCCCATCCCACCTCCTGTTGATACTTACTTTTTCTCCTAGAGGCAGTCACTAATCTGGCTTTATTAAACTCCATTTAGATAATCCAGAAAATGGTTTATCTTAATACAATTTTCACTTGTACCGCGAAGTGTATTATACTGTTGTCAGGTGCTCTGTAAATGTCAACTAGGCCAAGCTGTTTTCCATTTGTTCCATCAATTATTGAGAAAGGATGGTGAAGCTTTTTACTTTTACTTGTGAATTTTTAATTTTGCCATTCAAGCTCTCAGATTTTGCTTCACGTATTTTGAGGCTCTATTATTAGGTGCATAAATGTAAATGATTGTTATATCCTTCTGATAAACTCATTTTTATTTTTATCATTATAAAATGCCTCTCTTTATGCCTGTTAATATTCTTTGCTCTGAAATCTACTTGGTCTCATATTAGAAGTGTCACCCCGAGTTTCTTTTGATTAGTATTAAGGTAGTGTATCTTTTTCAGTTTTTTTTGTCTTTTCACTGATTTGTGTTTTGCGTGTAAAGTATATTTATTATAGGCAGCATATAATTGGGTCTTGCTTTTTTATTCAATATACCAACCTACATCTGTTAATGGGGGTACCTAGATTATTTACATTTCACATGATTATTGATAAAGTTATATTTAAATCTATCATTTTGCTATTTGTTTTCTATTTGCCTCAACTGTTCTTTGTTCCCATTTCCTTCTTTTCTGTCTTTTGAATTATGTGTTACTTATGGCTCCATTTTATGTCCTTTGTTGGCTTATTAGCTTCAATCCTTTTTGTTGTTGTTGTTGTTTTTTTGTTTGTTTGGGTTTTTTTTTTTTTGGAGAGGGAGTCTCCCGCTGTCGCCTAGGCTGGAGTGCAGTGGCGCAATCTCAACTCACTGCAACTTCCATCTCCCAGGTTCAAGTGATTCTCCTGCCTCAGCCTCCAAAGTAGCTGGGATTACAGGCACTGGCCACCATGCCCAGATAATTTTTTGTATTTTTAGTAGAGACGGGGTTTCACTATGTTGGCTAGGCTAGTCTCAAACTCCTGACCTCATGATCTGCCCACCTCAGCCTCCCAAAGTGCTGGGATTACAGGAATCCTTTGTTTTTATAGTGGTTGTTTTAGAGTTTAAAAGATACATCTGTAACTTATCACAATCTATCTTCAAGTAATATCATACCATTTTACAAGTAGTATCTGTCATATATTCATAATTTATACCACTTTAAAGATAATATAAGAACCTGACAGAAGGATATTTTCATCACCATCATCACCATCACCACCCCGAAGTCTCTGTGCTGTTGGTATCCTTCATTTTACTTCTACACATATTATAAGCCCCAAAATATATTGTTATTATTTTTACTTTAAATGATATATTAAGGAGGGTTATAAACATTTTAAAATGTCATTCTATTTACCCATATATTTATCACTTATGGTGCTCTTCATTCCTTAGTGTAGATCTAGATTTCCACCAGGTATCATTTTCCTCCTGCTTGAAGAATTTCCTTCATCATTTGCTATACTGTTGTTCTATAGATAATAAATTCTTTCAGACTCTGTATGTCTGAAGAAGGCTTCATTTTCACCTTTGTTTCTGAAAAATATTTGCCCTGGGTAAAAAAACGTCAAGTTGACAATTTTTTTTTTTCTCACTGTTTTAAAGACGTTCTACTGTCTTCTCATTTACATTGTTTCCAATGAGTCTGCTGTCATCCTTATGTTTTTTCCTCTGTATGCAATGTATTTTTATTCTCTGGCTGCTTTTATAATTTTGTTTTTGTCATTAATTTTAAATTGTTTGTGCTATGTTTTGGTATGTATGTATATGTATGTGTATATATATCTATTTATTTAAGGTTTCTTGTCCTTGAGGTCTATGGCACATCTTGAATCTGCGGGTTTATGGGGTTTTTTAAATCAAATTTAGAAAATTTTCAGACATTATTTCTTCAAATGATTTATCTGTTCCATATGCAGCAACTACAATTACATACATAATAGGTTCCTTAAGGTTGTTCACTGATGCTCTGTTCAATATTTTGAGTCTTTTTACTCTGTGATTAATTTTGAATAGTTTCTGTTGCTATATCTTCAAGTTTATTAATGGTTTTCTACTGTGAATCCCATCCAGTGTACTTTTCATCTTAAAAAATGCATTTTCGTTTCCAGCGTTTTGATTTGCATCTTCTTAAATCTGACATGTCTCTACTTGACATGCTCGCTCTTTCCTCTACTTTCTTGCATGGTTATAATATAGTTTAAATGACTGTTTTAATGTTCTTTTCTACTTCTGTAGGCACGTCTGTGTCAGTTCTGAGTCAGCTTCTATTGATTAATTTTTTTCTTGACACGGAAAGTGTTTTTCTGCTTCTTTGGATATTTGGTATTTTTTATTGGATAACAGGCTTCTAAATTTTTACCATGTTTGGTGTTAAATATTTTGGTATTCCTACAAATATTTTTGAGCTATGTGCTGAGACACAGGTAAGTCACTTAGAAGGGTTTTGAGACTTGCTTTTAAGCCTTGTTAGGCGGGCCTGGAGCAGGTGTTAGTCTAGGGCGAATTTGCCCTGTTACTGAGGCAGTCCCCTTCTTTTCCTACTCAATGCTGAGTGAACTATGAGGTTTTCCATTCGATGTTTAATGGGTGTGGGAGATTATTCCCTCTGTTCCTTTAGAATAGATCTTTTCTTGAACTCAGGCAGTTTCTTCAGAAACTTGTACTGGTGAATATTTAGCTGAGAACTTGAGGGAAGCCCTCTGCAGATCTCTGAACTTCAATCTCTGTGCAGCTCTCACCTTTCTGGTACATCCAACGGTGAACTTTAGAAGGCTTAGGTTCCTCAGATTCCCAATTCTGTCTCCTCAATTCAGGGAGACTCGCACCAAACCAAGACTTCAAACATTTCAGCAAAATAGTAACTATTTTTGCTTAAATGAGATTGCACATGATTTTTGATACTTGCATTGAAAGTCCACCTGTTGATTGAGCTTCAAGATATGAAGACTTGATATCTTGATATAATCCTCCATGAATAGTTCCTCTCAAACTATTAAATATTATACAAATAGGCTATTTAGTTCATTTTATTATGACTATTATAAAAGCTAAGTATAAAACACACATATGCATGTGCACATACACACACTACCACCACTACCATCATTAAAAATGCTGTAAATTGGAAAACAAAGATCATCTAGAATGTCATGACCCAGTGATCATGTCTATTTCTATCTCACAAAGAAGTCTTTAATAATTTGATAGATGTCCATAAATATTAGGTTATACAAAGTGAGTTCTTTTTTTTTTTTTTTTTGAGACGGAGTCTCGCTCTGTCGCCCAGGCTGGAGTGCAGTGGCCGGATCTCAGCTCACTGCAAGCTCCGCCTCCCGGGTTCACGCCATTCTCCTGCCTCAGCCTCCCAAGTAGCTGGGACTACAGGCGCCCGCCACCTTGCCCGGCTAGTTTTTTGTATTTTTTAGTAGAGACGGGGTTTCACCGTGTTAGCCAGGATGGTCTCGATCTCCTGACCTCGTGATCCGCCCGTCTCGGCCTCCCAAAGTGCTGGGATTACAGGCTTGAGCCACCGCGCTCACAAAGTGAGTTCTTAATCCAATTATCTTCTTTCTTTACATCATCATTCTTCAGAAAACTCAAATTTTAGTGTGTTAAATTTCCATTTTTTTCTTTTAGTTGGTCTTTTTCATGTATCTTATCTTATCATCTTATCTGTCTTAGGTTTCCCCACACCAACATCATAGCTATATTTTTGTGTAAATTATAAAATTTAAAAAATTTTCTTTTCACTTTTAGAAGTTGAATCTATTTGGAATTAATCTTTGTATATACTGTGAGGTAGATATCTAAATTTTTAATGAAAATAATAAATGTTTTCAACCTGTTTATTGAGAAGTCTGCTCTTTCCTCATTGATTTATATTACTCACCTCTGTCATGTATACATGGACTGGTTTCTGGGTTCTCTGTTAAAATTCATTGATCAATTTGTCTGTACTTATCTCATAGTCTTAATTACTAAATATCAAAGGAAAGTATTGATGCCAGATAAAACAAGTCTACCTATTAGTTCTTCGTCAAAATTAATTTGAATATTCTTGGTCTGTTGCTCTTTCATATGAATCTTGGTTTATTTATCTAGTTCTTGACATGCACAAAATATTTGTTAGAACTTTGGTTCAAATTTAACTGAGTATATGGATTAATTTGAGGGCAAATTGATATCTTTCTGACACAAAGTCATCCAACTAATGAATATAGCATAGCTGTTTATTTATTTGGATCTTCTTTTATGTGCTTTAATATTGTATTGTGTGGACCAAATACAATACTGTATTTTGAAGACCAAAATAGACTCTCCTTTAACAACTAAGATGGACCCCCAAGGTTAACAAAACAAAAGTTATCTACCAGTTGAAAGTTTAGGAGTTAGGTGACGTGACAACTTCCTAAATCCCTATAGCTACCAAGGAACAACCACATTCTTACTAAACTCTCTAACAGTAGGAGTTCAGATCCCTCCTCACTCTAATTTACAACTGAGACCACTACCACTCTTTTTGGACAGAGGACCGGCCTTACAATACTCTTTCTTTATAGACAACTGCAATCCTTAAGCCAGTTTCAGCCAGATAGAGGCTGGGCACAAGCTGTCTTTGTGTTCCATAATTCATCTTTTGACATAAAGAACCAGATTCGATCTCAATTTAATGCTAAAACCCCACCCCAAAGTGAATGTGGGTTGTGTGTTACATTTATGCTTACCCATTGCACATGCACTTGACCTCCTTCATGATTTTGTATAACTTTTCCCTCAAACCTGCTGAACATGTGTGACTCTACTGAGGGATATGGGCCTTGTGAAGCACAAAAGCCAATCTGCTTTTCCCTTCTCCAAAGAGAGAGCACTTTTAGTCCACACCAGAGACTGTCTCGTCCCCATTCGCAAGCTGATATTGCCAATAAAGGTCTTCTTTCTACTATTTAGCCATCCTGGTGATTTTTTGGGTGACAACTGTAATTTTCTTCATAAGGGTTTTTACATTTATTCCTTTTTGTTCTTGTTGTTCTTTTGTTGGGATAATTATTTTTACCAATATATATGATGGCTATTGATTTTGTATCCAAAATGCTTATAAAATAATTAATATTAATATGTTATTCATGTATTATCTATGAAGAAAATAATAGAAAACAAGAATGTCTTATTTTATAAGACAATAAGATGTTTTTGTTGTACAAGCAAAGTGAAAAAACTGATTTTAAATAGGACTTCATCAAAATTTAAAACTTTTTTACTTCAAAGAATACTGCCAAGAAAACAAAATGACAACCCAGCAACTGGGGGGAACTGTCTGACAATCATATATCAGATAAGGACATGTAGGTAGAATATATAAAGAACTATTCCAACTCAAAAGGAAAGATAGCCCAGCTGAAAAACAGAGCAAAGAATCTGAATAGCTATTTTCCCAAATAAAACATACAAATGTCCAATAAAGACATGAAAGGGCAATCAAGACATAGTAGCCTCCCCATTCCACCAATAAGGGGTTTACAGTACCATCTACCTCCCACCCCTGTAAGCCCTGCCTTAAACACAAAAGAGAAAAATAAGATTACTTTGTAGCATCTAGCATTCAGATCCACATAGGCAACTAAGTTTTGTGCCGTGTGTGTGCTGTCACTCCACAGATATTGCAGCATCTTGCACAACTCAGTGACTCCTGCTGATCTTTTTTTTTTTTTTCTGTTAAATCTCAAGGATGAGCGTCAGACAGAAAAAAATTTAAGAAGCATCACCTTTCCAGGGATGACAGCAAAACCCACCAAATAAATGATAGAATTAAGATAGTACTATAGAGGAAACAGTATAGTTGAAATGACAAAAAACTTGGGGATGACTGATTTTTAGGGGGAGGTAGGAGGATTATATCAAGATATCAAGGTATTTCCTATACTGGGAAACCAGTAAAGGAAACATAAGAAACCATCAGAGATATTTGAAAGTGAAAAACATTATATTGTACCAATCACGAGAATATTGCTTCAAGAGGAGGGTGATTGACAATTCCAACTCCTACTGAAGAAGAACAATTGAAAATGGCTGGTGCATTGGACAATTAGGAAGACAATAGTATAATTGGAGAGACTGTGTAATAACTTTGGATTCTGATTTATCTGGATTTGAATCCCAATGCCACTCTTATTAAGCTATATAAGTTTAAGTCCTCATCTAAGTCTATAAAGCCTGAATCGTGGGATTGTTGTATAATCTAAATGAGATAAATGTGTAATATCTCACACATAGTAAGCTATGACTGAAGAAAAGAGAAAGATAGGGTGGCAGATAAAAAGAACATTAGAATGGGTAGGGATTTTGTTGGGCCACCAAAGAGTTAAATCATGGGTAGAGAAGGGGCAGAAGTCTGGTATATAAGTGCATCCAGAAGATATTCAACAGAGACCTGATCAAATAGAAGCGGAGTGGGTAGCTCAAAAGCAGACAGTGGGGCAGAGCAGAAAATAGGATGGAAGGAGGAGACACTTGGATCAAATGGAAAAACATGATATTTTGGAGTCATTTATTATTACGCCTTACATTTGTCCATATACCATAAACATATATTTGAATTGGCTCATACTATGATATTTTGTTTTAAAATGATATAAAAAAGTTAAGATGTCTTTAACAATGAGGAAATCGTGTTATATATTATAGTGTACCAACGACTATTAAACTGAAAAGAAAATATTAGCATTTATGGTTAGATGAAAGATATCTGGAATACTCAGTAAATCAGAATCTCTTACTGCCTGGTGATGGTATACAGAGAAAGCTTCCTTACAACTTAATGGTATATTTATTAGGTCAGTCAGGCCCCTCCAAAGAAGAACTGGGACTGAGTAGATGACAAACTTGGAAAGATTATGAAGTTAAGAACAAGGGAAGGTAAAATGGAAGAAATAGATCCTAATCCTTTGTTCAGGAAATGTTTGTCTTATGGGTATCCAATAAATCAGGGACTCACAATCGAAATACCAAGGTTCAATAAGCATTATTCTCTCTGTAACTCGTTTTTATTTTCTTTTTCCCCAATATTCTTCTTAACAACAGTTCTCTGCATTTCTAATTTTAACCAGGCCAAGGCTTCTTTGCTGTTCTATGTATTTTAAGTCACCTTGACATGATGAGATGACTATAGGTTAAAGAAGAAGAGAAAGAATGAAGGTAGGAAGTAAGGATGGAGGAAAAAAAGATAGGAGAGAAACCAGGAAGAAAGGAAGGAGGGGTCAATTTAAAACAATAGCAGAAGGATGCAGCAGAAAAATAGACTCCACCACTTCCTAAAGTTTGAGATGCTCTTTTAAAACATTTTTTTCAATCAAATAAGAACACATTCCACTCTCTTATAGATACTCAATGCATGTAGCACATTACAGACTCTGAGAAGGAAGCAGTTTACCTTTGCTTAACTTGACATTTCCCAAATGTATGTACTTATGATTTCCTGTGTAACAACTTTTAATAGCCACAGTAATTTAATTCCCCTGGCACACACTGTAGGAAAAACTGGAGTTCAGAACTTCACTTGCACAGACTGTTGAATTGTATTTTCTTCTTCTTAAGCACAACTTTTTATTATCTTTAACTGGCTATTGTGAGGTACCAGTTGGATTGCATGTCATTATATAATGCTCAATATCTATTATTCCGGGAAATACTGTCCATTGGTTGTATATTTCACAGCTCTCTAAACCATAGTTTTTTAGTCTTTGAAGATATGATTTGAGCAACAGGAGAAATGAGATGAGCTGAGACACCAACAGACACCTATTTTAGAAAGATATATGTAGTAGGCAGATTAATGACCTCCAAAGATATTCATGCCCTGATTATTGGGGTTTGTGAATATGTTACCTTATATGGCAATAGGGACTTTGTAATGTGATAAAGTTATGAATCTTGAGATAGACAAATTACTTTGGATTATACAGGTGGGTTCAACTTAATCACTTGAGTCCTTAAAAGTAGAGAATATTTCCCTTGTGCAGACAACCAGAGAGATGGTAGCATGGGAAGGACTCAGTCCACCATTTAACTTAACTTTGAAGATGGGAGGAGACCAAGGACCATGGGCAGACTTTAGAAGCTGGAAAAGAATAGGGAAGAGATTATCCCCTAAAGCTTCAGAAAAGAACACAGCCCTGTTGACATCTTAATTTTATCCCAGTAACACTTGCATCAGACTTCTCATCTACAGAACTGTAAGAATATATTTGTAATGGTTAAACCACCAATTTGGGGGAATTTATAACAGTAGCAATAGAAAAAATTATATGATCAGCAAGTATAAGAGGAGGCAGGATAGGAAATGTTTGTACTGAGCAAAATCCTCTAGAAGGAGACTATTATAAAAGCTGCATTCTGGCACTGTGTTCTATAATAACCTCCGAGATTCCTGGCCCCTGGTGTATTCACATATTTCCTAGTTATTCCATCAATCACTAATATGGGTGCTGCTACTAAAGGATTTCGCAGGTGTAACTAAGTTCCCATGTCCACTGGCCTCAAAATAGAGATTATCCTCTATGGGCCTGACCTAATCAGGTGAGCCCTTAAAAGTGATGGGACGCTTTTTGGCAAAAAGAGATTGGATGAATGAGAGCATTTTACACCAGGGACATTCTCCACTGCTGGCTTTGCAGATGAAGGAGTTCACTGTTCCAAGATTGAGGGCAGGCTCTAAGAGCTGAGAGTTGCCCCCAGCTGATGGCCAGCAAGAAAATGGGAACCTCAGTCCTATAACCACAAGGAACTGAACTCTGCCAGCAAAGTGAATGAGCTTGAAGACAGCTCCAGATGAAATCAGAGCTCGCTGACTCCTTGATTTCAGCCTTGTAAAATCCTGTGCGGAAAATCGACCCTTGCTGTGTCTAGACTCCTGACCTTCAGAACTGTGAGTGAATAAAAGGGTCTGGTTTTAGGCAGCTAAATGTGAGGGGATCTGTTACATAGCAGTAGAAAACTAATACAGCTGGATTATGATATAATATTTAGGAGTTATATAAAATTCTGTTTTCGTCAATGATAACATTGACATAGGGCCTGAGGAAAGGCACTTTCCACAGGATTATATACCTTTGAGGGTAGTTAACTGTATGTGTGTCACAGAGCCTATGCACTGTAGATGCAAATGAATACTTTTTTTTTTTTGTTTGAAGACAGGGTCTCATTTTGTTGCCCAGTCCAGAGTGCAGTGATGCAGTCACAGCTCACAGTAACTTTGAATGCTTGTACTCAAGAGATCCTCCCATCTCAGCTTCCCAACAAGCTGCGACCACAGGCATGTGCCACCACTTGGCTAATTTTTCTATTTTTCATAGAGTTGGAGTCTTGCTGTGTTGCCCAGGCTTGTCTTGAACTCTTGGGCTCAAGAAGTCCTCCTGCCTTGGCCTCCTGAAGTGCTGGGATTACAGGTATGAACCACTGAACCCAGCCTGAATACATTTTGATTTGAATTTAAAAGAGTCACAAATCCCATTTTATGTTGGGGACCTATTTAAGGGATGTTCAACTTTAAAGATCTCCACTCCTATGATGTTCATTTTCTCTTTCCATTTGATAAAACAAGGCTAGCCTGTTTATTAAAAAGATGAAATATATTCTCATCAAAAGACGAATACTGGTCATATCACTCACATATGAGAACAGATATCAGGGCACTGCATAGGGAGAAGTTGTGCAGACGACACCAGCTGTCTCCAGTGCACAGTTACTGGGAATGCACCAGCTAGTTTGCTGATTTTTTTTTTTTCTTTTGAGATGGAGTTTCACTCTTCTTGCCCAGGCTGGAGTGCAATGGCGTGATCTCAGCTCACTGCAACCTCCGCCTCCCAGATTCAAGCGATTCTCCTGCCTCAGCCTCCTGAGTAGCTGGGATTACAGGCATGTGCCACCACGCCCGGCTAATTTTGTATTTTTAGTAGAGACGGGATTTTCCATGTTGGTCAGGCTGGTGTCAAGTTCCCGACCTCAGGTAATCGGCCCACCTCGGCCTCCCAAACAGGCGTGAGCCACTGTGTCTGGTCTGCTAATCTTACTAATACAAGTGACCAGGGTTTGATGGAGAAATGTCAGAGCTTTGTATCTTAGCAGGTTGTCCGCACGTCCTAAAAGCATACATGCCTACCTACTTTTGTGTGCTGATTGATTCTCTTGACCTATACACTGGAAGTCAAGATACTTCAGATAAAGGATTCAGAGGAGGGAATGAGCAGGTAATCCTCAAGACTAGAAGGACAGTGTTCATGCTGAATTCAGGACTCATGTCTAAGAAGGGTAAGACTGCTGTAGCGAACAGAAGATGAACATCAGTTTGCTTATTTGTAAAATCAGAGTCGGCAAAAGAAGCCGGTGGAATCCCATTGAACACAGTCAGCAAAGCTTTCCTTTGGTGGATTTCAACCAGAATTCCAGGTTGTAGACAAAGACCTGCAAAGGGATATTTATGGTGGATATTTATAGTCTTAATTCTTATCAGAAGCAGAACACATGTAGAAGAATATAGGTTGTATTAATATTAAATTTAAACTGTAGTATTAACATGAAACTTAAGAATTTTTAGACAGATATATTAATTAAAAATAATTTTTATTTAACAAAAGGAAGAACTCTTACAATTAGCAGGCAAAAAATGTCTTGCTCATTTAAATGTGTTTGCTATGGAGACAGAAATTTTAAACCTGTGGGGAACTAATATTAAGAGACAGGTTGTCTAGATCAACTCTGTAAATGTAAGACATTATAAGATTTAGATATATTTTTAATCACTATTTATCATGCAATTCAGTGAGATGTCTTTATCCTAATCTGGACAAATTTTTAGAAAACTTGAATCACAAATAAGGATATTGGCATGAGATAATGATTTGCTAATCTCACAAGACTGTTGTTTTAGAGACTGATGTGTGTACAGAATCTATGGTTTGGAGATCTGATTTTATAGCAAATTTATTTTGAGTCAGAAAGCTGAGGAGAAATCTTTTCTGTATGCTTTCTTATGGCGTGCACTGCTTAAATTGTTTTTCTTTTATTAGGGGTGCTACTTAAAAAGCATTACCATTATGAAAAAGCAAAAGCTGGCTGGGCAAGGTAATCCCAGCACTTTGGGAGGCCAAGGTGGGTGGATTGCTTGAGCCCAGGAGTTCGAGACAAGCCTGGCCATTATGGTGAAACCCCATCTCTACTATAAATACAAAAATTAGCCAGGTGTGGTGGCAGGCATCTGCAGTCCCAGCTACTTGGGAGGCCAAGTCACAAGAATCGCTTGAACCCAGGAGGCAGAAGTTGCAGTGAGCCAAGAACTTGCCATTGAACTCTAGCCTGGGCAACAGAGCATGACTCTGAATAAATAAATAAATAAATAAAGCAGCAAAAGCCACTAGATATACATAAGTTGTTCGTGCAAATGACAAATTGTACCTATTGCAATCTTCTGAGCCAAAAATGAATGTGCCTGTCCCCTGCTAAAGAAAAAGGTATTTTTCTCCATCAAGGGACGGCACGTTCATTTTTGAGTGGGACAGTTTGGGACACTTACTAAAACGATTCTTGGAAACTAAAATGAAAGATTATTTTATGTGTATTCATAGTTATTTATTTAGAAAACACAAAAACAATGAAAAAACACATGCCACACATAAGACCTTGGGAAGTCCAGTGAACTCTAAAAGGCGTAATGCAATGTCTTTATTGGGCGGGATGGAGGAATGCCCAATATCAGGACAGGCCTTATTACCAATGTCCTCACTGGAGTTGTGGGCTTAGCAGGTGGAACATGTATGGCAGGAATAATACTGAACTATGTTTAAAATAATTTGGAATCCTCCAGTTGGAGCAATTTTGAGTGAACAAATCATATTTGGATGTCATTAGTTATTACACTAATAGAAACTTTGGTATTCACTCAATTTTATGGATCATAATTCACTGATGTTATTAATTCCATGTCATTGCTGCTATGGTATGCCCGGGTAATAGCATGACATTTGATAGCATCTGGTACAGGTTTTTTGGAGTAACCAGACAGTCATGCTAAAAGCACCAGCTTTTGCCCCTGGTCTTTTCCCTGTGTTGCTTTAATTTTTATGGGCTTGCCAGAGGGTCAAATCTCTAATAATCTGATGTGGGGAATGATGCATGAATTAGTAAAACATACGACAGTTTAGACAAAAAGAAAGGAAAGAGCTAGACTCTTAGTTATTGAATTATTATAAAAGAAATAACTTCTTAGGAAATTTAATGAATAGAAGTTCTGTGGGCTGCACATTCGGGAATAATGAGGTGGAAAATATTAAATGTCATTTAAGAGTCTTCAACACAGAAAATAAATTCTAGGAGAGTTTATTTTGGAGAAGAACTGTTTTTTAATCTTAGGTTTCTGTTTAGACTTACCACTAGCTAACTTGTGGATATTATTGAAACTTGAAATTGTTTATTTTTTATAAGCTTTTGTCTGAGATTTTTCTCAATTTATTCTCAATGGTGTTAAAATGTTAGTGAAAAGGTTGGGTTGTAGCTGTGCATGATTTTAGTCCATGGTCAATTAAGGCTTCACACAAATACAAAAAAAGTTGAGTTTAAATTAAAGGAGATACTCTGAGACCTACCATTCTTGATAATTCTAGGTGTTAAAATTCCATCTAATTTAGAACTTACAGAATTATCATTCCACAGTGGACATTTCCATGAGCAAACACTTTTTAAAAGGGGTATTCAGGACTCTTTGAGAAATTCACCTGTGGTTTAGGTGAACCTTTCCTGGGCTGTAGGATTGTCAGAAGTGTCCTCCAAGAACATCAGAATTTGTTCCCATGGGCACTACTAACGTGACCAGATTATGTTTCAACCAGCCTTTGGCTAAGCCTCATAAAGACCTGTTTTCATAGTTAACTGTCAGCACTGGGCTCTTCCCAACTAAAATTAGAGTAATTCTACTTCCAGCAGCTTGGCAACTTGCCCCTCGAGTCCACCATCTGTTACTCCTGCTGCTTTAACAGATAAACTCCCAAATCTCATACTTAACCTAATAGAAGTGTATTTCTTGCTCATAGCATCCTAAACAGGTGCTCTAATTGGCAGGCAGGATTCCCCAGGCAGTGATGCTAGAACTCAGGCTTCGTAGATCTACAACATGTGGTTTCCAAGTTGGCTGTGCTTGTTGGAAGGGGTAAGAGAATAAAGGAGTCATGGTGGAGGTTTTTATGGGCCAAGCCTGGAAATGGCTTACCTCACCTCCATTCATATTCTATTGGCCCCAACTTAGTCATATGACTACCTCTAACTTCAAGGAAGGCTGGGAAATATAGTCTAACTTTCAGCCCAAGAAGATGAGTTGGGTTTGATGAATAACCAGTTAATCTCTCCCACACAGACCCTTATCCAGCTATAGGTTTCAATAGTATTTAAAATGCAACAAGCTTTTACCTTTGTTGCATTACTTCTGATTTTACACTTGTGAGTTTCTTAAATTATTCTAATTTGTCTCTAAAATATCTTCATTACAGTTTTGGTGTATATTTTTTCAAGCTATATATGACTAAAGACATGTATATGTACAAGTGTATACTAGGTATGTATGTACACTCACATACACATGTATATACACACACACAGCATACACATAAAATATGCACATGTGTATATGCATGTGTATTTCAGGGTCACATAGTTAGGACCAGATCCAGAGCTTGAGACCAGGATTGACAACTTTGAGTCTACTACATGCTTTTGTGTTGTTCAACTTCAACCTCAAATTTGTAGAGAAGAAGAAAAAATATCCATGAGTCAATATTTTTGAGAACATGATCTCTACTTTAAATTCCAACAGTGGGTAGCAAATATCTAGGAAAATATATTAAGATTAGAGCCACAGGGCATCAGATATTGGGATATTTTTATAATTACTTTTGCAACTTCTCTCAATATTTTCTTTTAGTATTAATTATTTCTTTATAAGATTGGGTCAGAAATTTATTATCATCATTCTGAAACTTTAGGAGTTTGAAAGAGGTACAGAAATAAAGAGAAGACAGGTAGATAGATAGATAGACAGATAGATAGATAGATAGATAGACAGATATGGTGTGGTATAAGGATGAACTTTTGGAAAATTACAAAGATACAAAGACTGAACCCATATTATTGACCTCCTTTCCCCCACATCCAGTAAAGTCTATCCAATAGGAGAATGGTAGAAAAAACAATAGTACCTTGTTGGTACAAAAATTCATCTGGAGCTTGAATCAGAAACCTGGCTATAAAACAACAAAAGGAGCGCGTTCATCTAGATGGGTATGACAAGCTTTGAACCATCGATGATGACACCACTATCTCTACGCCAGTTCCCAGGGCAGACAGCTGCTTCTCATTATTGCTGCCAAGTAGGAGTTTAAGAGAGAGTAGAGCATTCAAATGTGTTGTTCATAAAGAAACAAACTAAAATTCAGATAAACTGAGGGAGAAATTAGCTATTCAGTGGAAAATGCTAAAAAGGCAGAACCACCTGGTGTAGAAAAAACTATCCTAAAACGGACTGTCAGCATTACAAATAGCAAGAAGGACAGATAGTCGTCCCAGGGTAGAATGAGGAGAGATGTTTTATTGTGGTGTGATAAGGTGACTAATGTGGAAAGATTGTTTCCAGGCAGCTGCTGCCCATTAGGCAAAGGTGGTGAGAGACTCCACCGAGAGACCTTCAGACCAAGTTATGTGAAAGTATGCACACACCAGAAACCCTATTGAAGATATTAGATTGATCATGCTCCAAGTTTTATTGTGGCTAGAATGTTCTCTGGGTAAAGAGACAAAGGCTAGGCTTAGATTGTCCATATGTCTTAAACACTTAATGAAAAATGATATTATATTGATTCCTTTATATCCTCTGTTACTTGTCCAAGAAACTGGATATGATTCAGATTGTCTTTATAGACCTCTACTGATTGAAATAGACATTTCTTGGCTTTCCGTTTCTCTTTCAATTTCTTAATTTTATTTTTTTGAATTTCAACATTAAACTAATTGAAGATAGCATCAACTTTTATTGATCTCTTACCATGTGCCAGGCCTTGTCTAAATGGTTTATCTTTTGCAATCCTTAGTACAACCCTGTAAAGAACGTAATTACTAAAATCACTTCTTACAAATGAGGAAGCCTCTTTGCTTAAGGACATACAGCTAGTGAATGGCAGAATTAGAAAATATATTGTATGTCTTTGTCCACAACCCATGCCATTTTCCCTAGAGGAGATGTTAAGTATCCCTGATACTGGGTTTTGGCTTGAATGATGTTCTATTCTTCCTCTTATAATCAACATAGAAGCTTCTTCAACCTTCTTCCATTCTATGCTTTGGAAGCAACATTGGAGCCCTGACCACTGTGTTTCTTGAAATCTTGGGCAAGTCACATCACCTTAGTTTCTCCAATGATAAAATGATGGCATTGGACTAGTTAAGCTCATGGACAAATCTCTAGTTTGAGGAGAAGGATGTGCCGTTTCTCAGCTACACTCCTCACTGAGATAGCTAGGAAGATTCTAGGAGAACATTTTCCATTGCCAGGTAGCGGCCCCCTTCCTTTCTTTCCTCATTGTGAGTACCACTTTTTAAAATGTAAAGGCCGCGAAACTTTCCTGTTTGGCATCTACAATCAGAAAGCTGAGCGTGACCATGAGCATCAATTTCCCATTCATCAGTTTGAACTCAAGCCCTGCTATCAGTCAGTTCACCCATCTGCAATCATCAGGAAAATACCTAAGTCACACTAGGAAGACACGTTCATTATTCCAGCAAAAAAGAGTGTTTGCCTCCTTTCTTGACTGATAGCTGACTCAAAGTGCTTACCCCAAAAGAATGATGCCTAACCATCACTGCCAACCTGGCTGCATATGTAAGTGTATGCCTCTCTTTATCCCTACCAATTCAGGAGCTGTTTTGTGATACCTGTCTCATCACAGGAGCAAATCATAGGTGAGCATGATAGTTTCATTTACTCACTTTATGGAAGCAGTTCACAAAGATAAGACAAGAACAGAACTGTATCTCAGTCGTGCTTGTAAATTTTCTCAGCTGATGAGGCATATCTTTTTGGTAGTATAAAACCCCTCCAAATCTCAGGTATTTGGAGGTGGTCTATTTCTCAAACATGCATTCAATCATTTAAATATTATTGACCACATCTAAGGGCAAG
This sequence comes from Macaca fascicularis, assembly GCF_037993035.2. NCBI lineage: Eukaryota > Metazoa > Chordata > Mammalia > Primates > Cercopithecidae > Macaca > Macaca fascicularis. The sequence continues at coordinate 36,406,061 of NC_088382.1, read as the reverse complement.
TCACTTTTCTCATGATACATTTACTCACCTATAAAGTGGTCTAAAATAATATAAACTTATAGAGAGCTAAAACATGAAGTAATTAGGAAAATGCAACATGAAAGTGCTTCCCTTTTCTGTGTAAGATACTTGTCAGTCATTGTGGAGAATGAAAAAAAGATGGTTTCATAAGAAAATGGATTAGGCCCTCAAAAAGTTGCAGTCCTGTAAGAGAAATAACGTACATCCATAAATCAAAAAAGTTAAAGAATGTGGCATGCATGTAAGAAATATAGATAAATGCCATGGGAGTTTGAAGGAGAGTACATTTAGGATTATAAAATGCAATGTTTCAGATGAAGGATTTGAATTTAGCTTTAAAAGATGAATAGGATTTGGACATTAAAAATGGGGGAGAGAGAATATAATTATTTTCTGAAGGTGCAACAAGGGAATAGAACTAAGGAATATATGTGAAGGAAGACTAACCAATCGTTTGGTTTGGCTAGAGTGTATGACACATGAAGGGAAAAATGGGAAACAAGGCTAGAAGTATAGGTGTAACCAGACTGAAGATGGGGCTTGAATGCTAGTCTAAAGTTTGTCGTTTTCTTTTTTTTTTTTTTTCTTTTGACAAAGTCTGGCTCTGTCACCCAGGCTGGAGTGAAGCAGTGTGATCTTGGCTCACTGTAACCTCTGCCTCCTGGGTTCAAGGGATTCTTGTGCCTCAGCGTCCCAAGTATTTGGAGCTACAGGCGCGTGCCACCATGCCTGGCTAATTTTTGTATATTTAATAGAGACAGGATTTTTCACCATGCTGGCCAGCCTGGTCTCGAACTTCTGGCCTCAAGTGATCCACCCACTTCAGCCTCCCAAAGTGCTGGGATTACAGGCATGAGCCACTGTACTTGGCAAGGATTACTTTTATTTTGGAGACTACAGATTAGGGTGATATTGGTAGGAGTAAGAGTTGGAGCAGACGTGTAACAAAAGAGAATGGGAAGTTCAATGAGGGGCATATTGGATTTCAGGTGTATCAAGGGGCTTCTTGTCAGGTTGCTAGGGAGACTTAGAACAGGTGAACTTGGAGGAGAAGTAACATGGCGTGGTGTGATTCCCTTGGCTGTATCTTACAGGAAGCAACTTTCAATATAATTCGGTAGAACAAAGCGGCCCTGTAAGGTTGCTATAAACACAAAGCCTTAGCAATTCCACAGCTTATCTCAATCCTCAGCCATCTAAGAAAGTAGAGGTGACACAGGAATGAGAGTAGATGGACATGTAAGATAAAATTTTAATAAATGTATTAAAGCTGATAATAATAAGAACAAGAAGTGCCATATTGTATACATAATCGGTTTAATTTATAGGGTCTTTATGATAGTATAAGATAAAGAAAATCTTAATGAGCTCTCAAAACAATTCAGTGAAATAATTTATTGATCGAGCAGAAATAATAGAAATAATACACCTTAACTATATACATGTGAAGAGTAACTGAAAGATAAAAAAATCACTAACACGTGAAAGGCAGTCAAGTCCAAAAGAATAAATGAGGTACTAAGAAGTTGCTAGCTTTTATGTTTTAATGTGGTAAGTTGCTGTTTACATCAAAGGATTTTTTTCTGCCTTAAGCATCAAAAGGAACTTTCTGGCAGCAAGAATTATTGAAATAGAAAATTCAAGGGAAGAAGTGAAAACCCCATTACCACGTCAGTGAGCCTTATCTGTAGTTTATTTTCTGCAGCTTGACTTTGTTGATGGAAGCTGGTTACAAAGATTAGGAACCACAAAGATAAGGAAAGTTGATAGACAGAGAGGGTAACCTGAAAATAGTGCACCATACAGTCGACATGGCAGAATATGATCATAACACCCTTTCACACTGAAAATAGTAAATAAAAGTCATCCTCCCATAAAGCCTCAAGAAAATAACTTTGTACAGTGATACAGGGAGAATATTACTCAAAGTCCAAATTCTTCACACAGACTGTGGGCACATTGACTAATATAATAAAAGGTAGAAATAAATCTGTCATTATTTCTTACAATTTTGTGTCTCACAAGAAAAGGATTTTCTATAAAATATGAAGGCTTAGGCGGTAGACTTAGAGTGAGCTTTCCCAAAGGTCAGACAATGAAGTTCAGGGTGAGACTAACAGCAAACTTGTTTTCTCAGTTTGGGGTCTAAAAATCAGGAGAACTGGCTTACACTGGGCCTTTGTGTGGATCCTGTGAAAAAATGGTGGAAGCCAAAGCTGGAAGGATCTGTAGAGGGTTTTTAAACTTTGGGCTTTAAAGGGGTTTTAAACTTTGAAAAGATTAAAAACTTTGGCCATAGTCTTCTGAAGAAATGGATAGTTACGTGAGGTTTATTTTGGAGGGGTAGGAAGAAGAAATATGATCAAATCTGTATTTTATGAAGAATAATCTGGCAGGTATAGCTTAGGCTGGAAGAAGGAGAGATTTGAACTAGGAAGATAAGTTAAGAAGTTCTTAGGAGGCCTGTCCAGATATTGTCAGGGAGGATGACCCAGGAGGTATTTCTTAAACGGTTATGGTGGGTGGTGGGTGGGGTGGAAGAGAAGAATCTGGAATGGATGATGTCATTGAGGGGAATAAAATAGGATAGAAGAATTAGATTTGCAAAGAAATAAGTGGCCAACAAATACATTTTCAAATTAAAATTCGTTATAGATCATTTTTTACCTCAAGCAGATGATAAGGGAAAGAAAATGCGTGGTGTCACCCAAAGAATCTTTGCTTTGGCTAACCAAGGGTCCATCTAAATTCAGAAGGCCCTGAGACAGAAAGGATATTTGAACTGGAGGTCTCAGAGCAGACCCAATAGAGGTGGCTGGTGCAGGATACAAGGATATGAACAAAAATGGGAATTTTACAAGAATTCAAATAGTGACACAAGATCCTGCAGCCTTCACAAATGGGATGTCTTAACTCCCATCTATAGCCTCATTCATGCCCAGTCTCTGAGACCAACTGAACTTTTAAGCAGGGGAGAATTATTAATAAAAGCTATTTAGAGAGCTTAGCATCAAGTCAGCCTCCCTGCTTATGCTACTCTGACTAGGTAACTAGCCCCTCTGTTTTCTCTTTTTCTCCAACAGGGTCTTGCTCTGTCACCCAGGCTGGAGTGCAGTGGTGCAATCACAGCTCACTGCAGCCTCAAACTCCTGAGCTCCAGTCATCTTCCCTCCTCTGCCTCCCAGAGGTTTGGGATCAGAGGCATGAGCCACTACACCTGCCCTGGTTCTATTTGTTGCTCTCTTGGCTGAATGTACTGATTTAGTTAGGTGAGTTGTGCTCAACATTACTCAGAGCTCAAGTCCTTTTACCCTTCAAGAGCTTGCAGGGTTTTGCTTTATGCTTCTGAATCCCACTAGCCACACAGGGACCTTGTTAGGTATGCTAGATAATACGGTTTGGCTGTGTCCCCACCCAAATCTCATCTTGAATTGTAGTTCCCATAATCCCATGTATCATGGGAGGGACCAGGTGGAGATAATTGAATCATGGGCTCAGTTCTCCCCATCCTGTTCTCATAATAGTGAGTGAGTTATCATGAGATCTGATGGTTTTATAAGGGGCTTCCTCCTTTGCTGGGCACTCACTCTCTCTTCTGTTGCCACGTAAAGAAAGATGTGTTTGAGTCCCTTTCCGCTATGATTGTAAGTTTCCTGAGGCCTCCCCAGCCATGGGAAACTGAGTCAATTAAACCTGTTTCCTTTATAAATTACCCAGTCTCGGGTATTTCTTCATAGCGGGGTGAGAATGGACTGATATACTAGACTTCTCTGTCACCATCTTCCTGACTCTTTGCTTACACATCTTACTGCCTGTTGATTACTACTCTAGTTAGGCTTTGCGTAAAAGCTGCTGGAATAAAAAGATACCCAAAGATATAGATGCTTAAACAAGGTAAAATTTATTTTTATCTAAAATAATAGTCCAGAGGTGAATGGACCAAGCTGCCAGGGCAGCTCTGCTCCGTGCATTCATTCAGGGAAGTAAACCTGTCTCATTTATATTAATTAATTAAATAATTAAATGATTTAACACCTTCTGGGCTGCTGCTCTTGATTGCAGATTTGAAGCAAAGTCACTGCCAAATTTGACATTCCAGCCCACTTGAAGAGAAAGATAAGTAGATGACAGTTATTCTCTTTGAGGCAAGTAAGATGGAATTTGCACGTATCATTTTCATTCACATTCCACTGGAAAGAAATGGAATTAGTCATTACCACAACTAGTCACAAGGGATGTTGTGAAAAGCATAATTGAGTGTTTTCTTGCCTAACTAAAATTCTATTATTATAGAAGGGGAAACAGACTTTGGAGGACAATCAGTAGCCTGCCACACGCACTCTGGTATTATGAGTTTATTTGTACTCATTCAGTTCATTCTTTAATTGATCAAGCATTAATTATGAACAACAATTTTCATTTTAAAAAACCAGCATTACAGGGATGTTACCCTATACACACCTATCTATTCAAATGAGCAAATTTCCTGCTTTCTTCTGATTGGTATGTATTTATTTGGAGCTACTAAACATTACATTTCCAGATCTAAAGTTTCCAGCATAGTAAGTGTCTTTAGCAGTTGTTGCTAAAATTGAACCCCTAGGACAGGAGTGGTAACTTAATGACATATAAGCTACTATTCCTCTCTCTTTGTTCCTGGCAGACATTGCTTATAAATAGTCATACACTTTTCCGTGCAGCATGAATGCAGCTTCAGGATCATTTTCGACACAGCACTCTAGAGAGCCACTGCTTGAGAGGTTAAAGCAATTTGCCATCTCCAGGTGGTTGGAGACCATTTAGGTTTCAAAAATCATTATTGATTTGATGTTGCTTCCTTCAGGCCTGCCACTGATAGTTACAGATACCTTTTTTTTTTTTTTTCATTTCAGACATAATTTTAGGCAAACAATGGAGGAAATGTATCTTTTTTCTTTTTTTTTGGTCTCCTGACTTCTTAAAACATTAATTTTAATTAATTGATTTATTATTTCCAACTATTATTTTAGATTCAAGAATACATTACCTAGGTATATTGCACGACGCTGAGGTTTGGAGTACAAATGATTCCATCACCTAGGTACTGATCTTAGTACCCAATAATCAGCTTTTCAACCCTTGTGCCCCTGTTCCCTTCTCCAAATAGTAGTCCCCAGTTTCTATTGTTGTCATCCTTCTGTCCACGAGTATCCAGTGTTTAGCTCCCAGTTATAAGTGAGATATGTGGTGTTTGGTTTTCTCTTCCTGTGTTAATTCACTTAGGATAATGGCCTCCAACTGCATCTGTGTTGCTGCAAGGTACATGTTCCCATTCTTTTGCATAGCAATGTAGTATTCCATGGTACATATGTACCACATTTTCTTTATCTAATCTGTCATTTATGGGCACCTAGGTTGATTTCATGTCTCTGCTCTTGTGAATAGTGCTGCAATGAACATACAAATGTATGTGATTTTGGTAGAATGATTTGTTTTTTTTCGGATATATAGTTAGTAATAGGATTGCTGGGTCAAATGGTAGTTCTGTTTAAGTGTTATGAGAACTCTCCAAACTGCTTTCCACAGTGGCTGAACTCATTTACATTTCCCCCAACAGTGTATAATTGTTTCCTTTTCTCCATAGGCTCACCAACATCTGTTGTTTTTTGACTTTTTAATAATAGCATTCTGACTGGTATGAGATGACAATCTCATTGTGGTTTTGATTTGCATTTCTCTGATGATTAATCACATGGAGGATTTTTTTTCATATGTTGTTGGCTGCTTGTATGTTTTCTTTTGAGAAATGTTTCATGTCTTTGGCCCACTTTTTAATACGGTTATGTGTTTTTGCTCATTCAATTGTTTAAGTTCCTTATAGAGTCTGCATATTAGACCTTTGTCAGATGCAAAGGTTATGAACATTTTCTCCCATTATGTAAGTTTTCTCTTTAATGATAGTTTATTTTGCTGTGCAGAAACTCTTTAGTTTAATTATGTCCCACTTATCAATTTTTGTTTTTGTTGTAATTGCTTTTGAGGACCTAATCATAAATTATTTCCCAAGGCCCATGTCCAGAATGGTGGTTTTCTAGATTTTTTTTTTTTTTTAGGATTCTTATAGTTTGAGGTCTTACATTGAAATCTTTAATCCCATGTTGTTGTTTTTTTTAAAAATTCACATTTTATTTAGATTGAAATAAACTACACAAAATTGATTTTCTTCACCAAAAATAACAGCAATATTTTCCATATTTTTCTAGATAAACTTATTTTTGTAGGTTTTTCAGGTTTTGTTATGAATCAAGATAAAAGAGTAGATAAGAGTCATGGAAAAAGACAGAAAAAAACAGACAAATCAGTTGTCAGTATCCATGGCCTCTGATTCTGTCTTAACCATAAAACAGAAGTGTTCAACATATACCTGCTAGAAAACTCAGGAAGATGTAGGTTCTGCAAAGGAATGTAAACAGCAACAACGAGATGTGGAGCAATGGAAGGCTCTTCCATTCAAACTTTAACTGTCATCGGTTCCTTTAAGTTCATTTGAGAAAGACAAAATCTACACTGAAATCCTTGTTTGGCGAGCTCACAAGCTTCTCTTTCTCTGGTAATTTCTTGTCACTGTCCAGTAAAGATTTTTAACATACTTAAAACTCCTATTAGTCAAAGGCCAATTGTGGGCTTAATCCCACCTTGAGTTAATTTTTGTGTTTGGTGAAAGGTAGGGGTCCAATTTCATCTTCTGCACATGGCTAGGCAGCTATCCCAGCACCATTTATTGAATAGGAAGAGCTTTCTCCATTGTTTATTTTTGTCAATTTCATCGAAGATCAGATAGTTGTAGGTATGCAGCTTTATTTCTAAGTTCTCTATTTTGTTCCATTGGTTTATGTGTTTGTTTTTGTACAAGTACCATGCTTTTTTGATTACTGTAGCCTTCTAATGTAGTTTGAAGTCAGGTAATATGATGCCTTCAGCTTTTTATTCTTTTTGCTTAGGATTGCTTTGGTTATTTGGGTCCTTTTTTGGTTCCATATGACTTTTAGAATAGTTTCTTTCCCATTCTGTGAAAAATGACATTGGTAGTCTGACAGGAATAGTGTTCAATCTGTAGAGTGCTTTGGAAAGTATGGCCATTTTAATAATATTGATTCTGCCAATCCACGAGCATGGAATCTTTTCCCATTTGTTTGTGACATCTGTGAATTTTTTTTTAGCAGTGTTTTGTAGTTCTTGTAGAGTGCTTTGATCTCCTTATTTAGATATATTCCTATGAATTTTTTATTTTTTTGAGTGTGTGGCTATTGTAAATGCAATTACATTCTTGATTTCTCTTTCAGCTTGAGTGTTATTGGTGTATAGAAATGATACTGATTTTTGTACATTGATTTTGTATCCTGAAACTTTACTGAAGTTATTTATTAGTTCCAGGAACCTTTTAGCAGATTCTTCATGATTTGCTAGGTATAGAATCATATCACCCATGAAGAGAGAGATAGTTTGACTTCTTTTCCTATTTGGATGCCTTGTATTTCTTTCTCTTGCCTGATTGCTTTGGCTAGCACTTCCAGTACTATGTTGAATAGAAGTGGTAAGAGTGGGTATCCTTCTCTTGCTTTGGTTCTCGAAGAGAAGGTTTTCAGTTTTTGTCTATTCAGTATGATGTTGGCTATGAGGTTGTTATAGATGGCTCTTACTATTTTGAAGTTTGCTCCTTTAATGCCTAGTTTCTTGAGGTTTTTTTAAATCACCAAGGGATGTTTGATTGTATCAAAAACTTTTTCTGCATCTATGGAGGTGCTCATATAGTTTTTGTTTTTAATTCTTTTTTTTTTTGTGGTGAATCACATTTATTTATTTGAATATATAGAACTAACTTTGTATCCCAGAAATGATGCCTACTTGACCATGGTGAATTAACTTTTTGTTGTGGTGTGGAATTTGGTTTGCTAGTATTTTGTTGAGAATTTCTGCATCTATGTTCATCAGGGATATTGGCTGTAGTTTCCTTTTTTTGTTGTGTATTTGCCAGGTTTTGGTATCAGGTGATGCTGGCTTCATAGAATGAGTTAGAGAGGAATCTCTCCTTGATTTTTCAAAATAGTTTCAGCAGTCTTGGTATCAGCTTTTCTTTGTACATTTGGCAGAATTCTATTTTGAATCCATTTGGTCTAGGTGTTTTTTTCTCTTTTTTTTGATTGGTAGGTTTTTTATTACTGACTCAGTTTTGGAACTTGATATTGGTCTGTTCAGTAGGGAAATGTATACCTTTAACAAATGTATACTCCAAATTCTCCAGGATCTCTTTGACCAACTCAGTCTCTGGATATAACTTACTAAGGAAGATTTTGGCATACTGTTGGCAGATAATATCCTCAATAGGCTTTTAAAAAGAATTTAAAAAGGTGAATTTGGCTCACTAGAAGCTCTCTCACTTCCTCTCTCACTATGTTATCTCTGTACATGCCCAGTTGCTTCTGCACTTTTTCCAGTTTTGACCTAGCATGTGGCCCTCACCAAAAGCTGGCCAGATGTGGTGCTTTGCTCTTGAACTTCCCAGCCTGCTGAATCATGAGCTAAATAAACATTGTATCTTTGTAAACTATGCAGTCTCAGGTATTCTGTTACAGCAACACTAAGGGGACAGAGATAGGAATAAGATCCATTTTTGAAGCAAAGCCACTTTACTTTTATAGTGGAAGATAATATTGTTTTCCAACTCTTGTTTCAAAAAAATTAAAGCTCTCTCCTTCAAATATTTCAGGCTTTCTTTACCAATTTAACCTCTAGATATTATTAACCATTACATATTATTCCATTATCATGATAATAGTGTCAAAGGGAGGTTTCTGTTGTTGTTTGTAAAATGACTATATAAAATAGATAAACTATGATTACCTATAATTATGACATCACCTAATAATTAGTTTTTACCTGTGAACAAGAGCTTTTGAACATAAAGAGCTCTTTGTGAAAGAACAGTTAATTGGGAAATAGGCAGCAGTAGAAGTAATTTTCAAGGTCATTTAGGTTAGTTAGAGTAGCTTCCAATTTTGTATTCTCTACTATATGTAGAAATAATTGTAAGAAAAATTTGGTGTGAATATTACTTCCTGTCATATATTTAAGTGAAAAAGCAAAGTGTAGAAAAGAACATATAGTATGCTATCATTTGCAGAAGATACCTCTACGTATTCAAATACAGGTAGAGCATCTCTAATTCAAAAATCCAAAATTTGAATTTCTCCAAAATTTGAAACTTTTTGAGCACTGACATGATGACACAAGTGAAAAATTTTACATTTGACCTTATATCATGGATCTCAGTAAAATTACCATCAAAATTTTGTTTCATTCACAAAATTATTAAATATATTGTATAAAATTACTTTTGGGGTAGGTGTATAAAGTGTATATGAAACACGAATTTTGTGTTTACACTTGCATCCCATCCCCAAGATATCTCATCTTATCTACATTTACATATTCTAAAATTTGAAAAAATCTGAAATTCTAAACATTTCTGGCCCCAAGCATTTCAGATAATGGATACTCAATCTGCATATGTATGAAATCTTATGTGTGAAATATCTATGCTTGGAAAGAGAAAGCAACTGGAAACACTGATGTCTTTGGAAGCAGAACCAGATGTATAGTGGTGGGAGCAAGACTACTAATGGTATACCCTCTAAGCTTTTAGCATTTGTCACCAGTTAAAAGAAAACTTTAGACAAATTAAATTTAACAGAGTTTAACTGAGCAAAAAATGATTCATAAATTGGGCAGCCCTCAGAACAAGAATCAGTTCAGAGTGACTCCAGGGCTGCCACATGGTCGGATAGTGTTTATGGACAAAAACCTAAAGAAAATGGAAGTGAGGTACAGAAACAGCTGGATCTGTTACAGCTGGGTGTTTGCTTATGTGAACCTGGTTTAAACAGTTGGCTGCCTGTAGTTGAGTGAGGTTCAGCTGCTGTGATAGGCTGAACTCGGCTACTCTTTTCAAGAGTAGATTACAGTCTGTTCACACATCAAATTGGGTTAGAGTTCGTTATGTATGGTGAAACTTTAGGCTGACCTTAAACATGTAAGGAGACAGTTTTAGGCCAGACATAATTAACATAATGTGCTACCTGCTCAAAACTACATACAATTTTTTAAAAAATTTGTGGTCACTGTTATGTTTTTTCAAAAACATGATTTAAGATTTCTTTTAGTGAGCATTTATTATGTAGTGTTTTAGTCTTTGTATAAGATTTTGCTTTAAAGATTAAATAATATCATGATTAGGTAAAACATTCTAGATTGACTATTATTTTCATGCAACACTTGCAAGATGCCACTCCATTGTCTTCTGGCCTTTGTTGTCTGTGAGAAATTTACCTATCAATGTTTTTCTTTTCCTTTGCTAGCTTTTGTGATTTTTCTCTTTATTCTTGATGCATTTTAAAATGCATTTTCATTATGTGACCACGTAAGGGTTTATTTTATTTTAATTTATTTTTGTTTCTTGCTTGGTTCTTGAAGCAAATTTGTGATCTAAAATTCATGTTTTAGCAGGGTGTAGTAGCTCATGCCTGTAATCCCAGCTACTCAGGAGGCTGAGGCAGGAGCATAGCTTGAGGCTAGGAGTTCAAGACCAGCTTGGGCAACATAGTGAGACCCCATCTCTAAACAAAACAAGAAAAATTAGCTGGTCATAGTGGTTGGTGCATTCCTGTAGTCCCAGCTACTCTGGAGACTGAGGCAGGAGGATCACTTGAGCCCAGGAGTTCGAGGCTACAGTGAGCCATGATCTTGCCACCGCACTCCAGCCTAGGCAACAAAGTGAGACTCCATCGTTAAAAAAAAATTAAATTTATACTTTAATAAATTTTGAAATATTCTTAGCAATTAATTCTTCAAATGTAGCCTTCTACCATTTTTTCCATTCTCTGCTTCTGCAATTTCTATGAAATATTTGGTATTTAGACTTCTTGATCTGTGTTCTCTTCTCTTCAATATTTTTTCTTTTTGAGTTTCTATACTGCATTCTGTATAAGCAGCTCAGTATTATTTTCCAAATTTCCTAATTTTTTTTTTCAGAATTCAGATTAGCTATTGCCCCTCCTAGGGTAGTTTTAAAATTTCAATGATTAATGTATGTTTGATGTTCATATTATCTAATTGATTCTTGAAATCAATTGACCTGCTTGATTTCTTTTTTTGTTGTTGTTTCAAGACATTATATCCGTTTTAAGATGGCAATTATGCCTTTGTTTATCTCCTTGAACATACATAATATGGTTATTTTAAAGTTTCTATCAAGCTGTTCAATAAAATGAATTTAATCTTGGGTAAATTGCTATTCTGATTATTGATTGCAATGGCTTCCTTAGCATTAGAATTCTTCAAGTGTTTTGAAATATTAATTCATGAGTCTCTCTCTCTCTTCAGAGTTTAGAGTCTCCAAAATAAATAAAAGAAAGAAACTGCAGATAAATTATCAATTCAGGCAGAACAAGTTTCTTTTGCAAGGACTGACAGTTTGGTGGCAAACTTAGAAGTCTGTCACAGCTTATGGTTTGGAGAAGTATGTGAAACTTATCTTTCATTCTCAGCATCTTGTTTAATATTTGTCATATAGCATATCTTTGTCAAACTAATTTCTTATACATGTGAAAATTGTAGCCACATCGTGGTTGTGCAGTGGCGGTTGAAAGCCACCACTCATCTGCCCTATCTACCATTGTTATCATAGATGGCTAAATTGAGAGCTAGGACTTTTACCACCATCTGGCAAGAGTAACAAGGACTCCCTACCATAGGGTCAGTGGAGGATACCTGGGGAACAGAAGGGATGAGTTTCCTCTCTCCTGCTAGAACATCAGTGGAGGCCAAGTGGAGAACTTGGACTTCAACCCTCATTGGGCACTAGTGAGGAGATATCCACCTTCCCTTGCTGGTATGATGTCAGAGGAGGCCTACTGAAATACAAGGTTTAAATAAAAATCATAGTATCTGTGGAGAAAAGGGAATGCTTTTACACTGTAGGTGGAAAAGTGTATGAGTTCCAGTCACTATAGAACATAGTGTGAAGATTTCTGAAAGAACTTAAAACGGAACAACCATTTGACCCAGCAACCCAATTACTGGGTATATATCCAAAAGAAAATAAATTGTTCTACCAAAGAGACTCATGGACTCATGTTCATTGCAGCACTATTTACAGTAGCAAAGACATAGAATCAACTTAGGTGCCCATCAACAATGGATCTGAGAAAGAAAATGTGGTATATATACACCATGGAATACTACACAACCATAAAAAAGAATCAAATCATGTTCTTTGCAACAACATCGATGCAGCTGGAGGCCATTATCCTAAGGAAGTTAACAGAGAAACAGAAAACCAAATATCACATGTTCCGACTTATAAGTGAGAGCTAGACATAGATGAGAACAATAGACACTGAGGACTACTAGAAGGAGGAGGAAGGGAGGGGGAAAGATTTGAAGAACTACCTATTGGGTACTATGCTCACTACCTGGCTAATGGGATAATTTGTATCCAAAACCTCAGCATCATGCAATGTACCCATAGAACAAACCTGCACGTGTACCCCCTAAATCTAAAATAAAAGTTGAACTTATAAAAAAATTAAAAAATAAACACCATACTATTATGACATAATGCTGTAAACTTCTAGGTGTCAATAAAGCATTGCACATTTTACAACAAACTGGGAAAATCTGAAATTGAATGACAAAAGAAATCAACAGATGCCAACACTGAGATGACACAGACATTAGAATTATCTGACAAGGATTTGAAAGCAGTCATGATAAAACTCTTTTCACAAAAATTAATACACACTCTTGGAAAAAACACAGAAAGTCTCAGTAAAGAAGTTGAAAATATAAAGGATAGCTAAATGGAGATGTAATAGTTGAAATAAAAAACTCACTGGATGGCCTCAAAAGAAAAACAAAGAGGACGGAGGAATTACTTATTAAACTTGAGTATCGAACAATACAAATTACCCACTCTGAACAACAGAGATAAAATAGACTGAGCAAAGAAATGAACACAACCATAGAGACCTGTGGGACTACATTTCAAGCTCTAACATTTGTGTCATCAGAGTCTTAGAAAGGGGAGAAATAGAATGGACCCGAAAAAGCATTTGAGGAAATAAATAATACCTGAAAATTCCCCAAATTTGGCAAAAGACACAAACCTACAGATTCAAGAAGCTAAAAAAAAAAAAAAAAAAAAAAAAAAAACCCATAAAGATGAAATCAAAGAAATCCATATCAAAACATATCATAAGAAAACTTCTAAAAACTAAAGACAAATACCTTGAAAGCAGTCAGAGAAAAATAACACCTAAAGGGGAAAAGCAGGTAGATGATAGATTTCTTATTAGAAATATGAAAGCCAGAAGGAAGAGGCACAATATTTTTCAAATACTGAAAGAAAAGAACTGTCAACCCAGAATTCTATAGATGGTGAAATTGACTATGAGGAATAAAGGAACAATCAAGTCATTCTCAGGTGAAGGAAAGGTAAGAGAATTTGTTTCCAATAGATCTACCCTAAAATAATGGCTAAACAAAATTCTGTAAACAGATAGGAAATGATAAAAGAAGAAATATTAGAACATCAGAAAGGAAGAATAGCTATGGAAAGGATAAAACTATGGGAAAATACAATAGACTTTTCTTCAACTCTTTAGTTTTCTAAATTATATTCGATGGTTGAAGCAAAAATTATAACAACACTGTCTGATGTCATTCTCAATTCATGTAGAGGAAAATTTCAAGACAATTATGAATGGGAGAGTGTAAAGGGATTCAAAGAGAGCATTCAGGTTTCATTTGAACTGATAAAATGTTGTTGGCCAATGACCATAACAAGATGTGTATATTATATAATACCTAGAGCAACTTTTAAAAAGGCTATCCAAAGGAATATACATAAAAACACTATAGACAAATCAAAATGAAACTAAAAAAAATGTTCAAATAACCTATAGAAATGCAGGAAAAGAAATAAAAATAGAAACAACAAAGAATAAGACAGAAAATAAAAAATAAAATGACAATTTCTAACATATAAATTATATTTGAAGGGCATTATATTTTAAAAAGTCTATTTCAGAAGGTCATGTACTGTATGATTCATTTCTATAACATTCTCAAAATGAAAAATTATGGTTATTGAGAAGAAATTATGGCTTCTAGATGGTGGGGTGGATGGTGGGGGTGACTGCAAATGAGTAGCATGAAGGTCATGTGGTGATGGAACAGTAATGCAGCTAGACTCATGGAGGTGACACAAGTCTATATGTGTGATGACATAGCATAGACCTATAAACATATGTTGTACCATGTCACTATCTTGTTTTCATATTTTACTATAGCAATGTAAAATATAACGAATGATGAAGTCTGGATGAAATGTTCAGGGGTGTCCTCTGTATCCTGTTTGCAACCTCCTGTGAATGTATAATTATATCAAAACTAAAAGTTGAAAAAAGAAGTAGTTATAAAAACAATGTTTTGAAAGTTATAAAGTGAATAAGAAGCTGGTGGTGAAATAATGAGGAGAAATAAGAGTCTGATTCAATATAATACATGTGTTAAATATATATTATATATGTATTATATTATATATATAATATATATGCATCAGAATATAATATATATGTATCAGAAGAGGCAACATGTTCCCTGAAACTTGAAGAATGAATAGAACTTTGTCAGATGATATGGTTTGGCTGTGTCCCCACCCAAATCTCATCTTGAATTGTAGCTCCCATGATTCCCACATGTCATGTGAAAGACCAGGTGGAGATAATTGAATCATGGGGGCCATTGCCTTCATGCTGTTCTCGTGATAGTAAGTGAGTTCTCACAAGATCTGATGATTTTGTAAGGGGCTTTTCCCCCTTTTGCTCAGCACTTCTCTTTCCTGCTGCCATGTGAAGAAGGACACATTTACTTCCCCTTCTGCCATGATTGTAAGTCTCCTGAGGCTTCCCAGCCATGCTGAACTGTGTCAATTAAGCCTCTTTCCTTTATAAATTACTCAGTCTCCAGTATGTCTTTATTAGCAGCATAAAAATGAACTAATACATTAGGTAAAACACAAAGCTGACTAGGACATTTCAGGTTTATGAAATTGATGTGCCCCAAAGAGGTAAATGGGAGGGAAGAGCACGTTTGGAGAATGGCAAGTACTTCATTATGAGTAGGGTGTGTTATATTAGTGGGAGATCAGCAGCAGATCTAATGAATTAACATGGCCATTCTTATGAGCAGTCAATGGAAACAAGTGTATTTGCCCATGTATATGCTGTCCTAGGTCCTTTCCCTGAACTATAAATTGGATCACTATGATTTTATGATAGAACTTTGAGAAGCAGAGAACTTCTTTTGCATTTTTCATGCCTCATGCCACTGACCTTCAATTATCCGTCTTGATCATGCATGTGTGCTCAAGATTATAATAGAAGAAAGAGGACAGAAAAAGCCAGGTAGAAATGTGAAGAAGTGGAAGTAAATTCTAAACATGCATAAAATAACGGGTAAAGATACTACTTTAAAAAACTACAACTATCAGAAAGCATTGATCCTATGGCATGGAAAATTTGGAGATTGACTGTCTCGGGACTGGATGTGCACAAAATGCAGGGTCTTGGGCTTTGTGGGAGGCTTCTGTCAGGGAGACAATATGTTGTGGTAATTCCCCAGATACTGACTATGTTATTATCAGAAATTCAGTACTAATGCCAAGTTTTCTTGTAGTTTCAGGTCATATTTAAATGACTGGGAGAACTGACCTGCTCTGTAGAAAAAAGAATGAGGCTATAGTTTGTCAGTGTAGGTCAAATATTTCATTAATTTATTCGTCCATTCATTTATCAAGTATTTATAGAGCACTCATTATGTGTTAGGGCTTCCTCTAAACACATGGACCTTTCAAAACTTAAAAACAATGAAAGAAATTTGCAACATAAAAGTTTTGAAACTTTTGCATGTATCAAAAAGTAGAAACACAACTATGATATTCAATAAGCTGGAGAATATGTTTGCCAAAAATTATAAAGGCAAAAGTTTAATATCCTTAAAATACAAAGAGCTCACATAGTTTTTCACTTGAAAAATGTTTACAAAACTAAAAGAGATAGTTTAGAGATAAAATATAAATGATGAATAAATACAGTTGATCCTTGAACAACAGGGCTTTGAACTGTGTGGGTCTACTTATATGTGCTATGTGTGCATTTTTTTTTTCAGCCAAACACAAATTGAAAATACAGTATTCATGGTATGGGAGACCCACATATTTGAGGGCCAGCTCTCAAGCACACGGGATCCATAAGGCTGGCTGTGTGACTTTAGCATATGTGGATTTTGGTATGGAGGGGATCTTCTGGAACCAATCCTCACCTATACTGAGGAATGACTGTTTATGAAGTGCTGCTCATCCTCGCAATTAATCAAAGAAACCCAAATTTAAATAAAATATTTTCACAATTAAAGAAAATAAGATATACAGTTTTGCAAAGGGTGAACAAATATGTGTGTGTGCAAATAAGTTCAGAAGATTCTTAGAAAGTCTTCTTTTAGTATGACTTAAGAGTCTAAAACTGGGCTGGGTGCCGTGACTCATGCCTGTAATCCCAGCACTTTGGGAAGCCGAGGTGGGCAGATCACATGAGGCCAGGAGTTCAAGACCAGCCTGGCCAACATGGCAAAACTCCATCTCTACTAAAAATACAAAAATTAGCTGGGCACGGTGGCACACACCTGTAATTTCAGCTACTCAGGAAGCTGAGGCATGAGAATCCCTTGAGTGTGGGAGGCAGAGGTTGCAGTGAGCAGAGATTGCGCCACTGCACTCCAACCTGGGCGACAGAGCCAGACCTTGTCTCAAAAAAAAAAAAAAAAAAAAAAAAATGCTACAGCTATTTAGTAACTTTGTCCCAGAAATGGCACTTCTAAGAATTTGTCACGAAGAAACAAAAAGGCGAAGATTTATATATATGAATTTTTTTAGATGTTAGAATAAAAATTGTTACAACAACCTAAATTTCAGTGAATCAGTGAGAAGATAAATAGTGATACATTCACAAACTGTTCTATTATGTAGACACTGAAAATCATATTTTGAAGATTGACATGGTAAAATGTATAAAGTACAGATAATGAAGAAAAATTGCAGAATACATGCACTATGGATCGTCTGTAAAATAATATTATGTATACTTTGATTTTCCTTTTTATACTTTCTGTATCTTCTAAATTTTCTACAATAAACGTATTTTACTTTTGTAATTAGTAAAACAGTTATAAGTTTAACATATTTAATTATGTAGCAGTTTAGGAATTATACAAAAAAATTAATTTTTCTAATAATATATTTTAGTAACTGAATATAATGTGTTTCTTGATAAAGATAATTAATTCATAGTTATTATGTATTTATGTGTTTAATATTTATCTTCTCTAGTAGCATGCCAGCTTCATGAAGGCGTACTGCTGTTTCTGTATTTGTAGTTAGCTCTGTCCAGCAGAACTTTTCACCATGAAGAAAATTTTCTTTATCTGTACTGTCCAATGTGGCAGCCAGCGAATTGGTACTTGAAATGTGGCCAGTGCGCCTGAAGAACTGAATTGTTTATTTTATTTATTTTTAATTAATTTAAATGTAAATTTATGTGGCCACACATGGTATTGGACAGTGTAATTCTAGAGAATAGTGTCATGTAAACAGTAGGTACAAAATAAACACATGTATAATATTTGGATAGGTCGAGTGAAGTTATGTGATGATTTGACATCATTTGATGACCTTGGAATAAGAACAGAGATAAAACTTGGTATTATCTGACCTGTAACATTAAGAATGCTTGGAAAGTTGTTGGAAGTTTTGGAAGTTGTTGGTGCTAATCAAATGAAATGGGAAATGATGGTTCTAATGATAACAGTAAGATTAACACTTATTAGTATGCTTAAGTGACCTATAAATATGAATTCACTTAATCCTCCCAACCCCAAGAAATACTGTCAGCTCTCCATCTCCATGGACTCCACATCCGTGGATTCAACCAAATGAGGATGAAAAATATTTGAAAGAAAAAAAATAGAAAATAACAATACAACAATTTTAAAATAATATAAATTTTAAAAACACAGTATAACAACTATTTACATAGCATTTCCATTTTATTAAATATTATAGGTTATCTAGAGATGGATTGAAGTATACAGGAGGATGTGGATAGGTTATATGCAAATAGTATGCCATTTTATATCAGAGACTTGAGCATCCATGGATTTTGATATCCTCTGGAGGGCCTGGGACTAATGCCCTACAGATACTGAAGGATGAGTATATTTCCCCTCATTTTACAAATGCGGTAACCGAGGCACTGAGAGGCAAGGTAACTTATTCAAGGACTCACAGCTAGGGGAGCCAGTCCCAATCCAGGTAGCCTGCGTTCATCTGTGCTCCTAGCCTCTAGCCTATAATGTCTAAATAAGCAGTGCTTATTTAATGATTTATCTAATTATTTGGGTAATCAATTTGTCTTATTTAATGACTTATCTAATGACTGGGGTGGTGTTTAATTTTAAAGCTACAGGTCTAACTTGACAATGGGCTGTATGGGTTTAGATAGATTTTCTAAATCGGGCTGTGGTATAGACTAAATATTTGTTTTCCCCACCAGTTCATACATTGAAACCCTCATCCCCACTGTGATAATATTTGGAGATGAGGCCTTTGGAAGGTAATTAAGTCATGAAGGTGGAATTTTCTTAATGGGATTTTTTTTCCCATATAAGAAGAGATCTGAGAGCAGTTGTTTCTATCCACCATGTGAGAAAACTAGGAAAACAATTCTCATTGGAGCCTGACCATGCTGGCATCCTGATCTCAGGCTTCCTAGACTCCAGGACTGTGAGAGTCCTGTTAATAAATTTCTGTTGTTTAAGGCACTCAGTCTACGAAGTCTTGTTCTAGCGGCCTGAAAACTAAAACAGGCCTCATACATTAGAGCACATTGAACACACAGTGTTTTTTTGTTGTTTTTTTTTCAGTGCATACACATGAACTCTTGAAATTCATAACAAATACTTACAGCATGAAACTAAGTGCCAGACACTGTGTTCACTTCTGAAGCTACAAATATAAAAAAAGCTGTATTATCTTCTCTCCAGCAGCTCAGAAACCAGTAAAGACACACTCTGTGGTTTGAATGAGTTGCCTCCAAAATCAGGTGTTGCCAATGTGATAATAGTAAAAGGTGGGGCCTTTGAGAGGTGATTGGGTCCTGCGAGCTTCTTCCTCCTAAGTGGGATTAAGGCCATTATAAAAGAGGCTTCACACCACATTCAGTTAGCTCTTGCCCTCTTGTCTTTCCACACCTGAGGCTGCAGTGGCAACAAGGCGTCCTCTCGGAAGCAGAGCAACCTTCACTGGACAATGAATCTTCTGGTATCTTGGACTTCTCAGCCTTCAGAACTGTGAGAAAATACATTTTTCTTCTTTATGAATGTGGGATATGAAGAGGTTTCTCTTCAAATAGCCTGATCAATCCTTTATTCTTTAATTCATAGTACCCATCCCCCCGCCACCCCCCTCCCCCACCAACGCCTTTTTCCTTTTTCTCTTTTTCTTCCTTTTTGCCTTTGTTACATGCCCAGACATGCCACGGTGCCAGGCGTTATCAGTACCAGCTCACATTCCTTTCCTTATTTGGAAAGACTCGCTCTCTAGCTCATTGCAGACACCACTTCCCCTTTCCCCTCTCTCCCTTACGTGGCCACCTTATCTAAAAAAATTTCAAACGTTTAGCCAACTGGGATTAGTTCAGATTGTACGGCCAGACCCCGGCCAATGGGGAAAGGGTACAGGGGCAGGACTTGCGTCAGGAATAAAGGCTCTTGTGCCCGTTTGTTCAGGTGTGCTCTCATGGCGACTGGCCAAGGAGAAGCACCCCTCTGCGCAGAAGTAAAATTGCTTTGCTAAGAATCCTTTGAGTGTTCAATTTCCTTAGGATTTTGAACGTTATTCCCAACATGAATTACCCAGTGTCAGGTATTTTGTTACAATACAGATGGACTAAGCAACACATAAAAAGAAAATGTAATAAGTACAAAAGTGAAAATATAAGAGTAGTGTTCTGGGAACCCAGAGGAGGGTGTGGGTATGTGCATGCACTTGTGTGAGACTTAGTCCTGAAGGAGTGGGGGTTCCGGTTTCTACCTCACTTTCTGCTCTGCAGTTCACCCTGGCCCTCATTCATGCTGTAAGGTACCCAAGTATCATGGTCAGAGCTTGAAGATTTGGGTTTGATTCACATCTGCCATTTATTAGCTAGCGACTTTGGGATAAGTTGTTTTGAAGTTTAGATAATGGATTCAAGTGCCCTACCCCGTAGAGCTCATGAGGTTTTCACAAAAGTCAAAATGAGATCTTGCCTGTTATAGTCTAGTGCAAAATGTAAAGCACTATGCCAGTTGTCAGGAATTTCTCTAATTTGTTAATCTATACCGTCTAAACAGGATGGGAAGGTAAGTTTTATCATAAAGAGCTTGCATAACTAAATGGCAGACCTATGCATAAATAATGGAGTAGGCACACTGGAATGTGTCTAGACTTCAGAGAAATATCAGATCTAGCATGCCAAAGGATCTCATTTGCAAAATGTACTGTCAGTGACCGCGTTGGCACAAGTGGTGTTGCATTACAGAAGCCTGGCTGGGAGATAAAAGATAAAGGACGGCAAATTGAGTGTGCGAAGGTGGCGTCTGGAAGGGCACCGTAGGTATTAGTGTTAGATCTCAATTCGAGATTACTATTGGTGGACCACAGAAGGAGAAAAACAGGTATTCTGTGAACATGTGAAGAATAGAAATCTGTCAGCTATGACTTAATGCTTATCAATTTGACATAAAAAATTACATCTGTAAGATGACTTAAAGCTTTCAAAGTATGCTTAAAAAGACCTTCCCCTTACCCTAAAAAGAAAATAAATAAGACCTGACGCTAAACAGTTTGTGTTAGGCATCATCACCCCCATTTTATAAACAAGACCCAGAATGCTTAAATGATTTGCTCAAGAAGGCCTCACAATAAAACCAACAAATGAGCAAGGATTTCTGACCTGAAGACCAGTAATTTCCACCAGTTATTTTCACAGAAAATAGGTGTATTTGGAAGGAAACAGTTCACTCAGTTGGCTAATTGGATAATTAAGTGAAATTGTAACTTTACAGGAGGAGGGTCCAGTCTGGAAAAGCTACGTTTGCCAGTAAGAATCACTTATGACTCTCTTCATTGGGATTAATATTTAGAGTTTCCAGTTTTTCAGTGAATTAAATGGGAAAATAAACCTAGAGTCAGGCTCCATTCATCAACCTTCAGCCAGACTCAAGGATTTCAGGCAAGGAAGCGGCTGCTTGGCCTTTCCCCAGGCAAGCTCTCTTTCCCCAGCAGCTGTCTGCAGTGCCCGGAGGGTGTTGTCTTTGTCAGCAGTGCTCTGAGAATTTGCCTCCATATAAGAATTCCTCAGGCAGCCCTGGGGAACCTGGCATCTCTTAAAATACTATCAAAGATGGCTTTCGCCTAAAGCTCTAACTATCTTATAAAAGGCAAGGGAAGAGAGTAGCAATTATCCGAGTGATTCAAGCAAGAGAAATGAATTTGGCCTTCGTTTCCTAACTTCTCAGGCAAAAGTCTGTTAGAACTGTGCTTCTCAATTTTCACTGTGTAAAGAATAACCTGAGGATCTTATTAAAATGCAGATTTTTTAGTTCAGTAGGTTTGGTATGGGGGTGCATTTCTAACAAGCTCCCAGGTGATGATGCTAAAGCTGGTTTGTAAATTACACATTGAGCAGCAAGGTTTTAGAGCATCTTACCCCGGTAGAATTTACCCCAATTCTCCACTTGCTATCTTTGTGGCAGAGGTTCTCAAAATTTCAGATGCATTAGAAGCACCTGAGAAGCATGAAAAAATGCAAATTTTGACTTGGTGGGGTCCAGGGCTTTGCCTTTCTAACAAGTAACTTGCTGTTTCAGGGGTTTTAGAGGAAGCATGGGTACCCAGAAATACTCAATGAAGCCAGTGTACACCCTTTGGAACCACTAAGTCTTAGCTAGTGAGAAGTTTCTTTAACTGGGGAAAGTTAACAATATAAAATTCAGTTAAAGAACTTCTGCCTAAAAATTCAGCAAAACAACGTAAGACTAATGAGAGAGCTCGCATGACTTCTGCATTGCTGGGCAGAGAAAAGGAGTCTCAAATCTTTTCTAACGGTACCCCCTATAATTTCATTCTGAAAGACCCCAGATAAGACAAAGTAGGAGCAAGGCGAACGCACACCTGAGATCCCAGAAAAAGGCAGTTGACCCTGAAAGGCCAACTGCCCCAGCAAGAAATCAGAGGACACATGTAGCCCTATAGCCAAAACTGAGTCATATTTTTGTTGTTGTTGTTTTCAGAAACTGCTTCTATGGAAACCCCCTAGAAAGGTCTCAGGGTTTCTGCAAGCAGAGATCATTTTGAGAGAGATGTGTTTTTTGATGAAGAACGGACTATTAAGTAGCAATATAAAAGTAGAGAAAATGGACTCATAGTGAAAACAGAATTATGTTCTCCTATGATCTCCTGACTCACGTGCTTAAATGACCTCTCGGGGAAGAGAGGGAATGACGTGGTTTCACCTGCCTGTACTGAATTACAAGAGGTCAAAAGGTGTTGGAAGAAACCAAGGTGGGCTGAAAGGGTGGCGAATTAGGACCTGCAAGATATCAGTTGCAGTCCTGGCTCAGCCACTATGTGGCTTGGCTTTGACATTTTGTCCTGTCGTTTAACTTCACTGGACCTTCGTGTCCTTCGTTATGTATGAGAATGGCATTAAACTAGACTAAAAATAATGTTCCAACTAGCTTGGGAATTCTGTTTTCATGACTGCAGTGATTATTTTCTTCTCACTAGAGCTATGACAAACTGAGGACAGCTGGGGGAGAACTTCTATAAACACTGAAGAATTCATTAACGCAAATATGACAGTTGTGTGTGGAGACTTAATTACCTACTTTTCTAATTTCATTATGGCAGAGTTCTTTGCTCTGAAATGCCTTATACTTGAGAATGTTTCTCTCTCTGTCTGTCTGTCTGTCTGTCTGTTGGTGTCTGTCTGTCTCCGAGACGGAGTTTCACCTTGTAGCCAAGGCTGGAGTGCAATGGCATGATCTCGGCTCACTGCAACCTCTGCCTCCCGGTTCAACCGATTCTTCTGCCTCAGCCTCCCAAGTAGCTGGGATTACAGGTGCCTGCCACCATGCCCATATAATTTTTCTATTTTTAGTAGAGATGGGGTTTCACCATGTTGGCTGGGCTGGTCTCGAACTCTTGACCTCAGGTGATTCACCCACCTTGGCTTCCCAAAATGCTGGAATTACAGGCATTGGCTGCTGCACTGGCCTGTTTCCTATTCTTTCTGATCCAGTCATTGCTACAGACCACATCTCTAATTTCAAAGCATTGAAGTCACAGATCTAAAACAAATGGATGAAATGAGGCCCTATTTTACAACGACTTTTTAATTTGTAGACTTTTGTAGTTTACAGTAGTCACATAATTTTGGGTTTTTTCCCCCCAAAATTGTATTAATAGATTAATAATAATTTCTGTATCTTTTAATTCTGGGGCTTGGAAGTTAGACTACAGAATAGATTTGGTATCCCTTAAGGCAGTGATTCCCAACCTTTTTGGCACCAGGGATGGGTTTCATGGAAGACAGTTTTTCCATGAATCGGGGTGAAGGGAGGGGGAAATAGTTTCAGGATGATTTAAGCACATTGCATTTATTGTCCACTTTATTATTACATTGTAATATATAATACAACTTGCCATAATGTAGAGTCACTGGGAGCCCTGAGCTTGTTTTTCTGCAACTAGACAATCCCTTCTGGGGGCGATGGGAGACAGTGACAGATCATCAGGCATTAGATTCTCATAAGGGGCACACAACCTAGATCCCTCGCATACACAGTTCACAATGGGGTTCACACTCCTATGAGAATCGAATGCAGCAGATGATCTGACAGGAGGTGGAGCTCAGGTGGCAATGTGAGTGATGGGAAGTGACTCTAGATACAGATGAAACTTCGCTTGCCAGCAGCTCACCTCCTGCTGTGCAGCTGGGTTCCTAATAGGCCAAGGACCCATTTCAGGCCCCTGCTTTAAGGAATATATATATATGTATATATATATATATATCAAGAAAGATCTTGAGATTCAGCTTAAATCTCAGCTGCTTTGCCTTGATTCCTTTAAAGTATAACAAATTATTCCTTCCTCTTTGGTCCTACAAATAATTTCTCTTCTATTATCCTTTAGTGTGTTTGTAGGTGTAAGTGAGTGATCTTTGGTAATGTGTGATCCAAGTTTACACCAAACACTGAATTGCCTGGGTCCACTATTTCATATTGATTTAAAATGTGATATAATAGGAAATGTATTTGGTTTCTGCCCTTGGCTCCTGGCTGAAAGTTTCTAAAACCCTTGTAACTCCCTGAGTAGGAGGAGTGATAGGAGTGTCTTTTGTTATTCATAATAAACCCTTTTCAACTGTGTCTAAGTTATGCTAATTAGCTGACTCTTGGAGGGCGAGCCCTGGTTGCCAAAGAAATTGACTCTGTGAGGCCAGGTGCAGTGGCTTACACCTGTAATCCCAGCACTTTAGGAGGCTGAAGTGGGCGAATCATTTGAGGTCAGGAGTTGGAGACCATCCTGGCCAACAAGGTGAAACCCCATCTCTACTAAAAATACAAAAATCAGCCAGGCGTGGTGGTGCGTGCCTATAGTCCCAGCTGCTTTGGAGGCTGAGACAGGAGAATCTCTTGAACCCGGTGGGGCAGAGGTTGCGGTGAGCAGAGATAGTGCCATTGCATTCCAGCCTGGGCGACAGAGTGAGACTACATCTAAAAAAATAAAAATAAAAATAAAAATAAATTTTAAAAAATTGAAAAAAAATTGATCCTGTGATTAGAGGGTGGTAACTATCCTCTGGGGAGATTGAGTTAACCCATGGCCAGTGATTCAATCTATCATGCTAATGTAGTGGAACCATGGTAAGAAGCCTAAATGAAGGAGTTCTTGAGCTTGTAAGTTGGTGAACACAAGACAGGAAGGTGACGTACCCTACTTACAGGGACAGAGCTCCTGTGCTCAGGGCCCTTCCAGACTTTGCTCTAGGTACCTCTCATCCGGCTGTTCATCTGTATCCTTCGATAAACTGGCAATGAGTAGGCGAAGTGATTCCCTGAGTTCTGTGAGCTGTCACAGTAAATTATCAAAACTGAGGAGGTGTGGTTATGGTGAGACAGGAATGAAGCAAGGTGGTCACAGGAGAATAGACACTTGCAGGCAGCAGTTTCACATGACCACCAAAAAAACTGGAAGACCCTGTGGATCAAGCTGGCTAAGACTGACTGGACCCAACATTGTACTGGATTTGACCTAGGTTTCACCTTAGATCTCACTATCTGCTCATTAACATCCTAAATCACACACCCACCAGGGCATGTCAGTTCCAGGAATACCCATATTTGCTGTAAAAATGGGTGGCACCACAGTTCCAAGAAATCTCCACCTTTTTCCAGGAATCTTCATGAATATCCCACCGCCTGGTTAAAGAAACCCATACAGATAGAAGACCCACTCCCTTGTGTATGCCCACACTCCCCTCTTGAGAGGTATTGTTCTTTGCTATAAACCTCTGCACTTTGACTTTTTCAGCCCATCCTTGAATTCCATCTTGTGACAGTGTCACGAGCCCAGATGCCAACTGGGGTCAAGATCCCAGTGGCATTTGGGGACCTCAAACCATGAGTACTCCAGGAACCCACTACTTGCCATAGGCATTTGAAGCTAGGGTTTAGTCTTATAGGACTGAGTCCTCAACCTTTGGGGTCTGCACTAATTCCAGGTGGCTAGTCAGAATTAAACTAAACTGTTGGACACTCAGTTGGAGTCTGCAGAGGACTGGAGAATTGCTCGGTGTGGAATACCCACACGTTTGGTGTCAGCAGTATTATGAGTTTAGAGAAACAGTTTTTGCTTTACAGAATACTTAATAAAACCACGCAGGACTTGGTACAGATCTCTCAGGTGTACTGAATTTTCATAGGAAAATGAGTGTCTTAGAAAAATCTGGATCCCTGAGGAAGAAGCTGGGCAAGTGCAAAGGAAGAATATTTTCTAAACTGTTGCTCTGGGTGGTCCATGTGGATGCACGAGTCCAGTCCCAGCCCTGACATTCCCAACTCTGGACATCAGGGAGGTGAATCAGTTCCCTTGGCTTCAGTTTTCTCAACTGTCAAATGGAGATAATACTGTAACCGCCCAATGTGTTCACCTTGCCCGCTGCCTAGACAGTGGATTTATTAGACAGGGGAATTGCAATAGAGAAAGTAATTCACGCAGAGCCCGCATGAGACCAGAGTTTTATTATTACTCATTATTACTCAAATCAGTCTCCCTGAAAATTTGGGGATTGGAGTTTTTAAGGATAAGTTGGTGGGTAGGGGACCAGTGAGTCAAGAGTGCTGATTGGTCAGGTCTGACATGAAATCATAGGGAATTGCAGCTGTCCTCTTGGGCTGAGTCAGTTCTTGGGTGGCGGCCACAAGTCTAGGTGAGCCAGTTTATTGACCTGGGTGGTGCCAGCTGATCCACTGAGTGAAGGGTCTGCAAAATATCTCAAGCGCAGGTCTTAGGTTTTACAGTAGTGATGTTATCCCCAAGAGCAATTTGGGGAAGTTTAGAATGTTGCAGCCTCCAGCTGCATAACTCCTAAACCATAATTTCTAATCTTGTAGCCAATTTTTAGTCCTGCAAAGGCAGTCTGGTCCCTAAGCAAAAAGAGGGTTTGTTTTTGGGAAAGCGCTGTTATTGTCTTTGTCTCAAAGCTAAACTATAAACTAAGTTCCTTCCAAAGTTAGTTCAGCCTACACCTAGGAATGGACAAAGACAGCTTGGAGGTTGGAAGCAAAATGGAGATGCTTAGATCAGGTCTTTCACTGTATGTAATTTTCTCAGTTATGATTTTTGCAAAGGGGGTTTCAATGCCAAGCTCCTATGGTGGATATGACTAAATGACACAATGCACATAAAATTCAACAGAGCCTGGTCTGAGGTACTCACTCAAAATATGCTAACAGTGATGAAAATGATATTGTAGGAAGGCACCAGCTGAGAATAAATGGGGCTTGATCTACTGCCAGATGGGACAAGTCATAGAGACAAATTCTAGGGACAAATTCAGGCAAGAGGGAAGTCTAATTCAGGAAATAAGGATCATGAGACATCTTCTGAAGTTACCTATCTTTAAATACTTTGAACTCACTCTTTCAGTCCTTCTTTTGTCTTAAAGCCATGAGGTTTAAGAACGACTGTCTAATTACTATTATGCTTTTGTTTTTGAGACAGAGTCCCACAGGCTGGAGTGCAGTGGCAGGATCTTGGCTCACTGCAACCTCCACCTCTCGGGTTCAAGCCATTCTCATGCCTCAGCCTCCTGAGTAATTGGGTTTACAGGAGTGCGCCACCATGCCCGGCTAATTTTCGTATTTTTAGTAGAGATGGGGTTTTGCTTGGCCAGACTGGTCTTGAACTCCTGACCTCAGCTGATCCACCTGCCTTGGCCTCCCAAAGTGCTGGGATTACAGGTGTGAGCCACCGCACCTGGCCTAATTATTATTATGCTTTTATTGTAACACACTCAACAGAGGAGACCCAACTCAATTTAGGGGAATAAAAGAGTAATTTGCAGTATTTCTTTCTCCAAGACAGAAACTACTTATTTTGAGACATATAATTATTAAAATTATAATTTGCTATTGGTAAGTTGAAAATGGAAGCCAAGAAATAAATTATAAATGAAAGGAAACCCTGTGGATAATTTTTGTTCTTCTGAGTAGTTTGTGCTACTTAGTGGCCTTCAGAGAAACAAATCGATAACTATTATTTAGAGCTTCCCTGTAGCTTCCAGTGTGTTAGGAGCCCTTTCTCTATCCGTGATCCTGTAATTTCATCAATGTGGTATCATTAGCACTCCACAGTTAGCAATTAACCTTTATCCAACAAGCTCAGTTATAGCTTTAGGGGAAAAAACTGCCAGTCACATGGAATATACTCAGATATCAGCAGTATAGCTAGTTCTATTTAAGATAGATGAAACAGCTGTTAAAGTTATAGTTAGAGCTAGAGTAAGTATTGATTTGCAAGAACCAATTTCCTGTTTTTAAGGCAGTCTGAGGAACCAAGGGGATATCTGTATCAGTCATTTTTAATCTTGGTGAGAGGTTAAGAAGTAAAGTGCTCCCTGATAGGGCAGCATAGCATTCTGGTTTCTTACAGAGCTCATTAGTGACTGCTCCCTTTTAGATACCAAAATATGCATTAGTATTCCACTGGCAAGGCCACTATATTTGTAGGGTGCTTTCACACAATTACTTCAAATTAACTTCACACAATGCTGGGAGGTGGTGATAATTACGTTCTTTGTTCTGCTTGGAAATGAGAACTCACAGAGGTTAAGTAACCTGTCCTCCCTTCCAACAGCTATTAAGTATAATAACAAAAAGTCCAGGTCATTTTAACTCATTTTCATGGGTTCTTCTGAGCAAAAACATATTCCTGGATCCTTGCTCTGGATCTACCAGTGAATGTCTAGATGACCTTGAAAGTTGCTTGTCTGTTCTTCAGTTTCCTCAACTGTAAAAATCAACCTGTAATAACAGGGGGTTGGCACAGTGGGTTTCATCCAGATAGGAGATCTATGATTCCAGGCATCTCCAAATTAACTTTGTATCTCAGCAAGAGTACTTTAGTATTAATTATTGATGAAATGACATCATAATGTCCTAGCCATTGTCCCACAGTATATTTTGTTAGGGTAATAATATTTTTAGTAATATGAGCACACTACACTGCATTTATCTTTTAAATCTTTGCAAAGAGTGTTGTTTGGGTGTTTTTTTTTTTTTGTGAGTCCTTTAAAATAGTGTTCGAGACTTGCAGATTATTCTTGTAATCATATTCATTAATTTTTCCCTCAAGTTCTAAAAAATTTGCTTTTGACATATAAGCAACTGGGTTGATTTAAATAATCAAAACAAAGTAAGAGATGGACAGATTTGCTCTTACTCTAGTAAGCAGGAATTCATCCATGATTTTTATATTAATATAAATTGGCTGCATATAAATGCCATTAGTGAAGGAGATGATTCCAGAGACTGGTCTACAAATAATCTACATATTAGATGAAAACATTCCAAGTAGAGGAAGAAATGCCCATTTTAATTTGTCATGGACTAAGTTAAATATCAAAAGAAATAAAAGCTTTTGTAAAGATGAACTTTCTGTTTGATATATAGACAGCTGGTCTTGAAGATTAAAATTAAATACAATTCAGTACTGCAGGCTTTCCAAAGTTTTCCATGGAAGTACCTCTATCAACAGAGAAATGGGAGTGTTGGTTCTTTTCCTACCACCAATCTCTAGGGTATGATTTGACGTGGCTATTGTCAAATACAAAAATTAATTGGAGTCTGATGTTTTATATAAACACATAAAATCTTTATCATTTTATTTTGCTTTTCTTTTTTTTTTCCACACATACACACATATATACACACACACACACACACACACCTCAAAGCTCCCTTCCATATATTCTGAGCTATAGCTGCCTCTACTCTGTCTCATCCTTCATCTTGCTCCCATCCTCTTTCCAATTTCCAGATATTTTTAAAAATCTAATTTTGTCTTCCAGCCTCCTATCTTTCCTAGGCATTCATTCCATCTTGTGTTTGTTTACTGTAATTTTCTTTTTTTTTTAATTTTATTTTTTTATTATACTTTAAGTTCTAGGGTACATGTGCATAACGTGCAGGTTTGTTACATATGTATACTTGTGCCATGTTGGTGTGCTGCACCCATCAACTCGTCAGCACCCATCAACTCATCATTTACATCAGGTATAACTCCCAACGCAATCCCTCTCCCCGCCCCCCCCCCCATGATAGGCCCCGGTGTGTGATGTTCCCCTTCCCGAGTCCAAGTGTGCTTTTCTTTTTGTCTTTAAAGTTATTTTAATAGAAAGTGTGTATCCTCAGAGATCTATTGCTAAGTTTAGAGCAGAACATGGGAGGAGGGGAAGGGGGAGACATAAAGACAATTATTCTAAAATATCATTTAATTGTAAGATCAAATAGTGTGCATGGAGACCAGAGGATGGTATAATCATCTTCTCCTTTGAGTCGCCTTTTAGTTCATGCTAATTTCATCTATGATGAACATCCATGAGTTCTTCTGTGTTCTCTTTTGATCCAATGGATTACTGTATGTGGGCACTAATAAATATTTTCTAAGGAATTAATCTTCCTGTATCTGGATAGCCTTGCCATAAACTTTTTTAAAAAAATCATGATCTATATAGCAAAATTACTATCCAGAAAAATGTTATCTGATTATAGATCTACAAATTGCACGTTGCAAAGTATTATGGTCTCTTAAAGTTTTGTCCATTGCTATCATTTAACAGAAAGGCACACAGATAAATATGTACAAGAATAATATATATTAAGAGCAAAACTCTTATACAAATAACCATGTCTTTCTGGTTGAATCAGACTTCTATAACGAGGAGAGGGGTTGAGCTGTGCTGTATGTTAGCTCCTGCTAGTTTTTTTTTTTTTTTGAGACGGAGTTTTACTCTTGTTGCCCAGGCTGGAGTGCAATGTTGCCATCTCAGCCCACTGCAACCTCTGCCTCCCAGGTTCAAGCGATTATCCTGCTTCAGCCTCCCAAGTAGCTGGAATTACAGGCATGTACCACCATGCCCAGCTAATTTTGCATTTTAAGTAGAGATGGGGTTTCACCATGTTGGCTAGGCTGGTTTCAAACTCCTGACCTCAGGTGATCCACCCGCCTCAACTTCCCAAAGTACTGGGATTACAGGTGTGAGCCACCATGCTTGGCCCTATTGGTTCTTGAGAGCAGGTCGTGAACATATTTTCCCAGCATCTCTTCCCAACTCCTGGTTCAATGACATCATGTTGGTAGCCTGAATCTGCCTAGGAGGGAATATTTGTAACATAGGAATACACACACATCACAAATTAGGATTTGTTTCCCCGATCTTGGAGAGCTGGTTGTTTAACACTTCTCTTCGCACCACTGTCTGTTTACAAACCTTCTCCAGCAGTTTTTAAGACCTCTTAATTCACATAATGAACAGACTTGCTTTATTATTTTTCTCTTCCAATTTTCTGGGTTTACCCATTTAAATTTATTTACGACAAGTCTAATAGCCAAATGCTGCTCCCAAAATTCTTTTGTGCTATATTAAACAGAAAGCTCCAAGAAAACTATACTCATACCACACAAGGTTAAGAGAAAATAAGTAATAAATACGTGAATAAAGAATGAGAATCATAAAACTAAAACTGGGAGTATATTTGTAGGCTTTTAAGCACCACCACAAGCAATTTATGAATAATAGTATATGACCATCAGCTCAAACAATTCTCCTGTGCTGCTCCTTTGTAGTCAATCTCTTCTCTCACACCCCCAGTTTCTGGCAATAACGGACCTGAATTCTGTCCCTACAGGTTGTGGGTTTTTGTTTTTTTGAGACTGGTTCTGGCTCTATCACCCAGGCTGGAGTGCAGTGGCACTATCACAGCTCACTGCATTATCGACTTCCCTGGCTCAAGAGATCTTCCTGCCTCAGCCTCTTGAGTAGCTGGGACTGCAGGTGTGCATCACCATACCAGGCTAGGCTAGTTTTTTAATTAAAAAAATTATTTCTTTTTGTAGAGACAGGTCTTCCCTTTGCCCAGGTTGGTCTCAAACTCCTGGGCTCAAGAGATCCTCCTGCCCCAGCCTCCCAAAGTGTTGGGATTACAGGCCTGACCCATGGTGCCTGGTCACTCTGTAGTTTTTTTATTTTTTTATTTTTTTCCAGAATGCAATCTAGTGGAATCATACAGCATCTAGCCTTCTATGTCCAACTTCTTTCACTTATGAGACCTTTGAGATACCTCCAGGTTTGTATATATATCTCAATGGTTTTCCTTCTTACTAAGTAGAATTTCATTGTGTGGCTATACCAGTCACCAGATGATACACATTTCAGTTGCTCTTAGTTTTGAGGTTCAGATCTTTGTGTAGACATATAATTTTATTTCTCTTGGCTAAATATTTAGGAGTGGACATTTTGGATTGTGTGGAAAATGCATGTTTAACTTTCAGGAATCTGCCAAACTGTTTTTCAAAGGGGTGGTTCCATACTGAATTCTCACCAACAATATGAGAATTCTAATTGCTCTGTATCCTGGCCAGTACTTTGTACTGTGAACTTTTTCTTGTATAATTTCAGCATCAGATATATAATAGTATCTCATTGTGGATTTAATTTTACATTTCCTTAAGGACTAATAGGGTTAGACATTTTTCATTTGCTTATTGATATTGTGATACTTTGCCCAGGGTTTTATTAGAATATTTTATTGTTAAGAGTTCTTTATATATTCTGGATAAAACTTTTACTATATCGGTTTTTAAAAATATTTTTCCCAGTGTGGTATTCTTATTTCTTAACATCTTTTGAAGAGCAGAACTTCTACATTTTGAAGTCTAATTTATCAATTTTTTCTTTTATGATTCATGTTTTTCTGTCCTAAAATTTTTTTGCCTAACTCAAGGTCACAGAGGTTTTAGCCTAAGGTTTCCTACAGAAGTTGTGTGGTTTTATTTTTCATTAATTTAAAGTTCATTTTTGTGTATGGTCAAAGTCCATTTTTTTCTTTGTAGATATCTAGTTGTTTTACTACCATTTACTGAAATAGTTACTTTTTTCTCTTAGAGTCTTCTGATCCATGAGCAGTGTATATATTGCCATTTGTTTAGATTACATTAGTATCCTTATCCATATTTTATTTTGTTTAGCATTTAAAAAAATTTATTTTTTATTTTTATTATTATACTTTAAGTTCTAGGGTACATGTGCATAACGTGCAGGTTTGTTACATATGTATACTTGTGCCATGTTGGCGTGCTGCACCCACTCATCATTTACATCAGGTATAACTCCCAATGCAATCCCTCCCCCTCCCCCCTCCCCATGATAGGCCCCGGTGTATGATGTTCCCCTTCCCGAGTCCAAGTGATCTCATTGTTCAGTTCCCACCTATGAGTGAGAACATGCGGTGTTTGGTTTTCTGTTCTTGGGATAGTTTGCTGAGAATGATGGTTTCCAGCTGCATCCATGTCCCTACAAAGTACACAAACTCATCCTTTTTTTATGGCTGCATAGTATTCCATGGTGTATATGTGCCACATTTTCTTCATCCAGTCTGTCACCGATGGAATTTGGGTTGATTCTAAGTCTTTGCTATTCCTTATCCATATTTTATAATGTTCAGCCTACAAGTCTTATATATTTTATTAGGTTTATTCTTAATTGTTTTGTGTTTTTGATGTTACTGTGAATAGTACTCTGTAAAATTTCTATTTCTGATAATTGATTGCTGTTATACAGAAATGTAATTTATTTTTATCAACCTTCCATCTTGGGTACTTGATGAACTCTATTAGTTCTAGCGTTTTTAGTGGATTCTTTGGGATTTTCATTATAGATGATAATGCCACCTGCAAATAAATACAATGTTATATTTTTCTTTCAAATCTGTATTCACTGGCTTAGATTGATGTCCCTGCCAGAATCCCAGTAGAAGGGGTCTTGTGGAAATGGCATACAGAAGTGTCTGTAGCTTCTATATGAAATAACTCCTACAGCAACAAAATTACTCTCACATAGTGTTGGTAGAGTGTAAATATTACAAATTGTCTTGGCAGTAGCTTTAAAAATGTGTGTCCCATTGACTCAGTAACTTCCAATTTTAAAGTATCTATCTTTTTTTTTTAACGTTTAAGTTCAGGGGTACCTGTGCAGATTTGTTATACAGGTAAACTTTTGCCATGGGGTTTGTTGTACAGATTATTTTGTCACCCAGGTATTAAGCCTAGTACCCATTATTTTTCCGCATCCTCTCCCTCCTCCTACCTTCACCCTCTGATAGGCCCCAGTGTGTGTTGTTTCCCTCTGTGTCCATGTGTTCTCATCGTTTAGCTCCCATTTATAAGTGAGAACAAAAGCATCTATCTAAAGCACATAGTTTAACAAGATGTGGACAGATTAATGCACAAAGATGTTCGATGCATAATAATTTATAGTAACGAAACATTGGAAATAATTGTATGTTTAATAGAAGGAAGATTTACTGACAGGGATGATAGAATATACTGCAGTTTTTAAAAATGCTAATGTTTGAAAAGTCTTCACCATATATGAAATGGCAAAAGCAGCAAGAGGAAAATAAAAATTGTATATGGTATTATCTCCTTTTCAAAAATTACACGTAAGAAAATATCTTAAAGATACATATCAATATGTCAAGTCATTCTATGGTTTCTGCTTTTTCTCAGTTGTATTTTCTGAAAATTCAACTCAGTTGTATTTTCTGAAAATAAACATTAATGTGCTAAATTAATATTAATATGTTAGTCATTTTATGGTTTCTGCTTTTTCTCAGTTGTATTTTCTGAAAATTCAACTCAGTTGTACTTTCTGAAAATAAGCATTATTAATGTGCTAAAATAATATTAAAGAAAATACTAAATCAATTGCATAGTATTATCTTGGCTTGGTTTATGTTTCCCAGACACAAGGGTTCTCGGCATGTAAGTGAGTTTATGTGATTACTTATTGTTCTTAAGGAACAGATAATTATATTCAAACATTCCTTTTATGGATATAATTTTAATTGTGAGCCCTGCCATTTGTGTGAGGCTTGTTGCAACACTGTTTAGTATAGGTAATTGTTCAGTCTTGAAGCTATGCTTTAGACAGAACCAACAGCAAAGTTGTCAATTCTGATAGCAAAAGAAAACAAGGTCCTGGGAACCTGGATATTTTCTAAATCTGCATAGAATGCCAGAGACTCAAAAGGAATGAGAACCAGGGTAAAAAGATTTATTTAGGTTAGACCTCATTTCAACAGGTCAAAGCCCCACTATTGCCTTGGGTTTCACCTACTTCACTAAGTCAGTAAGACTTCAACACATGTCCAATATTGGCAGGACATGAAATGAAATGGTGACGTCAGTCAACAGTAGACAGTTCCCTGTCTTGAGAGGGAATGACGCAGAAGAAAGCCATCGGGAGCCCTCCCAAAACAACCCCACCCACAAGCAGACACTGACACAAGGGTCTTGGGTATGTAGAGTTTATACAGATCTCATTGTTTTCTGAAGAAAATGGATTTTTTTCTCTATTTTTCAGTTAATAGAAAATCACATGATTCAAGCCCTTAATCCTGCATGCCTGGATAAAGTTCCCTCTAAACCAGTCTGTTCACTTCTGATCCATTTATCTTCTACTGCTGAATCATTCACAATAAATCCCATGCAGAGCCCATCAGTGGCTCAAACATCAGCTCCTGGATGTATATCTTGACTGCTTAACACTCTCAGTGCGTGGTCCAGCCCAGCCTACCTCTCCAACTTTAAACTATCTGGTATCTGAAACAAGCCCTCCAGTACAACCAATGACATCTACTGTCTCAGACACACTTTGACATTTATTTGGTCCTCTGTGCGTTTCACCAGTCATGTTCTTTATAAAACCAAAATCTGTATTCTCCCAAATTCAAATCCTACTTTATTGTCAAGACTCAATCCAAATTCTCCCACCCTTCAAAATCTCTAACCTCTGCCCATCTCACCATTATCGGCACATTATTGTTGTCTTTATGTGAGAGCTATTTATTTGATGCCATCTAAAAATTACTTTGAATTGATTTCTTCTTTGGGTTATTAATTTTCCTATCAGTTTTATTATAAACTCATATTAATTTATGTAAATCATAACTGTTATCAAAATGAAAAATAATAAAAACATTGTTGAACCGTTAATATTTGTAGGCATTTAAAAAACACCTTGACATGTAATACTTAATTCTCATAACTGTGAGGCAGCCAAAATTATTTGCATTTTGCTTGAGGAAACCAGGGTACAAAGAGGTTAAGTAACTTGCCCAGACTGTCTCCATAACCAGAACTCTTAATCTCTGCATTACATTATTTCTCATCAATATAGAATAATACTAAATAAAAATAATGTAGTTCATATGAATGATGCTTGAGCAATTATGAGACATCCTTGCCTCTGTTAACCTTTGGCCATTTTCCTTTCTAGAGCTTTATAGATTTATTTGCATATCACTTACAGGCATAAGTACCAGGTGTGAGTCTCAGTTCACAAAGTATGTAACTTTGTCTATAACTGAACTTAGTTGGTCTTAATTTTTCTTATGGCAGAAACATAATCTTACATAATTCTCAGATCTTCCTGACGCTTTTTCTCAGGCTGTGTTTAGATTCCTCTGGGGACCCCAGGTACTACATCACAGGGAGATATCAGGGCCTCTGTCCTTCCAGATATTCATGGTTCCATCTGATTTTTAGTTACTGAAAGCAAGGACTCTCCACATCTGGATGTCTCTTAGCTGCTCCTTTACAGCTCACAAGCAGATTGAAAATCATTCCACTCTTGGGAAGGAAACCAAGTGGGGCTGCCTAAGGCCCTTCACGACGATAGCATCTCCACTCCAGTGCTCTTGTACTCTCTTGAAGCAGGAGGAGCTCTGTGACCTTGTCCTTAAGGACCCTACACTTGGGAAGGTCGATAGAAAGCAGCTCAGGGTCACTCTGCTCTTGGGTTCCTCAAATATCGGTAGAATTTTTATTTTATCATTTCTAGTTTCCTCTATCTCCGACATGGGGAGAAGCTGACTCAAGTTATATATAACTTGTTACCCTCCTTTCTCTGATACTTTTATTCTCCTATTCAGGGAAAAAATAATTTTAACTGAGTATGTGTTCTACCAAATATTCCAAAACTCAAAAGGTAAGACTTAACTCTTCTAATGTCTATGCTCTGTCATATTGTTCCTTCCTTCCTTGAGGCAATGGCGATGCTAAGTTGTTCAGACAGGAGGAGGGACCATGGGGTACAGAAACGAGGAAAATGCCTTTAAAAATACCAACCTACTATTCAATTCAGGTACACATTCAATATGTTATTTATGGCAGCCATATGACTGATGGGGTTGACTCTACCTCCAAATCTTGGGTGTGTTTTAGTTTGGCTTACCCTATCAGGGTCCTCTCATCTGCTATGTATGGGTTTAACTATGGGTCTGTTGCGTAAGGTGGTCCAAACAGAGGGATGATCAAGAATTTTATTCTGTGTTGTATGGAGAGACACTTTATCTTCTTTAGATGTAAATGAAGATGCTTGTGTGAACCCTGAAAATCAGACAGGTCTTCTAGGTTGAGGATGCGTGCCTGTGACACAGCCTCAGGAGGTCCTGATGACATGTGCCCAAGGTGGTCAGGGCACAGCTTAGTTGTATACATTTAGGGAGACATGAGACATCAATCAGTATGTGTGAGATGTACATTGGTTCTGTCCAGAAAGGTGAGACAACTCAAGCAGGGAGGGCGCTTCCGGGTCACACATTGGTGAGGGACAAACCATTGCATTCTTTTGAGTTTCTGATTAGCGTCTCCACAGAAGACAATCAGATATGCATTTATCTCAGTGAGCAAAGGGATGACTTAGAATAGAATGGGAGACAGGTTGGTCCTAAGCAGTTCCCAGCTTGACTTTTCTCTTTAACTTAGTGATTTTGGGGGCCCCAAGATTTATTTTCCTTTCACACTGGTAACCCTGGTTTCTGCTTGCAGCCATTTTGTGAAGTAGAGTTGTCAGACTGAACAGAAGGCTGCTACTTGCAGAAGACTAAAACGCAGAGTATTGAGGGAAATGAAATTTGAGTCATGATGGTACCATGCCTGAAACTTGAACTATCTTTGGACATTTCAGGGATTATGCCCATCGGTTATCTTTATTTTAAATCAAATTTAAATATGTTCTCCAATAATTGAATTTGAGAACATCTTAATATCTATACATAGAAATGAGATTGCTAGACGTGGGGCATGCCGTTTAAAATTTTCATAGTGTGAGACCACCCGCAGAAACACTTTGTCAATGTATAATACTTCCAACGGAGTATTTTAAATTATATTTCTTTGTAGTTACATGAACAATAAATAGTATCGATCTTTTTTTGTCTCTACTAATCTGCTGGGAGAAATATAATATAATGATGTCAATCCTCTTCACTCTCTTATTTTCTTTTTTTTGAGACGGAGTCTTGCTCTGTCACCCAGGCTGGAGTGCAGTGGCCTGATGGCTCACTGCAAGCTCCGCCTCCCGGGTTCACAGCACTCTCCTGCCTCAGCCTCCTGAGTAGCTGGGACTACAGGCGCCCGCCACCACGCCCGGCTAATTTTTTTTATATGTTTAGTAGAGACGGGGTTTCACCGTGTTAGCCAGGATGGTCTTGATCTCCTGACCTCATGATCCACCCGCCTCGGCCTCCCAAAGTGCTGGGATTACAGGCGTGAGCCACTGCGCCCGGCACTCTCTTATTTTCTATAACAGATTTCATCTTAGGTAAAACTTAAATTTGTCAATTTGTGGTATATCAGCATCTTTTGGTTAAAGACCATTCAATTTCAAGCAATTATATAGCCAATTTAAATTGTAACTTTCTGTCAGGGCTACTTTTCCTCTGCCACAAGATAGGACGTGGTATATAAATGCTGTACAGACAGGCTTACCTGACCTCTTGATATGGAAAGGAAAGCCTGTGGACCCTTGCATTGTCTTCTAAACCCTCTGTGGTCTCTGCTTTGCTTAGGGCTGCCTTCTTTGACTCTTGGACTGGGGTTGAGGATGAAGTCTGCAGCCGTGGATGCATATGGTTGTTGACTTGATTTTGTCATGGCCTGTTTTTCCTCCCAAATGATTCAGTTCCACCTTTCCTTTGGCTGGCACTTGTCCATTTTTCTAAGGTCCCTGAAATACCCACTATATCTGGGACATTTGCCCTGGAATTCAGAATGGTCATGATATTCCTCTAGGCCATGACAACTCCATCAAGATTTCTAACCAAAATCATCTGTGACCTTTCACAGATGGACTTCCTGGTCTCATGGGATCAGAGAATAATTCTGGTTCTGTCTCTAATTAAACTCCATGTGACCAAACAATATTGCTATGGACTAACCTTGTGAGACAATATTTCTCACAGTTAACTCACTCCTACCTCCATCGCCCATAGATTTCCAAATTGAGGGTAGGGCATCCACTTTTGTTTAACTTCTCAATGGAACTAATCCCTAGACTTCAGGGATTTAAGCTTGTTAAGGAAGCCATAAAGTGCTTCTCTGGGGCCTTTTTTCCCTATTAGGTTGGTGCAAAAGTAATTGTGGTTTTAATCCTTCCTCACCTTAAATCTATTCCATTAATGAGAATGGAAAAGATGGACATTCCACTCAAATTTTCTTCTTATCTGATATTTTATTTTCGTGATAATTCAACTTCTTTCTACATTGGCATTTGTCTCTTTCTGAGATCATAAGATGCCAAGGAAGAAGCTAAAATCTAAAAGTGCTCTCTTATAGTGCAATGAAAATTGTTCAAGGGTTTATTACTGGCATTCTTTTTTTTTTTTTTTTTTTGAGATGGAGTTTTACCCTTGTTGCCTAGGCTGAAGTGAAATGGCATGATCCCGCTCACTGCAACCTTCGTCTCCTGGGTTCAAGTGATTCTCCTGCCTCAGCCTCCTGAGTATCTGGGATTACAGGCCTGTGCCACCATGCCTGGCTAATTTTGTATTTTTAGTAGAGATGGAGTTTCTCCATGTTGGTCAGACTGGTCTCCAACTCCTGACCTCAGGTGATCTGCATGCCTTGGCCTCCCAAAGTGCTGGGATTATAGGTGTGAGCCACTGTGCCTGGTCCCATAATTGTTATATATAGATTATCGTATATATTATATATTATGTAATATTATATATTATGTAATATAATTATGTAATTGATGTAATTAATATAATTATATATTATATATTTTATATATAGTCTAGATTTATTTTCATTGATTCACTCAACTAATACTATTTAGCCTATTACTTTCCAAAATGTGTGCTTAGAGTCAACGTTCTCACGAACTTATAGTCTCATGGAAGAAATTAATTGAAAAACTAATAGGATAATCACGATAATAAATGTGTTATTCTAAAGTAAGATACATGCTCTGAATAATGGGAATAGCAATTGAGAGAGAGTTAAAATATGACCAAGACATGGATGTAAAAGACTTTTCTTTAGGGAACGATATTTGAACTGAATTTTTGCAAGTATTTTTCTCAGTCTCTTCATTGTCAAATTTTTTATGGCATTTCATTTCAAAGTTGTGTATAATAAGATAATATCCCCATATTTGCATCAGAAAGCCCCAAAGATATTTAAAGATATATAGTCATCTCAATAGCTGCTAAACATTTGATAAAATTCAACTCCTGTTCACATAACTTGCACATTTCTCATTTGGTTTGCTCCTAAGCATTTTCAACTTGTTTGATTTTTTTAGTTTGCTTTTTGTATTTTCAGTATTTTTCCTTTCCTATTGTATACGGGATTGATTTCTTTTCTAATTTTATAGGAAAGCTATTTTAATGCATTTATCTTTGGCACTATTTAATTTCTCATAAGCTCTGATTTAAAAACACATTCTTTAGATTTTTTTGGATAAACAATCAAATTATACCAATTAAATCTGTCTTATTGCATGGCCTGAGTACATTGTTTAATTCATAGTGATAATAGAAATAATTAGCCCTATTACTGAATGTATTTGGAAACAATTGTTTCATCAATATACGTGAGGATTGTTGTAGGATTCTTGTATACTATCTTTATCACATTATGGTAGCATCCTTTTACTACCAAGACTTTATTATCAAGAATGGGGTCGAATTTTATCAAATGCTTTTTAAGCGTGTATTGAGATAACTAGACATTCTTTCCTTTCATGTGTGCTGAAGTAGTGAATTACATAAATAGGTGAGTATATGTTCAATCCTCTCTGCATTTCTGAGAAATGCTCTCCTTTGTCATGAAGTACCATTCTTTCCATATGGTACTGGCTTATTGAAAAAGTCAATGAATTTAGATTTTGAAAATCTATAATTGAATTTGAATTTAATACATATCTGACTCTGCTCAAGTCACTTAGCTTTCATTAACCTTAATTCCCTCATGTATAATATGAGTACATTCTATGCTACATACGCAAAGTAACTATTAGAAGTATGTAAAATTGTTAAAATTCTTATATAGTAAAAATCACAAATGTCACTTATTAAACTTAATACTCAAGAGAACTGAGCAATTATACTTAAATCCCTCACATAGCAGGCATGAGATACATGATATAGTATCAATGAGGATGAACTGAGTACATTGAATCACCACTTTGGGCAGCTATACTTTATTCCAAAGGCTTAGCGCCATCAACTGTATGGATGAAGAGCCCAAGGCACACAGGTGGTACCTTAATTTTCCCCAAGATTGCATCAATGTTAGAAATACTATTAGAGATTTTTCGGAGGGTTCAGTGATCCCAACCAATAATTATCAGCTAGTAGCTTGGGTACTTCCTCAAGAATAAAGACTTAGTTTGATAGTTACTTAGAAAGAAAATGGCCCGTGGGATGATATTTTGAAGACTGTCCACTAGATGGCATTACAAGCCTGTTGGAATTGTTTTAACCAGACATTTCTTCACCAGTTAAATACTAATTAAAGATACTAGTAAATGGAGGTTAGTGACATAGCATTATCTTTGAGAAAGCTGTCTGTCCCTATTTGTTTGAATATATGCTGAAGGTAGCAACTACATAAAGCCATCTAGGGACAGGTTTACCTTTAGCCCTCACTTGAAAGGAATCACCTCTATAAGGAAAAGAATTAAACTACAGCAAATGGACAGGACTCTCAGAAGAACAAAAAGTCAAAGGTATTTTATCAAGAAAACTAAACATATTTTTGTATTCAATTGAATTACCTAATTATTTATGAGATAAGTGGATTCCAAAAAAAGCTTAGATAAGTATGTCAATGACAGCATTAAACATGGCTTTTGAAAAAAAGCTGAGTAGAATGACAATGATGAAATAATTTTAGGTTTAACTCAGAGGGTTACTTATTCTGTCACCTCTTTGGGATTGCTGTTGGCAAGAGAACACTTAAATGAATGGAATTTAGATTGTAATAACAAACAATATAAGGATGATTCTTACTAATTTTTATGACAGGAACTAAGAGCCAGGACTTTTGACGGGGATGCTAAGTATTTATCCACCCTAAACAAACTGGCTTTTCTGTTTTATTCTACGCTAACACTTCATTCGTCCCTCCACACATTCCCACCACCTCTTGTTCACTTTACGCACTTTTATATTAAAGAATGAGACACTTGGCCAGGCGCAGTGGCTCATGCCTATAATCTCAACACTTTGGGAGGCCGAGGCAGGCGAATCACTTGAGGCCAGAGACCAGCCTGGCCAACATGGCAAAACCCGGTCTTTGCTAAAAATATAAACAATTAGGCAGGCATGGTGGCACACACCTGTAATCCCAGCTACTCAGGAGGCTGAGGCAGGAGAATTGCTTGAACCCAAGAGGCAGAGGTTGCAGTGAGCCAAGATCATGATGCCACTGCACTCCACCCTGGGTGACACAGTAAGACTCCATCTCAAAGAAAAAAAAAGGGAAAAAGAATGAGACACTTTACCTCTTTTTACCTCTCTTTAATCCCTTGAGGAAGAAAGAACACACCCAAATCAGATGTTCATACTTTTCAGAGTAAAGTAATCTATGGGTGCCATTTGGAGTCATGGGTGGAAATGCTGCCTTCAGTACATATACTGGCACCTTCAGCTGTCAGCACCTCATGTCCTGTCCTCATACTTTGAATATTCTTATTACAGGCTTGAGACAGTTGCCTAATAGGTTTCAAAGTGCTGTCTTTACAGTGATGAAATAGTAGATACTTCATCCACAATTATTTTGTGATTTTTATAAATGGACATGCCTAAGAAGGAAGGGATTGCTTTCCAATGGCTAGGGAGTCTTGGGAAAGAAAAGATGCAAAAAGACCCCAAAGACGTAACATATCATAATCTCATTACCTAGAAGTAAAATCTCATAGAACTCAGGAAACCTGAGAGAACTAACACAATCTTCCTGTGTTAAAATTTTAGCTTCAAACTTTACCTCACAGTTTGGGGAATTTTGCCCTTCCAGTTAATGAGTAAATGGTCAACATTTTAAGGCATGCCAGTCTCCTGAAATCAAAGTTCAAGTAGAAAGGTCTCAGTCAGGTTGCCTAGTTTACAAGTGTTGAGTCATGCTGACTAAGGGGCAGGGGTGCAGAGTGGTAGGGGGAAGGAGTCATGCCTTCACACAGGTCATGTGAATAGCAATTGCTCTATTTTAGGACCAGAGAGCTCTCTGGGGCCCTGGTCAGAGTTGCTAACCAATAGGAGAGGGAGAAGCTATAACTGCCCCTTTTAATTCAGTGGGAGAAAAATGTTTGGAATGTTATTTATGTAACTGTGACCTTAATTCAGTACAACATGCCCAGGCAGGTAAGACAAAATCTACCATCAAGTAGGTAGATGTCTGAAGGGTGTACTTTTAACTTTTCAAATACACAACTACTTATCGTGGAATAATACTGTCATAGACACAAAATGAGACTATAATGTGATGTGATTCACTTAAAAAAAATCAAGCATAAGAGAAGGGCATATACTCAATAACTTTTCAGAACTCTTCTTTATGAATCTTGGTAATTCTTGTCTTGTTGATATAGGAGTTTAAAAGAAATTATTTTGGCAGATAGTGAGGATAAGGAAGTCCTTGGCAAGGTTTTTCTTTTACTGAAAAGCAGCCCCCAAATCATTTTCTTCTCTGTCAAAGAGCAGCCTGTAGAGTGGAGCTGCAGACATTGACAAGTAAGCGAGAAGCTTGCACGGCTGAATGCTGGCAGTTGTGCCAGTAGAAAAAGGCTACCTGGGATTAAGCATGATCAACATGGCAGCTCCATCTTCCCTTTCTCTTTGCCAGCCACGTGTACAGTAAGGAGCAGACAAGGT
Source organism: Macaca fascicularis (assembly GCF_037993035.2). Lineage (NCBI taxonomy): Eukaryota > Metazoa > Chordata > Mammalia > Primates > Cercopithecidae > Macaca > Macaca fascicularis. Next base: position 36,361,844 of record NC_088382.1, on the reverse strand, counting down.
GGGCTGGCCAAGTGGAAAGCCCATTTGTATAATAGGATTAGGGTGGGGCAACCGGCCTTTCCTGCAAGCTCTGTAAAAGTCACACCTGGTTGAGCCAATCTATGGGCCCTACATAAATCAGACACTGCCTCCTCAAGCCTGCCTATAAAATCTGTTGCAGTTTGCCGCAGGCTGGCTTTTCCTTTTCGGACATATCTTTCTGCTCTTCTCTCTCCTTTCTTTGCCTATTGAGCTTTCCACTCCTTAACCCACACAATGTGTCTGTGTCCTTAATCTTCTTGGTGCCAGACGATGAACCTTGGGTACTTACTACAGACAATGATGCCACTTTATTTTGAGAACAGATTTGAGTTTTGGAAACAGCTGCAATGTAGGAAGCTTGGAGGAGATGGAGAGAATCACTTAGAAAGCTGAATAATTGGAAAGGTAGAAGCTATAGTGTCTGATCCCTTTTTTGTTTTTCCTTTTTCAAATAGGAGCTTCTTTAGATTTTTCAAAGATTGACCCTGCCTGTGGTAAGGGTAGCTTGAGATGTACAGTCATTACCTGTGATATGGTAATACCTGCTTCTCTCCCAGTGAAAGTATTCCATGACAAATGCATCAAGTTGGACAGTCACCTTCATGGCCTTTAAAGGACTCAAACATCAAAATTGGATATACTGGTAGAAGAAGCCTAGAGCTAAAGAGTTGAGATTTTTGGGTCATGTTCCAGCATAAGGAACTCCAAAGATCATGTGAATTTATCCTGATTCTGAAATTTCATTTCTATTTTCTACAGTAGAGTCTAATGCTCTAGGAATATGTTTTGGGATTACTTTTACTAAAGCGAAGTTTGCTTTATTTGCATTTAGGATAATTGGATTTGGCATATAGGAACCCCGAGAAAAGACTAACAAGAAACCTATGCTAGATTAAGATCTATGTGAAATTGACTGAATCAGCCTCTATCTTTATTAGTGATAGAATCATAGGATTTAGACTAACACTGAAAAAATGAGAGATTTGGACGAGGTGAAAAGGAAGTTTCTGAACCTTCTGCCCTGGTGATCTTTGAGTTGGAATGTGATATATAGCAGCCTATCCAGAAAGCTTTAAATTCTGTGATGCCCAGTTTCAGGAAGAATAATGACTTTTTCACTGGCATGTCATTATGATCACTATTTTTTAAACTTCAAGTAGAGTTTATTGTTTATGGAGGCTGGGAATTTGTCAGTCTTGATCAAAATATTTGCAAAAGATAACTTGAGAAGAAATAAGGAAAAGGGAAAAGTAGCCTTCTTTATTGATACTTGTAAATTTTATTTGTGGGTTTTTTGTTTGTTTGTTTTATTTGTTTGTTTTTGAGACAAGGTCTCGCTCTATTGCCCAGGCTGGAGTGCAGTGGCGTGATCTTGGCTTACTGCAACCTCTATCTCCTGGGCTCAAATGATTCTCCCACCTCAGCCTCCTGAGTAGCTGGGACTACAGATGCATGCCACCATGCCTGGCTAATTTTTTTTTTTTTTTTTTGTAGAGGTGGGGGTCTCACTGTGTTTCTCAGTCTGGTCTCAAACTTCTGGACTCAAATGACCCTCCTGCCTTAGCCTCCCAAAGTGCTGGGATTACAGACAAAAAGCACTGCGCTTGGCCTGATTCTTATAAATTAAAGCAAGTCATCCTGAAGCTTTGAGCTATATAGATCACCTACATGAGCTATATCTAATAAGTTACATATCATACATATGACATGTACATGTGATTATATATATAACTATATATAATATATATATAAACTACCTAAAATAGTATTTGGAAAATTTTCTCTTCAAGAAAGTATTTCTATGGACTTCGACAAGACTTTCTTGCTCTGTAGTTTTTGTCCTTCCCTTCTTATTCAAAATACTCTCCTGACATAAAACATTTAGGTGACTAAAATGTGATCATCTTTCTCATTAAAGGAACTCAGACCATTTATACTATAAGCCACCCTCTCTCTACCAAGTCAAACAAAAGTAGCTTCTCATTTCATCCTAAAACAAAGAGCTTATAGGAGCAGAAGTGATGAGGCAGCTAGAAAAATGTACATAGGAAAGAATCCTGAATGTGGGAGCTAGTGCCACCTTTGCCTTTGAACAGCTGTGTGCCTTTAGGCAAACCACACGACCTCTTCTGGCTTCAGTTTTCTGAACTGCAGAATGTGGAGTTGAATGAGAGTTTCCAAGATGGTGGATCTGTAACCAGTCTGCACGTTAGAATCACCTGTAGGCTTTGAAGGAGATGAGTTCCTTGCAGTAAAGAATAGCGATGTATCCCCAGAGCCTAGGACACGGCACTTACTTAAGGTTTCCAGACCTGTCAGATAACCCAGGACGTCCAGTTAAATTTGAATTTCAGATACACATGAAAAATTTTTAGTGTAAATAGGTCCCAAATATTTATCTGACAACCCTACACATAATGGTCAAAGTTTCTTTGTGGAATGAATATCATTGAGCCTCTACCCTTGGGAATTTCAGACAAGGAATGCCACGTGGTAGGGGAATACGTTTCAATAGCATTTTTAGTCACATCACATGGAAATCTTATTTACTCTTTTCCCAAGCTTTACTAGCCTTGATGGAAGCAGTTTTTCACCCTCTGACAAGAATTATATCAATTGGGATGCTTTAGGTCCTAAGTAAAGTATACCTTGATTAAAATAGCTCAAATCATAAGGAAATTTATAGGTTTACTTAACGAGACATCTGGAGCTAAGATGATGTCATGCAGGACCCAGGTGTTCCCATCATCTTTCTGATGGGACATCCTCAGTGTGTTGGCTTTCACTTTCAGGTTTGTCCTGTTACGTTTTCAACATGGCTGTTGTATCTCCATATATCATGTCTTCACATAAATATATTCAGGGAAAAGAAGGGCAGTTTTGTGTTGTACATGTCTTTTCAACAGGAGAAAAGAAATCTTTGCTAAGGATTTCTACTCTAGAAAACTTCATCTTAATAATCATTGGCCAGAATTGGCTCACATGCCCATGGCCAAGCCCAAAGGAAGGCTGCAATGCAACTGTCAGATGTTTTCACTCCTCCTGGTGGGAGGCAGCTTCTGTAACAATGAAGGAGGTGGGTGAAAATTAAATGTCATAAAGGCACCTGGGTGTCATCACCAACTATTACACCTAGGGTAATCTTTTCCTTTCAAATGACACTAACACATGAATGGGTTCTTGGTTGATAGACGAGTCTGAAGGAGTGGGAAATACATCACTCTTTAGGAAGTGGTTTCTTTGAAGGCCTTGATGCATTAAATTCTCACCTGAAAAAAAAAAAAGACATCTACATTGGTTCCAACATGGTTCGTTAGTTGTGCTATCATTTAGCCAGAGTGATTAGAGCTTTTAAAATACACAATGACATTCATTTCTGCACAGAAAAAAAATAAATTTAAAGAGTTTTTTTTTTTTTTTTTTTTTTTTTTGATACTGAGTCTTGCTCTTGTCACCCAGGTTGGAAGGCAGTGATGTGATCTCTGCTCATTGCAACCTCCACCTCCCAGGTTCAATTCTCTTGCCTCAGCCTCCCGAGTAGCTGGGATTACAGGCATGTGCCACCATGCCTGGCTAATTTTTATGTTTTTAGTAAAGATGGGGTTTTATCATATTGGCCAGGCTGGTCTCAAACTCCTGACCTCAGGTGATCTGCCCACCTTGGCCTCCCAAAGTGCTATGATTACAAGCATGAGCCACCACGTCTGGCCTAAATAATGCTTTTTTCTTGTTCTGTTATTCACCTCAGTTTTTCATATAAAAAATATGGCAGAAAATCTCACTGCATACACACACACACAAATTTTAGAAATGGCAGAATCCTCATTTCATAGGGGGCTTCTTAGTTGGAATTCATCCAAGTGCACTTTCAGGCTTAAGTACACTATTAAGAAAGGTAATATAGATGATAATTTTTTTTTTTGATACGAACGACTCCTCAAGATTCTGAAAGTGCTCTGCATGCTTGTTTTAACCTGCAGTCACTTTGATCAGGGGGAGCAGAACAAGGTGTTGCAGTGTGAGGAATATTTAACTAGCCTCAAGGCCTGCAAAGGCACTCTGGCCCAGATTTTCACACAACGTTATATGCTTTGTTCATCATGTAAGTGGGGTGGGCCGCAGAAGTGGATTCTTCCACGTGCTTGTAAAACACAAATATTTAAGTGTATTTTCCCAAAGCTTATATAAAATTCCAAGTGGTATACAAAATACATTTAAAATGCCACATATGGAGAAAAAAGAAAATAAAACTAGTATTTAATGAAAAGCTTTGGTATGCCAGACGTGATGCTAAATGTCTGACATCTTTGGATTTATGTAATCTTGAAAGCAACGTTTTGAGTTATTTTATAGGCTATTGATTCACCCAAGGTCATATAATCTAATGAACATCAGAGACAGAATGAGAGTCATTGCCAAAGAATACGTCTGCAAAGGAAGATATGTGGAGTTTTTACAAATACACACTTGATAAGGAAGGTTTTTCTTCAGCTGTATCTTTGCCTGTCTATTAAAACAATTTCTGCTTAAGGTTGAATTTCAGAGCAGGCTTTACACCCAAAACAGCACTCATGATCATTGGTGAGATACCTAATCAGAGATTGTTTTCTTGAATGATCTGCACATTTTCTTTTGCCCACTGACAAGGATAGGTACATTCTCTGGAGTTCACTCCATTATGCATTCCAAGCATAGCAGCTCAATCATTAATTATTCTCAGGAAGAGTGGCCAAAGTTCTCTTCCTTCTTTGAGTGATAGGATAGAACAGTAAAAAACAAAACTTTGGGTACTCAGTAGTTAAGCAGCATGTGATCCAACAGCCCAATTTTTTTTCCTCAAAGTTTAGTTTAGATTCAGAGGGTACACGTGCAGATTTGTTTCCAAAATACATTGTGTGATGCTGAGGTTTCATGTATGAATTGCCTAGGGTAGTGAGCATAGTACTCAACAGGTACTTTTCCGTCCCTTGGTTCCCACCCTCCTGCTCTTGTATTCTCCAGTCTCTATTGTTCCCATCTTTCTGTCCACATGCACCCAATGTTTAGCTCCCACTTATAAGTGAGAACATGCGGTGTTCATTAGTTTGCTTAGGATACTGGCCTCCAGCTGCATCCATCCAGCATCCTAACTGTTACAGATCCTCTAATTCTACACTGCTCCCTCATTTTCTGAGGGTAAAGGAGGGGGAAGAACATGGATTTTTTTGTGCTGAAGGAACAAGTAGCTTTGAACCTTCTTAAGGCAGTAAATTTGAGTTGTAGCACAAAATACCATAGTTTGTTTGTTTATTTATTTATTTATTTATTTATTTTTGAGACAGAGTCTCACTCTGTTGCCCAGGTTGGAGTGCAGTGTTGTGATCTTGGCTCACTGCAACCTCTGCCTCCTAGGTTCAAGGGATTCTCATGCCTCAGCCTTCCAAGTACCTGGGATTACAGGCATGTACCACCATGCCCAGGTAATTTTTGTATTTTTAGTAGAGACGGGGTTTCACCATGTTGGCCAGGCAGATCTTAAATTCCTGACCTCGAGTGATCCGCCCACCTCAGCCTCTCAAAGTGCTGGGATTACAGACGTGAGCCACCATGCCCAGCCCAAAATAGCATAGTTTCTAAATCTTGAGCTGTGTGTTAGCTTCTCAGAAAGGCTCTGATACATGCATAGGTGTGTGTAGTGATCATTTGAGGAGAGGGTGGGAGTTTGGGGGAAGCCTTGAGAACAAAGAAAATCATGCAATAGATTCTCATTATTGCTGGAAAAAGATAGAAGGAAGAATCTAAAGGTATATGAGTCCAGTAAAAAGAAAACAATACTGCCCAAAGATTCTCTTACAGAAATTTTTCTGGTTCCTGGTAATGAGGACATAGTAAATGTTTAATTTACTGCTCAATGTAGAAAATGTGTTTATTCAATCCTTTACTGAATACCTTTTATGTATCAGATACTGATATAGGAATGAAATAGAATTATAAACTGACATATAAGATGGAAAGTGTCACAACAAGAAAGTTAGATATCAAACTTTAAGAAAAAAGGTAGGAACAAATTTTAAACCATTCATTCTTTAGTGTGACTCATGAATCCCATGTCAACTTTATACTGTCTCACCCACTTATTATATAAGCTATCAGTGAGGCCCAAGGCCCTTGAAAAATTCTGCTCACTTAAAAAGAGTGAGAAAAGTGGTTTTGAGTAGAACGAATAATTACTAGGTGTATGAAAAAAGTGTTATGTTGACCTTTTAAAATAGTTTAAGTCAAAGATTGCAGAGCCTAGAACATAAATTTCAACTGTTACCCAAAAGAGACAGCTTCAGATTTTAGTATTTAAAAAAATTTAGCTTACTCTCAGAACTCTAATATTAACTTTCACTTGGAGGAATAGCTTCTGAAATCTAACCTGAGCCAAAGGAAAACTTCTGTTGATAATTCTCTAGCTCGGAGAACAATTCTGTGCCACTCCTGGTGTTTGTCTTGACCATTCTCTTGTCTATATCTGATTTGCTTCCAAACTCAGAGGTGGGGGGACAGGGCATTATTTATACTTATTCCAAAACCCTAGCATTGCCTAGAGTTGCAGACCAGGTAACCCTAGGGCAGGCCCTGCCCATACTTAACTTTAGTGGCAGGCTGACTCAGACAAGAGAAATCCTTCGTGGATTTCTTACTATTAATTCTTTTTGGAGGAAATGTTCTCTGAACTGGAAACGAGTTCACTGAAAGTATGTGAAAACTAGCTTGTACCCTGGTTCATTAAGGGGTCACACTGGATTACACAGCTGAAAGGAGGGGTTCCCTAATGGTTCATGAAACCAGGAAGAAGACTGATCCAAAAAATGCTAAACGTATGAATTAAAATGGAACAGTAGATTGCCCCAATATTCAGAAAATGGCTGAAAAGATTTTCAGTTTTCATTCCAGGACTGGGCTCCTGAAGACACACTGAATCTCGAACAGTAAAGGTCTTATGTATGATTTTTTAAATGAGATTTTAGCTAAAACAACTGGTAGACAAGTTTCCTTGACATCTTTATAGAATGTGTTAAACCTGTTCAACAAAAATATACTGAAAGACCCCATGTAAAAGGACTTCGAAAGGTCATTTAGCCCAGTGTGTCTCAGCTGCTGCATCACACCCCGTGATCCATTCAAATATCTCGTTGTCCTTTCAAAGATTCCCGTTGATCTTTCACTTCTCTACTAGTCTAACCTCATCACTAATTTATTCCATGTGTGTAACAATCATTCTCCTTGCTCCTACAATGTTCTGCAAATCTACAACACTCATATAGTGAAAATCACAGTGCTGGACTTGCTGTTACAATCAAAACTTTGGCTTATCATAGAGTAATTTAGTCTCTCTCTCTCTCTCTGGCTGAAAGCAGGACATCTAATACCTTCTAAGGTCTCTAAAAAAGAGGTATGGCCATCTTCACAGATTCTTCATGAACAGTCTTCTTTGAGTTTTAAACCTTGCATCTGTTTTCTCCATATTTTCTTAACCAAAGCATATCCCACTTCGTCTGGGCACCGAGTCTCCTGGGTTAAGATTTTGATTTCTCTTTTCCTTTCCAGTGTATTTCTCTGATTGGCCCTCATTCATATCCCATAGCATCCAGTGCTCATATAATGCAAAGAGCTCCATGTTCCCTGGTGCATTCATATTTGTGCATATGGTATGTATCAAAACAGTTTTTAATTTCATATAGCTGTGCAGTCACTGCTGGTGTCTCCTGCTTCTAGAAACCTTGCCAGTACCATCTGTAGACACTTTAATTATGCTTTCTGACCAGAGGGCAACTGGCAGGAATTAAACATGTTATGATTATATTCAATGAAATCTCAGGGTTCCAGTGCTTTAGCTCAGAAACAATACCAGCTGGCCTTCAGTAGGAGACAGAGGTTAACAAGACCCCCATTTCAATGCCAGTGACACTAAAGAGTAGCAGAACTCAGATCCTACACAAATATCACCCATTGGCTGGTCAAGATAATAGGACTGGGTATGTAAATGACAGAAACAGAAAACTTGTCTGGGTGCTGGATGTACCTTTTTGGAACCAGGAGGAATTATTGTGACTGGCTTTGGGATCACAGCAAATTAGTCAGGCTGACTTACTGCAGCTTTAAGGACTCTCCACAAGAAAAAAAAATACTCACTAAATTGAAGGAAATGAGCTTGCTTAGCCGACCCTCCGTGTAGCAGGTGACCTGGATGTGAGGGTGGGCAGGATATCTGTGGAGCCATGTAGACCAATGTCGTTTCAGCTGACCTGCAAATCATCCCCTCCCTCCCTCAGTAGTCTACCCTAAAGTGGCATGATTCACATATGACCACAGATTAACAGTTACATTCCTTCTACAGTTTAACTTTCTGATCATTTTGTTATATATAACTACTTGCCTCCCTATGTAGCCCTCCATATTAAGGGTGGTTTTTGGGGAAATGATGCACATGCACCATATACACTCATTGTGGTAGGAACACCTGGGTATTTTGCATTTGTTGAAAGGGACCTTCTGCTTTTCTTGTGAGAATAGTGTCAAGTGAGTGGAACGTGGAGTTATGTATAAGAGGAAGGAAAGGAAAATAGACATGCAATGAGTCCTTCATTATATGAGACTGGTGAGGGAATTTGTGTTATTCAGAAAATTTGAGTCCAAATTCCAGAGATTAGCTTGCAGAGACAAAGGATAGGACTCTTTGTCCTTTGTTTTAAAATCAACTTTATTGAGGCGTTATTTGTGTACAATAAACTGCATTCATTGAAAATGTACAACTTGGTGTGTATACTTGTTAAACCACTGCCACAATCAAGAGAATATTTCTGTCTTCCAAAACTACTTCCTTGACTCCTTTCTTTCCATCCCTCCCTTTACTCTTGGCCCCAGGCAACTCTGATCTGCTTTATTGTCACAGCTTTTTTACATTGTCTAGGATTGTGTATAAATGGGATCATACTCTTACTTCTGAATTCTTACATTCAACATAATGATTTTGGCATTAATTCATTTCTTTGTGTGTAAATTAGTAATTTTAGAAATTGTTGAATAATATCCCATTGTATGGATGCACCCCTTTTTGTTTATCCAGCACCTGTTGGTGGACATATAGATTGTTTCCAATTTTGCTTCTAGTACAGAAAGTTGCAATAGGTTGTTTCCAATTTTTGATTACTTTGCATAAAGCTTCTATAAATATTTGTATACAGGTCTTTGGACATATGTTTTCACTTCTTTTGTGTAAATACTTGGGAGTGGAATGTCTGTGTCATATGTTTAACTTTTCAATAAATTGCAAAACAGCTTTTTCAAAGTGATTGTACCATAATACATGCCCACCAGCAAAGTATGAGAGTTCCAGTTGCTTGACATCATCACTTATATTTGGTATTGTTCATCTTTTTAATTATAGTCGTTCTAATGCATGGATAGTGTCATATCATAGTTTTATTTCAATTTCCCTGATGAATAATGTGCTTTACATCTTTTTATGCCATTTATATACCTTCATTAGTGAAATGTCTGTTCAAATTGTTCATTTCTTATTGAATTCCTTGCTTTTCTATTATGAAGATGTAAGGGTCTTTATATAGTCTGGAGACAGGTCCTCTGTTGATTACATACTTTGAAACTTTTTCTACTACTCTGTGGGTTGTTTTTTCATATGCTTAACAATGTCTTTTTCAAAGAGCAAAAGTTTTTAATTTAAGTCTGTTTTCTTTTAGAGTTCATTGTTTTTTGTCCTAGCTAAGAAGTCTTTAGAAAACCCAAGGTCATAAAATTTCTCCATTATTTTCTTCTAGGAATTTTATTGCATTAGGCTTTAACTTAGGCCTATGAAAATTTTGAGTCAATTTCTGTATGCAGTTTGAGGTAAGAATTGAGATTATTTTTAAGTATGGATATCTAATTGTTTCAGGACCACTGAATCTCCTTGCCACGTGTATTAAATGTCAATTGGCCACGTAAATGTAGATCTATTTCTGGACTCTATTCTATTTCACTGTTTCAGATAGCAATCTTTATGTCGATACAACACTGTCTTGATTACTGTAGATGGTATAAGTTCTCCATTTTGTTCTTTTTCGAAATGTTTTGGCTGTTCTAGATCCATCTAATTTCTAAATAAATTTTAGAATCAGCTCATCAATTTCAGTGTTTCACTGAATGCTTGTTGAAATATTGGCTAGGATTGCTGTGAATCCATAGATCAATTTGGGTAGAACTGACATCTTGACAATTGATTCTTCCAATGAACTATGACTTGCAATCTTCCAATACATTTATACATGTTTTATTTCTCCATTTATGAGATTCTTCCATCATTTCTCTCAGCAGTGTTTTCTAGTTTTCTGTGAGGAGTGCTCACACGTCTTAAATATATTCCTAAGTATTTTTTACATTTTCACTCTTACAGATCACATCTTTAAAATTTAGTTCTCCAATTGTTTACTGCTAATATATGAAAATACAATCTTTTCTGGTATTAACTTTACATTTTGCAACCTTGCTGATTTCATATTGATTTTAGTAGTTATTGCACAGAGTCCTTGGAATTTCCTATATAAATACTCATCCCATCTGTAAAGTGAGTCCAATTTTTTTCTTCCTTTCTTGATTTACTTTTTTTTTTTTTTTTTTTTTGAGATGGAGTCTCTCACCCAGGCTGGAATGCAGTGGAGCAATCTTGGTTCACTGCAACCTCCACCTGCTGGGTTCAAGCGATTCTCTTGGCTTAGGCTCGGTGTGTGCCACCAGGCCTGGCTAACTTTTGTATTTTTGGTAAAGGTGGGTTTTTGCTATCTTGGCCAGGCTGGTCTCAAACTCTTGACCTCAAGTGATCTGCCTGCATCAGTCTCCCAAAGTGTTGGGTATACAGGTGTGAGCCACTGTGGCTGGCCCTTCATTTGCTTTTGATGTGATTTTTGTTTCACTTGTTTGTTTTTTCTTTACTCTTACTCAGTTGCAGGCAGTTTTCACTGTTGCTCACAAGGGATAACCCAGCACTATATTGAAACCTTGTTTTGGAAATGACAGTGAGAAGAGGACACAAACACAGCAGATGCACGGGAGCACGTGGGGGCGATGGGACTTTTTAATTTCCTAAGAAATTTAGCAGAGATACCCAAACTGCTTATCACTGAGGGGCAGGAAAAGAACTGATTGAATAAAGAAAGTGAAGATGCAAAGGTATACAGTTAGCTAGAAGCAGAGCTAGACTTCAGTCTTGCTCTGCTGTTCCTGTTGCTCATGGGTCTGTCACACTGAAGTCCTTTGGAGCTGGTCAGAAGGAAGGAGAAAATGTGTTAGAGATGTGAAGGAACTGGATTCACGGTGGCTGGAAAACACTTACAGACTTTCAAACTATTAGTGATTTCCAAGTTAGTAGGCCAGTGTCAGCCTTCGGCAAACATGCCAATTGGATCCCTCTTCTCCTCCTCTGCACGTTCATTGCTGGCTGGAGAAAGCAGTCTCAGTCTCCGAGTCTCAATTTCTGGGCCATTCTCTCTTCTCTAACAGTATTAAACTCACTTCCCAGGGTCAGTTTCCTTCTTCCCCTCAACAAAAGTTCTCAATTAAATTCTACCCTGTACCTATCCCTTGACCTTAGTTATATTTTAACAAGATACATCTGAAGATGTTTTAAGTTCCAAACAAGTGAAAGCATAAATATAAGAACACCACGTATAAAGGAAAGGAAATAGCATTTATTGAGCACAGGTACTACATGACATCCAGAGTTGTTGTTTAATCAAAATAAGATACAAAATCAGATTTATATTCTCATCATAGATAAAAGGACTGGGTTCAAGAGGTTAAGCATCTTGTTTAAGACTATAAAAATGAATTTGAGAAAGAATTTGAATCTCAGTCTGAGTTTTAAGTAAAGGCCCTTTCAATTATGCCTTTCTGATTCTTCAGTATTACTGAGAACCTTCATCATATCTGCTGACTTACCACTGACTGTATGATATGAGTTGTACACTTGTTTGCAGGAGTGTATTTGCCAGTTTATTCCCCACTCCTAGCATAGGGCATGGCAAATAGTAGGTATTCAATGTTTGCTTGTCTAATTGATTTACATATTCATGAAATCATGTTTCTATTTGTGCTATTTATTCACCAATTACATACTTTTTAAAATGGCCGAGCATATATGTTTAGAGTAGGAGTCAGATAAATAAGCAATTCACTGTACATAGTGATACCAACTATGCTAGAGGAGTGAATAAAGTATTAAAGAAGCACAAAGAAGAGTTACGTAATCTGGCATTGGGGGTCAGCAAAGGCTCCTGGATGAAAGGCTATTTTGACGTTAAATGTGAAGAATGATGCAGTGTCAAAGACACTCCAAACAGAGGAGCAGTTGTGCAAGACTGGAAGTGAGAGAAGTTGACACATCTAAGGAAATGTAAATAGCTCAATATGGCTGGACATAGAATGTGAACCATAGAACAATGAGGGATGAAGGCAGAGAATGAAATAGGCATCAACTATGAGAAGACCATTATGTTCTGTTAAGGCTTTATCCTGAGGGAGCCACCAAAGGTATAAAATCAGTAGATGGCAGGGTCAGATGTTTAAGTCAGAAAGAACTTGGTGGTTTTCTTGTGGAAAGTGATTGAAGGGCAGATCATGGCTGATTTGAGATGAAAAACGATGGTGGTCTACTCTAAGGTAAAGAGTATGGGACTGGGGCAAGTAGGTGGATTTGAGAGAAAAGTAAAATTAATAGAGTTTGGTCACCGATTTAGTTTTGAGAGTAATGGAGAAGGAGTTGATAAGGATGATTCTTAGGTTTGGGGCTTGAGAAATTGGTGGGCAGTAGTGTCATTTAATGAGCTCTCTTGAGCCCAGGTGAAGGATTTATCTGTAGAAGAATATCTCCAATGACTGTCTTCCCAATTTACTAAAGCATGAAATTAATATTATTTCACTAAGCTATTAGGTCCCCCACCCAACTAATTTGTCATATCTCTTTACAATACCGTCCTTTTCTGTGTCAGTAAGGTTGCAAACCTTATGCTCATTATTGGTTCCTCTTCTTCTCAACGCCTCCCCTTTCTTCTTCTTCTTCTTTTTTTATTTATTTATTTATTTATTATTTTTTTTGAGACAGAGTCTCGCTCTGTTGCCCAGGTTGGAGTGCAGTGGTGCGATCTTGGCTCACTGTAAGCTCTGCCTCCCAGGTTCGTGCCATGCCATTCTCCTGCCTCAGCCTCCCAAGTAGCTGGGACTACAGGTGCCTGCCACCATGCCCAGCTAATTATTTTTTCTATTTTTAGTAGAGACAGGGTTTCACTTTGTCAGCCAGGATGGCCTCGATCTCCTGACCTCGTGATCCGCCCACCTGGGCCTCCCAAAGTGCTGAGATTACAGGCGTGAGCTGCCACACCCGGCTCACCCCTCCACTTTCAATTAGTCATCAAGGCCTGTTAATCATTGCTTATCAATCAGTGTCTCCTGAGTCAGCCTGTCTTCTATCCCCACCAGTCTGAGCCCTTATACCTTCATGCCCACACTATTTCCCAGCCAGCAGTTTTCTAGCTCGTCTCCTTACCTCCAGTTGTTGCCCAATGCACTCCATCTGGCATCCACAAGGAGTGATTTTCTTTAAACAGTGTTTTCATCGCCTCTGTCCCTCAGATGTGTTCAGTGCAGTCTTCTCTAGCCAGATGAGTTACTCATCAGCTTCCCAGCATGCCTTATGCATTTGCACATAGGAAACCTTTGCGTGGAATGTGGCTTTCTTCTAACACTCTCCTTTGCCTTCCCAAGCAGTCTTCATTCTTTTGGGCTCAGTCCAGCCTCCATGATCCTCCTGTGACCATCCATAACAATCCCTCCAGTCCCTGAAATCCTTTGGCACATAAAACCAATCTTGTACACTTTCTTGTGTTGTTCTCTATGTAAGTCTTGTCTCCCTATCTGAGCAGAAGGCTCCTGAAAGGTGATATAATAGGTCACTTCCCCAGTCTGTGGTGCACATTCAGAAGGGATCTGATTCTGATCAGTTCACTTGCTGTTATTTCTTGCTGCCAGTTGCCTTTGTAATTGAACACAGGTTATGCCAGTTGGATGGATAATTGTCCACTCCATCTGGGATATCCTTGCTAGTCTAGGTCCCTGTCCAGTTAATAGCAGTGACCTATGTTTGGTGCCAAGACCACAACTCTGGCTCACATTCCCACACTCAGCCATTGTTCCTCACGTACACTGCTGGCTCTGAGTGGCTAGATCTGGAGAGTCTTCTATTTTGGCCAGTCATGGTGCAAAATCAGCTTTCCTATTGGAACATCAATCCAGGAGGCCCTTGTCACTAGCCCAGGTGCCTTCTGTCATTTTGGCTAGCTCCCCTTTAGGAGTCTTCTCTGTAAACTAGTAGATATTTTCTTCTTCAGAAACCACATTTCCATACCAAGGTTTATTTCAAGTTCTATATCTTTCTGGCAACTGCAGTCTTCCTTATTATTTTCCCCTCCCTCAGCAAGGAATACCTATCTACCCTACATGAACATAGTGAATAGGGTGAGCATGGGTATTGGAGGAGGGTCAGTGAATGATGTCAGTGACTCTAACTAGAACAAAAGTGATTCACCTCAAGGTAATCTATGGTCACACCTTATACAAAGGAGAGAGACTTGTTTCATTTTTAGATGCCTGTGCCAAACATCATTTTCTCTCTGCTTCTTCCTCAACCCCAAATCCATTCTCCACTCTACTAAAGAGGCTGCCATGTACGGACAGCTTCTTCAGGGAATGTTTGTCCAGTATTTTCCATGAGTTTGGGTAAAAGGTGGGGCACCTTCAGGAGACTGCAGGCTGGGAAGTGAAATAAGAGGGGCCAACTATTTATTCCTCTATTGCCTGCTTGCCTCATAGCAGTTCTGGAAGTGGCTCAATCATCTATGATGGCCGGGCATGGTGGCTCACGCCTGTAATCCCAGCACTTCAGGAGGCCGAGGCAGGTGGACCACCTGAGGTCAAGAGTTTGAGACCAGACTGGCCAACATGGTGAAACCTTGTCTCTACTAAAAATATAAAAATTAGCTGGCTGTGGTGGTGGGCACCTGTAACCCCAGCTACTCTGGAGACTGAGGCACAAGAATCGCTTGATCCCAGGAGGCGGAGGTTGCAGTGAGCCAAGATCACACCATTGCACTCCAGCCTGGGCAGCAGAGCAAAAACTCTGTCACAACAACAAAATCATCTATGGCAAAAGGACTGGCCAGGTGCCCCTCTTCCATCATTTCAACTCTCTTGACTTCGATAACACCATTGCCTCCCTGTGACCTTTAGGATCAGGAGTAGTAACAGGTTCCCACTGTTGCTAGTCCCTGAGCACTTTAACATCTCTTGACAGCTCTCTTAGCTCTGTTACTTCACTACATTCTCTTTGGCTAAACTCTTTTCAACATGCTGTCTGTCTGAGGCATGAACCCTCATTCCTACAATGCCCTTTCAAAGAGCACCCAGATTTATCTTTATGTTACTGAGGGATGGATCTGGGCATATCTGTCTATCCCAAGACACAAAGCATGTGGCTGACTACTATAAAATCATTTAATACCCTAAAGAAAGATATTAATAAGCTAAATTCAGTTCTTCTGTGTGAATCCAGCGTTCCTGTTGAAGCCAGCCATGCTTCCAGCTGTGAACTCTGTTAGCACTGGTGTTCTGATATTGCACTGTGGGTTTGGCCCTTCACCCTGCAGGGCCCTCCACTAATAATGAAGGATTGAAACTATATTATCTTATCATCTGACAGTGGTGGCACATTGAATAGATTCAACAGCCTATCTAAAACCCAACAAAATGTCTCTTCCATCTCCCAGCTCAAAAAATTATAAGACATTGGGGCTGATATTATGGATGAATCTAGCTAATTTGCAACTGTCTGAGAAAATGTCTGTAAAAAAAATTATTTCAAGAGGGCTGATGCTTAAACATTGCTACCTTCAGGGTAACTTGGAAATGATCTGTTTGCAGTCCTTTCTGTTTAACACGGGCAATGTCCATTTTCAGAACTAGAAGCATCACTAGTCATCTATGATCAAAGACAAACTCCAAGCAAATGCCTTAGCAGAGATTGCTGCTCTGCTGCTTGTTGGAGGCCTCAGCAATTTTTGTTTCAATTATTTTGTCTCCATACATCATGTTCCTGTAAGAAATTTCCAACATATTTCCAAGTTATTTTAGCTGGGTATTTTCTCTGCCAATCTGTGAATTGGTGTTCCTATATTAAGAAGCAAAGTTTCTACTTTTTGCTCCTTAATTGTTCTTCCCAATGGAAAAAAGGAGGGAAAGGATCTCAGGATTCTTTTTCTCAGAATGTAGTGTACCTGTCTCTTGGGAAGAGTTTTTTCAGCCAAATGTCAAGTTGAAGGATCCAGAAGGGCCAACACATGCAAATTTGAAGCAAGGGTTTCCAAAGCAGAAGTCCAGCACCAACCCTGTCACACATGCGTAAAACAAATTATCCAATGGGAACAGCACATAAATCACTCAATAGAGGGTGCCAAAAAATTTCATTGCATTCTTTCCAGAATCTGAAACCCAAACATGCAAGAGTTCCAAACTCTTAACTAAAAATTCTGAAGGGAAAATGAACTGTGAATAGCTATGGAGAAAGCATAAGCAATTCATCCACCTGATGGGACCACCTGCTAATCAGTGTTCACACAGTATTTTGTGTCCAGCTATGAATCAAAATTCTTGAGCTAAGTTTAGGGCCTAAAAAGCCAAAGACCCCTGTCATCATCACCACTGCTATTTACCAGTGACTGAGCCAGAACTGGTGTGAGTTTCTGTGTTTCTTTAAGGATGTTGATCTACGTGGGTTGTGTCTGATTTTGAGGGAGGAGCATGGGCTGGTTCCAGGTGTGATGGTTAATGGGTAGTGCAGTAAATCATGGTCATAGAAACTAAGGGCCTTTGGAGGTGAGGGCTTCAGTTTCTTAACCCACTGTATGCCCATGGAAGAGAACTCTGTGTTAGAGATGTCTAAGGAAAAGTACTTTCACATATGTTTTAGTGAATGTGCTCTTGCACAAGATACAGGATCTTGTATAAACTTTTCTAAAAACCATTTATGGAATAGACAAGAAACAAACATTTCATATAGGAAAATTTCTGCTCTCCCAGGTGTAGGAAGTAAGTGGGGTCAAATACGAGGAGCTCCAAAACAACAACAACAAAACAAAAACAACTAGAAAAAAAGAAATGGATTTCCCTCAGTGTTCAGCTATAAAGTCAGTGCTCTGAAATAGATTAGGGGTGCACAAAGCCTTGTACTGAAGCACAAGATGTGATTAAATGTATCTATGTTTTAGTTTGTCAGGGGTGCTATAACAAAGCACCACAATCTAGGTGGCTTAAAACAGCAGAAATTCATTGTCTCATGGTTCTGGAGATGAAGAGCATAAAATTAAGATGACCTCAGTGAGAAAGTGACATTAGCATGATGGCAGAGTGACAGAGACCAGTCTTCATCCCCTGACAAAAATGAACAAATACGTAGTGATCCATGAACAAAATTAGCCTTGGGAGGGCTCAAGAGCCCAATTAAGAATCTACAACACAGTCGAGCAAAAGTGGAGAATAAGTACACAAAGGATTTCAGGGGAGATCCTGAAGTGTCTGAAGATGGCTAGGATCAAAGAAAAAGGGAGAGGCTACCAGGATCAACTATATAGGAGGTGACACTGTGTCCCTAATGGCTGCTTTTGCAGAGGACACTGGGATCTTTCTTTACTGTGGTTACTAAGTTACTAAAGCAATTCCTGTTGTTGATCCCCTCTCCTGGTAAAGGAGATGATGTTGCACCTTGCCCCGCCATCCACAAGCACCCAGTTGTGCTGCCCTGGTACTAGAGACACCACCTTTCCAAACCTGGCATTACTTCAGACCCTGGACCTGCAGTCACTCTTGTGTATGTCAGGACTCCAGACCCCAGCTCCACAACTGTTCTGTAAGTACCTGTATTCCAGTCCCTGGGTCTGCAAACATACTGCATGTGTCCACACCTCAAACACTGACAATCCTACTGCTGAATATTAGCCGTGCCCTGGGCTTTGGAGCCTTGGTTGCTCTGTGTGAACCCACACTAAGGATACCAGTTTGGTTGCTGCTCCATGAGTGCCTATACCTTTGATACCTGAGTCACCTCAACAGTGAGCCAACCCCAGATCTTTGAGGTGATGCAGCATCTCGTATGTATGCACTCCAAACCTGGCTCTCCAGCTGCACCGTACACACCTGTGCCTCAGAAACTGAAGCCACCACTGTAATGAGCTAGTCCACACCCTGGGCCAAGGAGCTGTGGTCTCTGGGCATACCTGAACTTCAGACACTGGCTCTGCTCCCACAGTGAGTTAGCCCATATGTTGAACTCTGGAGATGCTATAGGTCTATATACAGCTATGTTTCAGACTCTAGCTTGGTGGTTGCTCCAAAAACACCCACATCTCTCACACCATTATCAATGAGACACCAGTGCCATTGCTGCCCTGGACCTTAGAGCTGTGGGTCCCTCACATGCTCACATGTGCCAATCATCTAGTTTCTGGCTCTGTGACCATTCCATGAGTGTCACACATTAGACCTCAGTGCCACTGCAAGCACCTGTAAGCTGGACTCAGAACCAAGAAGGGATTTCCTTGGCCACAATTTCCGTGGTGGAATAAAAAATCAGGAGGAAATCAGTAGCCTTCACCACAACACTCCAACAGCCCTCACTGCTACCAAAGATGTCTACAGCACTGGCTGCAGAGGAGCACTGTATTCTTTGCTAATGCCAACCTCAGCTGACAGACCTGGGTGGAGGTTATGCTGCTGCACCCTCACTGGAGCCAGAACCACTGCACTCCACCCAACCAGTGCCCTAGAATGTAGCCATAATGTAGGGCCTTTCCCTGCCAAAACCAGTCTATAAAGTTTGAAAGAGATGATCACTCCATCAAATGCACAGACCTCAACACAAGGCAGTAAGAAACATGAAAAAACAAACATACCACCAAAGGAATGCAACAGTTTTCCAATAATCGATCCTTCCAAAATGGAGATCTATGAATTGCCTGACAAAAATCAAAATAATTATTTTAAGGAAGCTCAGTGAACTACAGGAGAACAGAGACAACTTGATGAAATCAGAAAATCATACAAATAAAATTAGAAGTTTAACAGAGGGATAGGAATAATTGCAAAGAACCAAACAAACTGGAGCTAAAGAATACAATGAATAAAATAAAAAAGCGCAATAGAGACTATTAACAGAACTGATCAAGCAGAAAAATGAATTGGTAAACTCAAACGCTGGAAATTTGAAAATATTTGATCAGAGGAGAAAATGAAAAGGAGTGAAAAGCCTACAAGATTTATGGGATATCTTCAAAAGAGCTAACAATTACATTGTAGAATTCAAGGAGAATAGAGACAAAGTTTATTTAAAGAATTAATGTCTGAAAACTTCCCCAATCTTGGAAAATGTATAAACATCCAGGCACAGGAATCTCAAAGATCTCCAGCTAGATTCAATCAAAAGAAGACATATCATAAGCAAACTGTCAAAAGGCAAAGAGGATTTTAAAAGCAGCAAGAGAAAAAAGGATCCTCACATACAAGGGAACTCCTTAAGCCTATCAGTGAATTTCTCAGCAGAAACTTTGCAGGCCAAGAGAGAATGGCATAATATTCATTTAAAGCCCTGAAAGAAAAAAATGTAAACCAAGAATACTTTACCTGACTAAGCTGTTCTTCAGAAATTAAGGAGAGATGAAGACTTTCCCAGAAAAGGAAAATGGAAGGAGTTTATCACCACTAGACCTGCCTTACAAAAAAAATGAAAGAATTCTTCAAACGGAAATGAAAGGATGCTAATTAGTAACATGAAAACATATAAATTATAAAACTCACTGGTAAAGGTAAGTACATAATTCAGAATACTCTAAAACTGTAATTGTAGTATGTAAAATCACTTATTTCTAGTATAAAAGTTAAAAGAAAATTATTAAAAAATATAATTTTAAGGGATACACAATATAAAAAGACATTATGAAATCAAAACCAAAATGGAGTAAACATGTAGTTTTTGTATGCAATTAAAATTATCAGCTTAAACTGTTACAAAATGTTTCATAATAACCACAAAGCAAAAACCTATCGTAGATGCACAAAAGATAAAGAGAAAGGAATCAAAGCATACCACTACTGAAAATTATGAAATTATAAAGACAATAAGAGGAACAAAGGAACAAAGAATCTACAAAACAATCAGAAGATAATTTTAAACTTACTTGAGACAGGGTCTTGCCTTGTTACTGAGACTGGAGTACAATGATGTGATCACAGCTCACTGCAGCCTTGACTTCCCAGGCTCCAGTGATCCTCCCACCTCAGCCTCCCAAATAGCTGGAACCACAGGCATGCACCATCATGCCCAGCTAGTTTTTGCATTTTTGGTAGAAATGGGTTTTTATCACATTGCCCAGGCTGGTCTTGAACTCCTGAGCTCAAGGAATCCACCCGCCTCAGCATTTCAAAGTGCTGTGACTATAAGTGTGAGCCACTGTGCCTGGCCCAACCAGAAGATAAGTAACAAAATGGCAGTAGTAGGTCTTTACCTATCAATAATTCCTCTGAATGTAGGTAGATTAAATTATCTAATGTAAATAAATAGAGGAGTTTGAAAAGATTTTAATAGTAAAATTAAATGCTATTTATAAGAGATTTGCCTCACCTGCAAGGATACAAATAGACTGGAATTAAAGGGATGGAAAAAGATTCATACAAACAGAAACCAAAAGAGAGCACAGGGTACTAAGCGACTCTTAGTAATGAGATGTTAAATCAAAAACTGTAAAAAGAGACAAAGCAGGCTGATATATAATGACAAAAAGGTCAATTCATCAAGAGGATATAATAACTGTTGCTGGATGTGGTGGTTCATGCCTGTAATCCCAGCACTGTGGGAGGCCGAGGCAGGTGGATCACCTGAGTTCAGGAGTTCCAGATCAGCCTGGCCAACATGGTGAAACCCCATCTCTACTAAAAATACAAAAATTGGCCAGGTGTGGTGGCGCACACCTGTAATCTCAGCTACTCAGGGGGCTGAGGCAGGAGAATCACTTGAACCAGGGAGACGAAAGTTGCAGTGAGCTGAGATTGTACCACTGCACTCCAGATTGGGTGACAGAACAAGACTCCATCTGAGAAAAAAAAAATGATAAATATGTAGGCACCTAACATCATAGCACTTAAATACATAAAGCAAAATTCATAGCTCTAAAAGAAGAGACAGATAGCAATACAATAATAGGAGACTTCAACCCTCCATTCTTAACAATGTACAGATCATCCAGACAGAAAACCAATAAGGAAAGATTGAATTTGTCTATGCTTTAGACCAAATGAACATAACAGACATACAGAACAGTCCATCCCACAGCAGCAGAATACACATTCTTCTCAAGTATATAGGGAACATTCTCTAGGATAGGTCATATGTTAGTCCATAAAACAAGTCTTAATAAATTCAGGAAGATTGAAATCATATGAAGTATCTTTTTGACTACAATGGTATGAAACTAGAAATGGATAATACAAAAATAATGGGGGAATTTATGAATATATGGAAATTAAACATCATCCTAAACAAATGAATAAAGAAAAACAAAAGGGAAATAATCTTGAGACAAAATGGAAACAAACCATACCAAAACACATAAGATGCAGCAAAATCACTTCTAAGAGAAGTTTATAGCAATAAACATCTACATTTAAAAAGATACTTCAAACAGCCTAATGTTACACCTCAAAGAAGTAGAAAAAGAATGAACTAGGAAGCAAAGTTAGTAGAAAGAATAAGAAAGGTTGAAGTAGAAATATAAAAAAGAGATGAGATAAAACAATATAAAACATCAATAAAACTAAGAGTTGGTTTTGTGAAAAAGATAGATAAAATTGACAAAACCATAGCTCGGCCATCTAAAAGTCAAATAATAAATGAATGATGAGACATTACAGCTGATAGTGCAACTATAAAGGATTAGAGACTACGATGAAAAATTATATGAACAAGACCTGAATGGCAGCAGGTGTGTGAATGTGAAAAAATGTAGTATCATTAATCATCAAGGAAATGTAATTAAAAGCACATTAAGATAACCCCTCAAACCTGTTAGAATGGCTATTATCAAAAAGACAAGATCATAAGTGTTGGCAAGGATATGGAGATAAGGGAACCCTTGTACATTGGTGGTGAGAATGTAAATTAGTATAGCCATTAGTATTGCCAAGACATTGAATCAAACTAAGTGTCCATCAATGGCTGAACGGATAAAGAGAATGTGGTATACATATGCAATTGAGTACTATCTCAACTTAAAGAAGAGGGAAATTCTACCATGTGTAACAACATAGATGAACCTGGAGGACATCATGCTAAGTGAAATAAGCCAGGCACAGAAAGATAAATGCCACATTATCTCACTTAAATATGCAACCTAAAAAAGTTGATCTCATAGAAAGAACAGAAGGGTCATTACCAGGGCCTGGAATGCAGAGGGGAATGGAGAGATGTTGGCGAAAGGGCAGAAGTTTCAATTAGAATAAGTTCTGGAGACCTCTTGTACAGCATGGTGACTATAGTTAATAATGTACTGTACACTAGAAAATAGCTGAGAGTAGATCTTAAATATTCTCACCAAAAGAAAAGTGTGTGAGATGATGAATGTGTTAATTAGCTTGATTTAATCGTTTCGCAGTATATACATATATCAGAATGTCATATTGTACACCATAAACACATAAAAATTATTATACTGTAATAAAACTGGAAAAAAAGATGACAGCAGAGCCTTACTCCCTCTGAAGTCTGCAGGGGAATCCTTCCTTGGCTTTTCCTAGCTTCCTAGAGTTTGGTGTTGGCTGCAACCTTGGGCGTTCCTTGCCTACAGCTGTGTCACTCCAATCTTTACCTTCATTGTTGCTTGTCATTCTTCTGGTTTGTCTGTCTTCACGTGGCCACCTTCTTACAAGGACACCCATCACATTGGATTAGAGGCCCATCCTACTTCCACATGACTTGATGTTTAAAGCTGCAACAACCCTGTTTTGAAATAAGATCACATTCTATGGTAATGGTAGTTAGGACTGCAACATACCTTTTTTAGTGAGGGGCGTAATTCAACAATACTAATTTACATATTGAAATATGGCAGGGATAAGATTTCAAAATCATAAGTTTTTTTTTTCTATTCTCTTTTCTTCCTGTCTCTTTTCCCTCCCTTTCTTCCCTCCTCTCTTCTTTTGCTTGGTTATCCATGAAATCTTTGTGAGGCATACAGGACATAATTAGGAGAAGCTGAGAGAAACTAAGTTGATATATATAAGAAATAGCACTGTGATGCCCAGAAATAAAATAAGAAAGATGGTATGCCTACATGATGGAAAAAAGACTAAAGATGAAAAGTCAAATACTGAAGAGGGAGAAAGAAATTTTTAAAACTTAATATGGGAAAGGCAGTTAAGATGATTTTCAAAAACTAGCTACATTGCAAAGAGTAGCTACCCTTTACCACCAGTTGAGATCTTGAGTCCACATCTGTGTTACACTTCATAGCTTTGTCATATCTGTATTTCCTTCACATGTGTGACTGCTTTGAGGTGGGTTCTTTGGAGGGAGGAAATACAACCAATTTTGATTATGCTACATAAGGAATGTATTGGTCTGCAGGGGATTATTCAGCAATGGAGACGTAGTAACAAAAGAAAAGCAAATATTGGCAATGTTCATTCAAGCATAGCCCAAAGGAAAAAGAAACTTGATTTGTGGATTTTAATGTGATGGCTTCCCTAGCAAGATGCTCCCTGTAATAGACAACTGTGTCTCACGCTTTCTTAGCTGAGAACTACTCCTTAATACTGCTCAAGCCCATCTATTCTGCTCCTTTGCTCACTAAGCAAACTTCTCACTCTACTCCTTCAACAGGATGTGCTAATTGTGTTGACAAAAGTATTCTCATCGGGGTTTGGCAAACTTTTTCTGTAAAAGGCAAGGCATAATTCTAAGTGTTTTAGGCTTTGCAGGCCACATTGTCTCTGTTGCAATGATTCAGCTCCGCCACTGTCTGGGGAAATCCACCATAGACAACAGGTAAACCAATGGGCAGGGCTGTGCTCCAATAAAACTTAATTTACACAAACAGGGTCATGAAGAGCTGGCCCATAAGCTGTCGTTTGCAGACATTGTCTTAGACCATCTTTTTTTGCATTTTTAGTAAAAATTTGAATTTCTGTTACATATAAATCTCTCTTAGCTTGGTTAATGTGCACTGCCTTCGAGAAGCAGTCTCACTTTCAATGTGCTGAAAACTTCAACACTCTGAGTATGTGACACTGAAGATCAGATCTGGGATCATGGCTAATTCACAAGCACCTTATTTCTTCACAAAGTATCATGGCGGTAACCAGCTGGTTTATCTACAAACGGGAGTAGCATCTCATAAAATTTCATATCAGGTGTTTTCTGGTTTTGTTTTTCCCATGTTGAGTGGGTCATCAAAGGCCATTGAGACTAATGGTTTTACCTAGGGCTAAGTGAGCCTTAGAAATGTTAACTGACTTGTTAAAACTAGAAGCTAGAAAGTGGCCCCAGGTTTCCTAACCCTAGTCCACCAGCTGTCCTATTGCTTCACGTGGTCTATGATCCACTTCTGTGGTTTGCTGATTTGGACTTTGGTGCTAAAATTAATCACCAAAGCTTGACATTTGAGACTTAAGTCTCAAGGAGCTGAGAGCACCCAGAGTCTCTTAAGGTCCCTTATTATAGCTTGTATAATGTCCTTTAAGAATCTGTAGTGCCATATGCATTTATTACCCATGTATTTATCTAAACCTGTCTTGAACCTGTTTATGTTTTGGCTTTTACAACTAGGTTGGGCAATAAATTCCATATGTTTACCTTCTGGAGAAGAAGCCCTTCTTGTTAATTCAGGGCCTATTTTTATTAAAACTAATGGTGACATAACTGAGAGAAGCCCAAGGCTGACTGCCCCAGAAAGCTCCTGAAGAAAAGTCTTTGGAGACCTTACGTAGCACATGACTGTAAAGCAGCACAAACAGTGATTTCCTAACATGGTCAGCCACCAACCTTGTTAAAAGAACTTGCATGAGTTCTTAGATAAAATTACTAACAGATGCATTTGTCTATTTGTATTCATTGCAGAATTTAACATATCATTCACTATTTTTAAAATTTGTCTTCCTTCACTAGAATATAAGCAAAATGAAGGCAAGAACTTTGTTTATTCCTATCCACTAACATAGTCCCTGATGCAAAGTAGGCACCTAACAAATATTGCTGAAGAAGTAAAATATGTGAAGGTTTGAAGCCAACCTGGAGTCTGAGGCTTTCTGTTTTCTGCCATCCAGCACTGTTGTTGAGGATATTTGTGGAGCTCTTTCTGGTCTGTGAAGTGAATGTTGATTGGTCTAGAGCTTTGGTATAAACTTACACACTGTTACTGGGGTCCTCTCGACAATCCTGTGAAGTATGTAGACCCACATAATATTCCCAATTCGCAGATGAGAAATCAAAGACTCAGAGAAGGTAATGGACTTGCTCACAATTGTGTTGGTAGAAAATGATAGGGTGGCAGAGTGGAGATTCTACTCCAAATGCACCGCACCAGTGGTTTTCAACTATTTTGACTGCAACTTAGAAGAAGTGCATTTTAAATTTTAAACCAGAATATACACATGTATGCACACACACACAGGCATATACAATGAAAGCAAACATTTTACAAAAGAATGCCCTTACTAATGTAATATACTCTGATGTTTATTCTATTCAATATTAAAAAAATCGTAATTGCAACCACAAGTTGAAAAACATTCTCTACCATAGATTTTTTCCTGCATCATTTCCCCTCTCATAATCTTTTCTCTCTGTTTCACAAATGAAATAATCATTGCCTTTTTCCCTTCTAGGACTACTTAGTCTCTTCTTGCAATCGCCCAGTCTGGGGAGCGGGAGAGTTCCTCCATGCTGGAGTCAGAGAACATGAAACAGCCAGATCACTGTGAGAGGAAATTGAAAGCTTTTACGAGGGCAAAGAGGGAAGAGAAAAATCCAATCTGAAAGCCTGGACCTTTTGGGCAGGAAACAGTTAAGAGCCCACTAGATGCATTGAGCTGCCAAGACCACCACAATGTTCGTACAAAGATTAGACAGAGAACAGATGTGAAGTAACCAGAATCCTTCAGAGTAAGATAGCAACGACATAAATTAACCTTGTCAAGGGCCTGACAAAGTGACCACGCGCTTTTTGAAGTCTTAAGAGTGAAGCCATTTTTTTTATGGACTCTCCAAGGTTATATACCTTTAGCTAACAGAAAAAGTTTAATTAGAGCCAGTTGTTTACAGGGAAAGGGAAGTGAGCCCAGTGGGGCTATCAGGGTGACCGCATAGAAAATAAACAAATGAGCCTGCAAAACAGCTGAGGTTTCCTTGAGTTCTCTTCGGCCGATAAGATTCCCCTCACCCCTAGAGATTACTTTTGTCTATTTTCCTGAAACTGGAGAAACAAAGGGTTGAAAACATTCCAGACTCCTGATCCTTTTAGTTTGGCAAGAGTTTGGTTATGATCTCTTTCAAAGCCGCCATTTCTGGTTGTGAGACCACTAGGGTGATAACACGCCCAGCTGCAGGAGGATGAGCTTCAGCGACCACTAGCCCATGTGGCACTACTGCAGGAACCACCACCTGGGATACAGGCTAGTCTCATTTGTGGATATGTAAACTAAGGCTTTGAGGAGGGCCTGGTGCTTTAGTTTCCAAAAGATCAATTCTCTTTTCAGAGGGGTCTCAGCTGGGGTGAGATGTGAGCTAGAGAAGGCTTTGTCAGGACTGTGTCCCAGAAGAAAATATGGGATTTAGTGTACCAATGATGGGGACCTATGAATTCAAGACCTCCTAGAAAGTCCGAATTGAATTGGAAAATGGGGCAAGGGCTGAGCGTCTAGTGGCTAGGAGAGAAGATGCTAGATCTGGACCAAATTCCTGTGAACAGTTCTGGAATGCCTGGTCACCTGGGAGAAGGAACAAGGAAATCTAGCAAGGTGGGTGGGGGATGAAGTGAGGAATAAGAGGCCTCTCTGAAGTGGCAGGGCTGCCATGAGTCCCTGGCTGAATGCACTGATTTTTGGTGGCTGGAACTGATCAGGGGAGACCTTGGTACTGGAAGCATGTTTACCTTGCTTCTAGGCAGCTCTCTCCCATGACCTTTCTCAAACTGGCTTTGGTAGGCCTTCATGGAGAGACAGAGCAGCCCAGAGCAGCCTAGGGCTCACCATGGTACAGATTTGAGAAAGAAAACAGCAGCAGCTGTCTCCTCTCTCAGGCAGGTGAGCAAATTAGAAAGCCCTAAGAAGCCTGGGTAACATAGTGAGACAGTGTCTCTACAAAAAAAAAAAAAAAAAATATATATATATATATACACACACACACACACACACACACACACACACACACGTGTTAAAAAACTTAGGCAGGGATGGTGGCACACACCTGTAGTCTCAGATACCTGAGAGGCTAAGGTGGGAGAATCACTTGAGCCCGGGAGCGCATTGCTGCAGTGAGCCATGATGGTGCCATCTAGACTCCAACCTGGGCAACAGAGCCAGAGCCTATCTAAAAAAAAAAAAAAAAAAAAAGGGCAACCTAAGAATGATTGTTTCCCTCCCAGTTCCCAGGGTCAGCTTCCATGTGGGTGGTGGAGCCTGTGTTCTGGTTGTAGACTATATGAATCACTGAAACAAGTCCTGATCCTAAGACATTCCCTTCAAACTGCCAGAAATGCCACATAGAATTTGAGTTAAATGGTGCTATTAAAAGATTAGTCCCCACAGAGATTTGAGAGAATCTGCATCATTCATAGCTTACTAAGGACTATTTCACTTTGCTCATTTTCCTTTAAGCTGAGGTCCCTGTAGTTGAGAATAGAAGTTTTTTTGGGAGAAAGGGCACGGTTTTAGAATAAGCCATTTCTGGGAAAGGTAATCTAG
Source organism: Macaca fascicularis (assembly GCF_037993035.2). Lineage (NCBI taxonomy): Eukaryota > Metazoa > Chordata > Mammalia > Primates > Cercopithecidae > Macaca > Macaca fascicularis. The sequence goes on along the minus strand of NC_088382.1, from coordinate 36,333,752 downwards.
GGTAAAGGGGGCTGGGGGTTGTTGAGTATTAGAGGCCCAAACGGTTGTAGGTGAACCACTGTTGGGAGCAAGGGTGACAAGAAGCAGATGGTAAGAAAAATGAGATCTAAGCAAATCCAAAGACAGAGGCATGCTTTGCTGTCTTAGAAATTGTGCCTAAAGCTTGCCTTGTGTTCCCATTCCACTTGCTTCTAAATCCCTGTGCTGGTGGGGTGGCGGGGGGAGGGGGTGCTTGAGTTTCCTTCTGTGAGGGTTGTTCATGCCCAGGGTAGGAAAAGAGCCCTTTCTGTTTCCTGACCTCCAGCTCAAGTGCAGGTGAGACCCTCACCAGCAACCATAAGCAGGCTTCACAGTGATCCCCTCTGGGCAGACTCCACATCTGATTGCTATTTGCATCACCCCCACCCAGCTTGGGGACATAGCGCCTCACTCATCAAAGGCATACCATGTTTGCCCGAAGACCGACCCACCCAGTAGATGGAGTATGTACATTTCATGCCTGTGTGTAGTTCAGGAACTTTGTTCATGCTGCTCTGTCATCCTGCAATGTGCTCCCTTTCCATACCTTCAGTAGGTGAGTTCCTACTCATCCTTCAAAACTCAGCTCAAATGCCATGTCCTCTTTCTAGCCTTTCCTTACTGTCTTCATGAGATTTCTCCTTGGATGAACACCTAGCAATACATGTGTCAGATGTATTACTGTTGATATTTCTCTTAATCTTACCCACTTGACCTTGACTTTCTTGAGGTAATTTGTATCTTATTTCTATGACATAGCACAACACTTGGCACCTAACATGTTGTATGGTAACCTTTTGGTGAATTGATTGGACTTTATTAAAAATTATTTCCAAGAGACCTTGCTGAAATTGCTAGTGGTTTTTCAGCCTGTGTGGCCAGATAAATCCTCAGCAGCATAGGGACAAACAATGTCTGGGTTGGAATATCACTGGGTCTCTACTCATTTCAATTTTCCATGAAGAGCTACCTTCTAATACTTGTCAAGTCAAATTCCCTTAATTCTCCTTCTAAACATCTTCTGAATTTAGCATCCGAAAAGGCAGGTTCCTAATTTGGCACATACAAAGCTAACATTCATTTCTGGGCTTGCTGACTATTGAGAGTCTATACAATGATTGCAAATAGAATCCATAAAGTAGTACCCCACCTGATATCCACGACGCAGCTGTGCAGGGTTTGCCTTTCTGGTGGCACAGAGATCGACAGAGGACTGAGCATGGGACGTTTTTATTTTATGTCTCATTTTCTGTTTTTGTACTGATCCAGACTTTCCCTGTTTCTGACCCTCTCAAAGGGGTTGTTTCTAAAAGTTGAGGCAGTTGGTGGGACAATCTCCGCAAAAGAGAAAAACTCATAGGTGGGGTCAGAATATGGGTCGTGGTTTATTTCGACATAGTACAGGTGCAAAGTATTGAGTGCAAAGTCCTTTGCAAGGCATTTACTATTAGTTTAGTGAGAAATCATCAGTGTTTCCCTCTCATAGGACTTTGAAGCCTCTCTTTCTTTCCTTCCTCTTCTATTAACATTTTCAAATATACATAAACTAGTGAAAATACTATAATAAAAGCTCCATGTTTCTATCACCCATAGATGGGGACAACGAAAAATTATCCCTTTCATTCAGCTTCCTTGTGTGGCCATCAGACCACAGACCTGATGATTTCTTAGATCTGTTCCAGCTCTAATACGATAGTTTTTTCTTCCTGTCCTTTGTTCCTGCATTAATTGTTTCTCCAGCTTAAAAAGTATAAAACTGCAGTGGCAAATCTAAACAGTGGGCTGTGTGTGCAAGCGTGCTTTAGTCCCCCCTCTACTTGTTTTTAATCAGTGCCCCATTCTACCCAAATAAATATACAATCTAAAGGTAATAGTAATATGCTTGCTAAATGTAGCTTCAAGACTAAGCGCAATTCTTGATGTTGCCACCAACAATGGACAAAGTTAATGTCTAGTTTCTGGAAGTCAGATATCACCATCACTACAGCTTTAAGAACTGATCTTCACCAGGCACGGTGACTCACACCTATAATCCCAGCACTTTGGGAGGCCAAGGCGGGTGAATCACTTGAGGTCAAGAGTTTGAGACCAGCCTGGCCAACATAGTGAAACCCCCATCTCTACTAAAAATACACAAATTAGCTGGGTGTGGTAGCACGCACCTGTGATCCCAGCTACTTGGGAGTCAGGCAGGAGAATCACTTGAACCCGGGAGGTCGAGGTTGCAGTGAGCTGAGATCATGCCACTGCACTCCAGCCTGGGCAAAAGTGAGAGTCTGTCTCAAAAAAAGAACTGACCTCTGTCCTTCATCTTTCCTTTTCACAAAATGTCTCTTTAATTGCCTTGGTGTATAATGGGGACTATTTCATTTTTTGACTTTTCCCCTTCTTCCTATTCCCTCTTTTCTTTTAGCAGATATTATTGGATATTTATAAAACTTTAAAAATTAGACTACAGAATTAAAGTTCTCTAATACATTAGAGTATTCAAAAAATAACTTTGACTTTAGCTTTTGATCTTCTTTACTATATTATCTGTATAGTAAAGATGCTTCTGCCTGAGTAACACAGCATTTTTATATCCTCTTGGTATCTCATCGCTTTTGCAAATAATGTCAGTGTTCCTTAGAGAACTGTGCTACAAGGAAGGTGGGTGGGAGATATATGCCATTTAAGAATTTTCCCATTTGTAACTCCTGACTAGTCCCTGGAAAATCTCTATGTTAAGATATCACCGTGTGTGGCTTTTATGTATACAAAATATGTCACAGTTATTCATTAACTCCTTGATTGAAAATTTGAGTCATAAAAATAAATGGCTTGACTAGCATTGCCACTATCAAATTAAAAATCCAGGTCAGTGAAAAAAGACAGAATACAGGTATCTATGTCTATATGTGTGTATATGTCCAAATTTGATATTACAGAATGAACTGATGAATATATGAGGTAGAGAAAGTCTCTTCATTAACTGAATAAAATGTTTCTCATCTCAGCATTACTAGCTTGAGTTCGGGGTTTTGCTTTTAATATGTTAATAAGTAGATTAAAGTGCGTTTACATTTCTATAACATGTTCTTCTTTGTGTCAGCTATGTACTTACGGAACTTTGGGAAAGTGATGTAACATCTCTGGAACCTTGTTCTCGAGTGTTTAAAAAAAAAGAACTGAAATATTTCTATCATTCCTTTCACTTGACACGCTATATTTCAAAACCAGGATATTAGTCTGAGTCATTTTGTCATGTGCTAGGACAGTTCATAACAAGGACATACACATTCAAATCAAATAATTAATTGCCTAGAAGCTAGAAGTATAAACACAACCATAAATAAGAAATATATGGCTGGGTACAGTGGTTCATACCTGTAATCCCAGCACTTTGGGAGGCCAAGGCTGGTGGATCATAAGGTCAGGAGTTAGAGACCAGCCTGGCCAACATGGTGAAACCCCATCTCTCCTAAAAACGCAAAAATTAGCCAGGCGTGGTGGCAGGCAACTGTAATCTCAGCTACTCAAGAGGCTGAGGCAGGAGAATCGCTTGAACCCGGGAGGTGGAGGTTGCAGTGAGCTGAGACCACATCACTGCACTCCAGCCTGGGCAACAGAGCAAGACTCCATCTCAAAATAAATAAATAAAAATAAAGAAATATGCTTGTTTATCTTTTCTACTGTGGTGTTAGTTTAATCTCCAGGTATTAGTGTGTATGCATCACACATAGATTTTTGGACATATGCACACAATGAGAATTTGGTCTGCTGTACATAATAAGGCAAAAGTATTTGGTATTCATCTATAAAAAAAGTTGAAAGACTTTCTCCTTCTCAAACTAGTGTTACTCCAGGGAGGTGTATGACATGCCAATTAATATGTGCATATACTTTTTCAATAGTTCTACCTTTTTTTTCTCCCCAGAGCCATGAGGCAAAATGTCAAGTCCTCTGTAGCCAGCCACTTTCCATAATTTTCCTGTTTATTCCAATGAGTGTTCTCATGGCAGGTGCATACCAATGTACCATATGGCAGTCTCCCGTATCAGTCCTGTCACCAAGCCCTCCTGGAAATGAGGAACTGTATTCTTGGGACACAAACAGGCCCCTAGTCAGACAGAGACTCTTGCTCATTTCCAAATTTATGACTTCCCAACATTAAAGCATTTCACCAAAAAGTTAACAGAGGGAAGAACTGGGGAATATTATTGAGCTCCACCTTAGGAACACAGGCTGTCATTCATTTCTTTCTTTCTTAATATTTATTTTTTTCAGACAAAGTTTCACTCTTGTTGCCCAGGCTGGGATACAATGGCACGATCTCGGCTCACTGCAACCTCTGTCTCCTGGGTTCAAGCAATTCTCCTGCCTCGGCCTCCCAAGTAGCTGGGATTACAGATGCCTACCACTAGGCCCAGCTAATTTTTTGTGTTTTCAGTAGAGGCTGGTCTCGAACTCCTGACCTCAGTTATCCACCCGCCTTGGCCTCCCAAAGTGCTGAGATTACAGGCATGAGCCACCATGCCTGGCCAATTTGTTTCTTAATATTTATTAAGTATTAACCATGTCTTTACTTTGTACCAGGAACTGTTCTAGGTGAATGGGATATAAAAGTTAAAAAAAAAAAAAAAGATGTTACAAAAAAGAGAATAAGGCAAAGTAAAGCAAAATTATCAAGATAGTTTTGATACAGTTGAGTAAAGAACTGAAATTAAGTGATACGAGAAGCTGAATGGCCATTTTTGAGAGTTTGTTTGGGAATGACCTCTCAGAGGAAGTAATATTGAAGTTGAGGATTGAATGTCAAGAAGGAATTGGACATGCAAAGATCAGGAAGTAGAGAATTGAAGCTCAGGGCACAGAAAGTGCAAAGGTCCTAAGACAAGAAGGTGCCTGATGTGTTGCAGGAACAGAAGCCAGGTCAGTGTGCCTGGAAGGAGTAGAAGGGAGTATGCAAGTCAGAAGCCAGATCATGGAGGGCTTCATATATATTTTTTGACACAAGATATCGCTCTGTAGCCCAGACTGGAGTGCAGTGGCATAATCGTGGCTTACTGCAGCCTCAACCTTTCAGGCTCAAGCAATCCTCCCACCTCAGCCTCCTGAGTAGCTGGGGACTACAGGCATGCACCACCATGCCCAGCTAATGTTTTTGTTTTTTGTAGAGATGGGGTCTCACTGTGTTGCCCAGGTTGGTCATGAACTCCTGGGCTCAAGTGATCCTCCCACTTTGGCCTCCCAAAGAGCTGGGGTTACAAGTATGAGCCACTGCACCAGGTCATAGAGAGCTTTATAAGATCAGGGTGAAACATGTGGATTTTGTTCTCACAGTAATAAAATGACAGTTGTAAGTTATTGATCTGAATTGTTGTTTAAATTAAAAGTCAGCTATAGTATGGGAAATGGATCATGGAGGCGAAGAATGGATGTACTAGCACACATTAACTTACAGCAATAAGTCAACCAGGTGAAAGAACAGGGTGAGTTTCAGAAGCAAATTTAATAGGAGTTGCTGATGGGTGAAATGTGGGTGTTAGGGGAAAGAGAGGAATCAAGGATAACATCTAGATTTGAGGCTTGGGCACTTGTTGAACAAAAGTAATTTTAAAAAAGCCATAACCAAGAAAATCACAAGCCAATTTGTAGTGGGGTAGGAATTAAGGGTTTGGTTTTAGGATCATCTTATGATTGGGTTGCTCTTTAGACACCCATGCAGAGATAGGAAGAATGTTTCTGGATATATAAATCTGAAGTCCAGAGATGTTGATCTGGAGTCATTGACATATAGATTTATTCCAAGCCATGGGTCAAATGATGTCACCTGGGGTGAGTGCATACAGAAGGAAAAATTTCAAGATGGGATCCTGGGACATTCTTACATTTAGAGATCCACCAGTGGAGAAGGACACAGCAAAGACCCAGAAACTGAGGAAGAAGCTCAGGAGCCTGTTATTTCACCAAAGACAAGAGAAGAAAAAATATCTTTTCAAGGAAGAGGTCACTGGAACCTCAGAACCTCTTGATGCCACTGGAGATGACAAATTCCTCCTGAGGCTCCTTCTCATCTCATGACTTATTTTTCCATTAGCCACGTCTTTTGCTTGCACCTCAAATTGGAGGTGGGTTTTTATCCCTCTCTTGCTTGTAGTGTAGGCCTGCACCTACTAGTTTCTATTTCTCCATTCTGGCAATGACAGTTCATTTTCTCCAGGCTTAGGCAAGGCCTCTCTGGTTCTGTGTCTGGCCCCTCCCACTCATCTTACAGGTGTGCCTTCCCTGCAGCAAGCACTCCCACCACGCAGGCAGTTTTTGCCTCAGGGCAGGATCTGACAGTAAAGAGGGAGCTCAAAGGAAGTCCCAAAAGGAGAAAAGTGAAGACAGTCAAAGGAAGGGCAAGCAGACTCAGGGATAACACTCTGTTTTGAGGTTACACCTTTCCCAGAGATCTGTTTGTGTCTTCCTTTTAAACTTTTATTTTAAGTTCAGGGATAAAAGTGTAGATTTCTTATATAGGTAAACTTGTGTCATGGGGATTTGTTGTACAGATTATTTTGTCACCCAGGTATTAAGCCTAGTACTCATTAGTTAGTCTTCCACATCTTCTACCTCCTCCCACCCTCTAAAGGCCCCATATGTGGTGTTCTCGTCTATGTGTTCTCATCATTTAGCTCCCACTTATAAGTGAGAACATAACACATTTGATTTTCTGCTCCTCCGGTAGCTTGCTAAGGATAATGGCCTTCAGCTCCATCCATTTCCCTGCAAAGAACATGATCTCATTCTTTTTTATGGCTGCATAGTATTCTATGGTGTATATGTACCACATTTTCTTTATCCAGTCAATCATTGATGGGCATTTGGGTTGATTCTGTCTTTGCTATTGTGAATAGTGCTGCAGTAAACATCTGTGTGCATGTATCTTTATAAAAGAATGATTTACATTCCTTTGGGTATATAGCCAGTAATAGGATTGCTGGGTCAAATGATATTTCTCCCTTTAAGTCTTTGAGGAGTCACCGTCCAAAACAGCTGAACAATTTATACTCCCACCATCAGTGTATCAGTATTCCTTTTTCTCTACAACTGCACAAGCATCTGTTATTTTTTGACTTTTTACTAATAGCCATTCTGACTGGTGTGAGATACTATCTCATTGTGGTTTTGATTTTCACTTCTCTAGTGATCAGTGATGTTGAGCTTTTTTTTTATGATTATTGGCTGCATGTATGTCTTCTTTTGAGAAGTGTCTATTTATGTCTTAGGCCTTTTTTTCTTGTAAATTTGTTTCTTATAGGTGCTGGATATTAGACTTTTTTCAGATGCATAGTTGGCAAAATTTTTTTCCCATTCTGTAGGTTGTCTGTTCACTCTGTTCCTTTGCTGTGCAGAAGCTCTTTAGTTTAGTTCGATCCAATTTGTCAAATTTTGCTTCTGTTGGAGTTGCTTTTGGTGTCTACATCATAAAATTTTGCACATTCCATAATGGTATTTCCTAGGTTGTCTTCCAGGGTTTTTATAGTTTTTGGTTCTACATTTAATTTTTTAATCCATCTTGAGTTGATTTTCCTATATGGTGTAAGAAAGGGGTCCAGTTTCAGTCTTCTGCACATGGTTTGCCCGTTATCCCAGTACAATTGAGTAGGGAATCCTTTCCTCATTGCTTTTGTCAGGATTGTTATATATGATCAGAAGTTGTTAAGTGTGCAGCCCTATTTATGGTTTTTCTATTCTGTTCCACTGGTCTATGTGTCTGTTTTTGTACCAGTACCATGCTGTTTTGGCTACTGTAGCCCTGTAATATAGTTTGAAGTCAGGTAGACTGATGCCCCCAGTTTGTTCTTTTTGCTTGGGATTGCCTTGGCTATTTGGGCTCTGTTTTGGCTCCATATGCATTTTAAAATAGGTTTTTTTTTTTTATTTCTGCAAAGAATGTCAGTGGTAGTTTAATAGGAATAGCATTGAATTGATAAATTGCTTTGGGTAGTACAGCCATTTTTAAGGATATTGATTCTTTCTATCCATGAGCATGGAATGTCTTTCCATTTGTTTCTGTTACTGGATATCTATTTGAAGGTTGGAATCCCCAAATAAAAATCTCTGCTACTTCATAGAGACATATATTGAAATAACTCTAGTAATGCTGAACAGAAACTTAACATTTCTTTGGGAAAAATAGAAATATTCAAAGAAAACTTGTTCTGTCATTCATAAGTAAGCAAGGGACCAGAAACACATCTTACAATCCACCTCCATTAGTTATCTTTTGCTGCACAGCAAATTACTGAACTTAGTAGCTTAATACAATAAGCATTTATTACCTCATAGTTTCTGTGGGTCAGAAAGTTAGAAGCAGATTAGCTAGAGGATTTTCTATTAGAGTTTCTCATGAGGTTGCCAAACAGGCATCAGCCAAGATTGTAGTCATCTGAAGGCTTAATTGGGGCTGGAGGGTTTGCTTCCAAGATGGTTGACTCCGATAGCTATTGGCAGGAAGCCTGCATTCCTTACCCTGTGGGTTTCTCCATACAGTTATTTGAGAATTCTCATAGCACTGATTTTCCCCAAAGTGGTTAATCTAAGAAAAAGAACAGAATGTCACTATGCCTTTTATGATCTAGTCCTGGAAGTCTAACAACATTAACTTTACCGCATTGTATTCATTAGAAGTCACTAAGTTCAGCCACACTGCAAGTGAGGGAAACTAGCCTCTACCTTTTGAAGAAAGCCAGATCAAAGCATTTGTGGACATTTTCTAAAACAACCACACTGGCTGTAATTAGAAGTTGAAGAAATGGTGAGTTGTGGTGTCCAGTGAAAAATAATTGGAATAATTGGAAACACCATATATTTGGAATGGAGTGTCAAGGTTGGAAATTTAAAATTCACACATTTTTGAGCAAATACCGAGAACAAGTATCATAACAATCTCTGGAGAGAAATGAGACTAGGAAATGAGACTGAAAAGGCTAATTTTGCAGTGGGGAAGACCAATCTTTATCCTTAGGTCTGGCCTGAAAGGGCCATTCCTGAAAGGAAAAGAACAATTGTGCTTCCTACCAGATACTGGCCCACAAGAAAGAAGTCCCTGCCCTAGAGAACAAACATGCAGTGTCAGGCAACATGGGGAAATGGTGGACTGACAAGCCTAAGATGTGGTCAATTGTAAAAAAAGTTTGCCAGAAGCAGCTCAGAATTTGAACTCTGTAGTAAATGTGCAGTTCTAATCCTTCCCTTCCCCCCTCTTTATGATTTAATACTTGGCAGGAGAAAGGTCACTTGACAATATTTATTAGCTCATTAACTGTAAGTGTCCTTGCTGCCATGGGGGATATTCTTTATAACAATTCTATTCTGTTCTACAAGCTACACTGCAGGTGTCTCTCCATTGTGTAAATGAAATGGTGAGCACTAGCTTTCTACTGACATCCCAAATCCCTAACTAAATATTACTTTTTTTTTTTCCAGTTGATGAAAAGGAACATGATCAGACTGAGTCAGGCTTGGCTAACTTACATCAGGCCAACCATGCAAATATTAGTGTTGCCTGAACATGGGCACTATTTCTAAGATGCTGAGCTTGGGCTATCTCATTTCCCCTTCTCAGACCCCTATCCCCAAGGAAAGGGAAAAAGAAGAGAATAAACATGGATTGTATGCCAGATACTATATTATCACCCTTAAAACATGATTGAATTAAAGTCTATCAACAGCTCTATTAAACAAGAAATGTTGGCCACTATTAAAACAGATGAGGAAACTGAGTCTCTGAAAAGTTAATATGCTACATCACGAAGCTGATGGGTGGGGAATCTGGGATTCAAACCTAAATCCATGCTTTTTCTTTTTTTTTTTTTCCTCTTGAGATAGAGTCTCACTCTGTCACTCAGGCTGGAGTACAATAGTGCAATTTGGGCTTACTGCAGTCTCAGCCTCCTGGGCTCAAGCAATCCTCCCATCTCAGCCTCCTGAGTAATTGAGACTACAGATGCGTGCCACCACACCCAGCTAATTTTTGTATTTTGTGTAGAGATGATGTTTCGCCATGTTGCCCAGGTTAGTCTCAAAGTCCTGGGTTTACATGCTTTTTCAAACGTAATATTCTATGTTAAGAAAAATAGTAAAGAGGCTGGGTGCGGTGGCTCATGCTTGTAATCCCAGCACCTTGGGAGGCGGAGGCGGGTGGGTCACCTGAGGTCAGGAGTTCGAGACCAGTGTGGCCAACATGGTGAAACCTTGCCTCTACTAAAAATATTAAAAAAAAAATTAGCCAGACACGGTGGCGCACTCCTGTAGTCCCAGCTACTCAGGAGGCTGAGGCTGGAGAATCGCTTGAACCTGGGAGGCGGAGGGTGCAGTAAGCCAAGATTGCGCCACTGTACTCCAGCCTGGGCGACAGTGAGTCTCAAAAAAAAAAAAAAAAAAAAAAAAAAAAGGTATTCTCTAACATCACACAGTTTTTTGCTTTCTGAAAAAAAATGAGAACTTGGTTTTACATGATTCAGAAGTAGCCAGAGAATAAAATGTTGCTGGATCTCCAATGGGAAAAAATCTACTTAAGATGAGGGATGTTGATTTCTTAAAAATTAACAAAATACTTTCATTGTTTTCAAATATACATTTGATCATAATTTGGTTCTGATCTGTTTTCTTTTTTTGGGAGGGGGGTAGTCTATATGCCTACCAGCTCTAATTGGTAGCGATGTAATGCCCATTGACCAAAAAGTACTTGACAATATTATTCATTTATTTATCCTCTGCATTCACACTCTACCCCTGGTTTAACTCCTAATCATTTAACTCAAGTGTCAACTTTCCTGAGAAAGTTACTTTCCCTCTCATAGTATGATGTATATACAGTCTTTTTGTTTTGTACGAATCACTCTACCCTTTACAATGAAATAATTATTAGGCACCTATAGTCTGTAACAATATTTCACATCCTGTCTAATGTTGGGGATACCACTGCTTTGGTGATAATTGAATCTAGGACTCATGGCATGATGACAAAAGTAGAACAGTAGGGGATGAATTTATCAAAGATCAAGTCAGTCTCTCTCTCCCCCCTCCTTGCATCTCTCCTCCTCCTCCTTTCCCTCTCTCTCTTAAACTGTCTCAGATGGGGGAATCAGTAAAACATCCCATTGCATTGCTATGGGATGAAGGACTTTTGAAGTTCATTTATGTAGGTCTGATTTGGAATGGACATTGACTTTATATGACATCAATCTGTAACTAGGGCCCTGGTAAACTTTTGAAGAAAATGCTGTCCGTTGGAAGAGAGATTTGCCAGCATTCGGAAACTATCCCATAGGACATGACACCGAGAGTTCATTTCTTGTGGGTTGAGCAGAAAGTGTTTGGTAGAAGAGTATGATTAATCATGACAGGCCAATTGGTTAAACTTTTCATCATTTTTAAACTTTAAAGTTAATGCCTATTTAGAATGGATCTAGCTATTCCAGAAGGTAAGAATATAGCATATTTAAATAGAATCATCACAGAATGTTAAAGTCTTTCTAGGACTTTGAAATAACTTGATTTTATATAATTAACTGATTCCCCTACTTATCCTATTCCTTTTGATTGGAATGTTGTGGAATCACTTTTTTTTTTTTTTAAAGGAAGCATTAAAGATTATTAGTATCTAACTTTTCTCTACTAATGGGGGCTCAAAAAGGATGGTTTTGCTTTGCATTACTCCATCTTTATGATCAAAAAGGATGTAACGAGCCCAGCTGAACAGACAGGAAAATAGCTTGTTATTCAGAACCAGCCCTGAGGTTGTGGGGATGGTAGAAAAGCAGAGAGGAAATGGGGTGCTAATGATATTAGGGAGAGTGGTTCTTCAGGGGAAAGCATTTATTTTACACGTTTCAGGAGAATTATGGAGATAATTAATATTGGCAGCCGTGTTCATTTTGTGCAGGGAGGACTTTAAACAGCAGCTGACTAGATGCCAGCAGATGTGAGAGTAATAGGCCTTTGGATTTAAAATGCTGCTGCATTCACATGAGGGAGAATGAAGAGTTCTTCTTGTTCAGCGGATGTTCAGTACCAGCAGCTATAGTTTTATAAATTACCAGCTCTTATTTTTTCCTTCAGAGTTCCTCAGATTGCCTTTTAGAATTTTTCCTCCTTTCTGAAGCAACGTGCCCCACAGCCAGAAAGACCATATGTCCTGGAAGTTTGAGAGCAGTTCCGATTTAAATTAATCTATCCTGTTGTGTACCCCCCACAGGTTAGGCCGTGTGACCAATTTGGGGTTCAGAAAGCATGGTCACCACAGACTCAGCCATTCCAGATGAACGCTTGCATTCCATCAACTCTCAGACGGTTTGATCATCGAGTACTTGCTGCGGCACCCCCTCCGGCTTGGACCCTATGCACGTTGTTACCAAGCAAAAGAAACAAGCAGAGAAAGAAGGGCATTGCTCTCTTACGATATTATAGGAATACTATTCTGTATAATCTAAAAAATGCAGACAAATAGTTTTTTAAACTACACAATGCATATTGTAGAAAAGTTAGAAAATATAACAAAGCAAATAAAAACACCTTGACCCTACCAGTTACAGATAATTACTATTTAATATTTCAATGCGCATAGATATTTGATAGTCCTTTTTTAAATAAATGTGATCCTAATGTCTATATACAGGTTTGTCACCACATTTTGCATTTAGCAATGAACAAGGAATATCTCTCTACATCTTTAAATATGATTAACATCAGCATTTTAATTGCTGCCTAGTACTCTGTAGTAAGAATATACAGTGAGTTACTTTAAGTCCTCGAATGTTATTTCGACGCCTTATTATATACAATGCTGGGGGAAAGCACAGTTTTCTTTACATAAAGTATGTGGGTGGGGATATGGGACTTTGTCCTGCAGAAATCTGCGGATCTTGCTGAAAGGTGCCAGGAATCATGGCTTGCTATAACGAGGTTAGTCTAGTCCTTATATGTGCCCATGCATCAAGGACATGCTAATATATCTCACTTTAATCTTTCCTATCATTTGCTGTTGGCTTCTCTTGGGTGTCTCAGGGGTCCTCTGGTGTCCAGACCAACTTTCTTGATCATCACATTGCCATTATTTTTTGGCTGGCTGTGGCACGCATTGTTCTGAGGTCAGTCTATGACTGAGTCTGTCTGGATTACATTTTCGGGTGGTGCATCACACACCATGTCAGCTCCCTGGCTCCCACTAACAAGACTTTAAAGAGATTTTTAAAAAGGCTCAGAAAGTTTCTTGGATATCAAACAGCCCATATAAAAATAACATTTTTATGACTTAAAATGTAAATGAATCAGAAACATACGGATTAAATTTCCTTTGAAATGCCCAAGGGTTTAAAAACTGAGAGAAGAGCACTTGCAAAACGAGTTAAACTAAGTTTTGCCAAAAATACAACACTTGAAAAATAGTTTGGGATGTTTTACAGATCCCTAGGTGCTCATGGGTCCTCTATTCTCTATTTGAAAAGTACTTAGATTTTCAAAATTTAGGTCACTTAATAAAATGCACTTAGAACTAGTTCAATGGGCATTTGGCTCTCTAGCTAAGGAAATGATATTAAAAAGTCAAATTTAGATGAAGTGTACTTGAAATATGCCTACTACTTCAGTATCTTGCAATTTCCTCCTCTAGCTGTGATCATACCCTTCCCGTGTGAAAGGTGCACCATGAGAACTTTTACTATGTTGGGAAAAGATTGATAGTATCTGTCAAACAAGTACAAATTAACACTGCTCTCCCACTTTTCCCTCTAAGGCAGTTGCTCCAGTATTTCCCCACTCTTCTATCTTACCTCAGTATCCATAGAAACAGAGCCTAGGACAGGGATCCTTACATAAGTGATTTATTGAGGGAAGTACTCTCAGGGGAAATCTGGAAGGAGAAGAAACAGATAAGGCAAGAGCAGAAGCTGAGCAAGATGTGGTTTCAGTTGAAGTCTAGCCTCAGCCTGATCCCACAGGGAACTCTGAAGCAGGAGGGCTCCACAGAGTTGTCTCACCTTGAGGCGTATTCCAGGATGTATAAGTCAGTCATTAGCTGTCAGCTGTCCCTAGATAAAAAGACATAATTTCCCTGGCATTTAGAAGATGGATGCAATAGGCACATAAAGGGGATCTGGGCAGAGCATGAACAGTGTCCACTATATCTCTGTTTCTCAAAGCCTTGAAGATATCTTTAATTCCCCCCTACCTCTATGCTTCCCCTCTACTCAATGAAACTTCCAATTCTTTCTTTCTTTCTCTCTCTCTCTCTCTCTTTCTCTCTTTCTCTCTTTCTTTCTTTCTTTCTTTTTGGCAGTTAACCTGCATTGATCTTCTTTGCATATTTCCCACTGTAGTCATGTTAGCCTAGACTTTCACCTCTAATAGCTGGATTCTCCTACCCAGTTCCCAAAAGAATTCCCACTTTAGAATATCCCCTGCATGGCTTCATTATTGTCTCTAAACACCATTTTCAGATGCCCAAGGATCAATTGTAATTCTTAAATATCTCCTGGAACATTTCTCAATTTCTCTTTAAGATAAAGAATACCTTTAAGGCTGGTGCAGTGTAAGGTATGATTATAGGATCACACCTGTAATCCCAGCACTTTGGGATGCCAAGGCAGGTGGATCACGTGAGGTTAGGTGTTCAAGACTAGCCTGGCTAACATGGTGAAACCCCATCTCTACTAAAAATATAAAAATTAGCTGGGCATGGTGATGGGCACCTGTAATCCCAGATACTAGGGAGGATGAGGGGGGAGAATTGCTTGAACTCGGGAGGCAGAGGTTGCAGTGAGCTGAGGTTGTGCCATCGCACTTCAGCTTGGGTGACAGCATGAGACTCCGTCTCAAAAACAAAACAAAACAAAAACCAAAAAAACCTTTGAATCATAGTGTTTATTACACTAAGGTAGATTATAATATGGAAAAGTAATGCTTAAGAAAAAAAAACAATTTGGCCGGGCGCGGTGGCTCACGCCTGTAATCCCAGCACTTTGGGAGGCCGAGGCGGGTGGATCACAAGGTCAGGAAATCGAGACCACGGTGAAACCCCGTCTCTACTAAAAATACAAAAAATTAGCCGGGCGCAGTAGTGGGCGCCTGTAGTCCCAGCTACTCAGGAGGCTGAGGCAGGAGAATGGCGGGAACCCGGGAGGCGGAGCTTGCAGTGAGCCGAGGTCGCGCCACTGCACTCCAGCCTGGGGGGACACAGCGAGACTCCGTCTCCAAAAAAAAAAAAAAAAAAAAAAGAAAAAAAACAATTTGAAAAGTATCAAACTTACCAGTTAATTAAACTAAATTTTTGTTTAAATAAGACTATATGAAAAGCACTTAGACGACTAGTACCTGATAGGAGTAAGTGCTCAATAAATACTGGTAATATTATCACTGTTGTTGCAACAGTCTTATAACTGATCTCCATGGTTATACTTTTGTCATCCTTTAATAGTTGTTTCATGCCCAGAAACAAGCATGATCATGTTTAAACCCACGTATTACTACTTTGCTTGTATCTCTTCCCAATTCATTTACAATAAAATCTAATCTTTACCTTAACCTATGAGACACAGAACAACGTTGTCCTACTCATGTCTCCAACCTCAGCTCCAGCCACTGCCCAATACATGCTTCTAGCATACGGACTTTCTTAAGTTCCTTGTACGTCAAAATCTCTTTCCTGCCTCAGGGACTTTGTATCTGTTTCCTCCACCTAGAAAAGTCTTCTCCTCTCACCCCTCCTTGCACGACTGGCTCCATATTTAGGTCTCAGCTTAAATGTTTATTTCTCAGAAAGCCTTTTCTGATGACCTCATTTATTCATTCAGTAAGTACTTACTAAGCACTGACAACAGT
Source organism: Macaca fascicularis (assembly GCF_037993035.2). Classification (NCBI taxonomy): domain Eukaryota; kingdom Metazoa; phylum Chordata; class Mammalia; order Primates; family Cercopithecidae; genus Macaca; species Macaca fascicularis. The sequence goes on along the minus strand of NC_088382.1, from coordinate 36,317,885 downwards.
CTCCCTTAACTGCTGTTTTGCTTTCCATGATTTCGGTTATCTGCAGTCAACTGTGTTCTAAAAATATCAAATGAAAAATTCCAGAAATAATTAGTAAGTCGTAAATTGCACACCATTCTGAGTGGCATGATGAAACCTTGCACTGTTCTGTTTCATCCTGCCTGGGACGTGAGTTATCCCTTTGTCTAGCATATCCATGCTATGTATGCTACCTACCTGTTAGTCACTCAGTAGCTTTCTTGGTTATCAGATCAACAACAAAACAGTATACAGCTGTTCCTCAACTTATGATGGGGCTACATTCTGATAAACCTATTGTAACTTGAAAATATAAGTCAAAATCATATTTAATAGACCTACCAATATCATAACTTAGTCTAGCTTACCTTAAATGTACTCAGAACACTTATATTAGCCTATAGCTGGGCAAAATCATCTAATAGAAAACTTATTTTATGCTAAAGTATAGAATACCTCACATAATTTATTGGATCCTGTAACTTCAATAAATTATGTAACCTAATAGATGTAGAAAAAGCTTTCAATAAAATCCAACATCCCTTCATGATAAAAAACAAACAAACAAAACCCTCAATTGACTAGGTATTAAAGGAACATACCTCAAAATTGTAAGAGTCATCTATGTCAGAACACAGCCAATATCATAATGAATGGGCAAAAGCTGGAGGCATTCCCCTTAAGAACAGGAAAAAGACAAGGATGCCCACTCACCACTCCCATTCAACATAGTACGAGAAGTCCTGGCCAGAGCAGTCAGGCAAGAGAAAGAAATACAAGGCATTCAGATAGGAAAAGAAGTAATCAAACTATTTCTCTTTGCTGACAATATGATTATATATCTAGAAAACCCTAAAGACTTCTAGAACTATTATAATAAGTAAGGTTTCAGGATACAAAATCAATGTACAAAAATCAATAGCATTTCTATACACCAATAACATCCAGGCAGAGAGTCAAATCAAGAACACAATCCCATTTACAAATTAGCAACAAAGAAAATGAAATACCTAGTAATACAGCTAACCAGAGTTGAAAGATCTCTACAAGGAGAACTACAAAACACTGCCAAAAGGAATCATAGATAACACAGATAACTGGAAAAACATTCCATGCTCACGAGTAGGAAGAATCAATATCTTTAGAATGGCCATATTGCTCAAGGTAATCTACAGATTGAATGCTATTCCTATCAGACTACCAATGTTGTTTTTCACAGAATTAGAAAATTTTCTAAGATTCATATGAAACCAAAAAGCCTGAAGAGCTAAGGCAATCCTAAGCAAAAAAAAAGCAAATCCAGAGGCATCACACTATTCAACTTCAAACACTACTACAAGTCTACAGTAACCAAATCAGCATGGTAGTGGCACAAAAACAGACACATAGACCAATGGAATGGAATAGAAAACTCAGCAATAAAGCCACACACAACCATCTGATGTTCAACAAAGCTGGCAATAACAAACAATGGGGTAAGAACTCCTGATTCAATAAATGATGCTAGGATAACTGGCTAGACATATGCAGAATAATAAAATTGAATACTTCCCTTTCACCATATGCAAAAATTAACTCAAGATGGACTAAGGATTTAAATTTAAGACCTCAAACTATAAAAACACTAGAAAAATACCTAGGAAATACCCTTCTTGACATCAGCCTTGGCAAATAACTTTTGGCTAAGCCCAAAAAGCAACTGCAACATAAACAAAAATTGACAAGTGGGATCTAATTAAACTAAAGAGCTTCTGCACAGCAAAAGAAACTATAAAGAGTAAACAGATGCCTGTAGAATAGAAGAAAACATTCACAAGCAATGCATCTGACAAAGGTCTGATACCTAGAATCTATAAAGAACTTAAGCAAGAACCAAATAAACCCAGTAAAAAATGAGCAAAGAACATGAAAAGACACTTCCCAAAAGAAGTGTCCAACGAGCATGAAAAAATGCTACATCATTATCAGAAATACAAATCAAACCACAATGAGATACCATCTCATACCACTTAGAATAGCTATTATTATTTAATTCTTTTTATTTCATAGTTTTTGAGGTACAAGTGGTTTTTGGTTATATGAATGAATTATATAATGGTGAATTCTGAGATTTTGGTGCACCTGTCACCTGAGTAGTATACATTGTACCTAATATGTAGTTTATCTCACACCCTCTCTTCCCATCCTCCTTTCCATCCTCCTTCCCATCCTTCTTCTCATCCTCCTTCTCACCCTCCTTCCCACTCTCCCACTTCTGAGTCTCCAAAGTCCATTACAATACTCTGTATGCCTTTTGGTACTCATAGCTTAGCTTATAAATGAGAAAAGGTGTTTGGTTTTCCATTCCTGAGTTACTTCACTTAGCACAATAGCCTGGGGCTCCATCCAAGTTGTTGCAAAATACATTATTTCATTCTTTTTTTATGGCTGAGTAGTATTCCATGGTGTGTATATTCTACATTTTCTTTACTCATTGGTTGATGGGCACTTAGGTTGACTCCATATCTTTGCAACTGTGAATCGAGCTGCAATAACATGTGTGCATGTGTCTTTTTCATGCAATGACTTATTTTTGTTTTGATAGGTCGCCAGTAGTGGGATTGCTGGATCAAATGGTAAATATACTTTGAGTTCTTTAATGAATCTATCTGATAGTACCTATTGGGTACTATGCTCACTACCTGGGTGACAGGATCTGTACCCCAGACCTCAGCATCATGCAATATACCCATGTAACAAAGTTGCACATGTATTCCCTGTAGCCAAAAGTTGAAATTCAAAAAATGAATGGTTGTATAGGTCCTCAAAGTACAGTTTCTATTGAATGCATACTACTTTTACACCATTGTAAAGCTGAAAAATCTTAATTTGAACCATGATAGTTGGGGACTGTCTGTATATAGGGTTTGGTACCATGTGCAATTTTAGGCATCCATTGGAGGTCTTGGAACATATCCTCTGTGGATAAGGGGAGGGGCGAACTACTGTATGGTGTGCCAGGCATTATTTCAGTCCCAGAAAAAATGAGTAAAAGCCATTACAATAAAAAGGCAGCAGGCCCTATCCTCATAGAGCTTACATATGAGTAGAGAGAGCAAAAATCAAAAGTAAGCTGATCATATGTGTGTATGAGAAAAGTGAGGAGATGAGGAGTGCTGGAAAAATGATTAATTGTAATAGAGTGGTCAGAAAAGGCTTCTTTAATTTATCTGAAATAGAGCTAAAAGTCCTATGTAGCTATATATTCTGCATTTTGTTCTTTTGTAATTTTAAGTTCTGGAATACATGTGCAGGATGCGAAGGTTTGTTACATAGGTAAACATGTGCCATGGCAGTGCTCTGCACCTATCAACCCATCACCTAGGTATTAAGCCCTGCAAGCATTAGCTATTTACCCCATTGTTCTTCCTCCCCACAACCACCCAACAGGCTCCAGTGTGTGATGTTCCCCTTCCTGTGTCATGTGTTCTCATTGTTCTGCTCCTACTTAAAAGTGAGAACATGCAGTGTTTGGTGTTCTGTTCCTGTGTTAGTTTGCTGAGGATAATGGCTTTCAGCTCCATCCACGTCTCTGCAAACACATGACCTCTTTCCTTTTTATAGCTGCATACTATTCCGTGGGGTATATGTGCCACATTTTCTTTATCTAGTCTACCATTGATGAGCATTTGGGTTGATTCCATGTCTTTGTTATTGTTAACAGTGCTGCAGTGAACATATGCATGCATGTATCTTTATAGTAGAAAGATTTGTATTCCTTTGGATATATACCCAGTAATGCAATTGCTGGGTCAAATGGTATTTCTCATTCTAGGTCTTTGAAAAATTGCCACCTGTCTTCCACAATGAACTAATTTACATTTCTGCCAATAGTGTAAAAGCGTTCCTGTTTCTCCACAGCCTCTCCAGCATCTGTTGTTTCTGTACTTTTTAATTGCCATTCTGACTGGCATGAAATGGTATCTCATTGTGATTTTAATTTTCATTTCATTTGCTCTTGGTTCTCTAGTTCTTTTAGTTGAGATGTTAGGGTGTTGATTTGAAATCTTTGTAGCTTTCTGATATGGGCATTTAGTGCTATAAATTTCCCTCTTAACACTGCTTGAGCTGCATCCCAGAGATTCTCGTACATTGTCTTTTTGTTCCCATTGGTTTCAAAGAACTTCTTAATTTCTGTCTTAATTTCATTACTTACCCGGAGTCATTCAGGAGCAGGTTGTTCAATTTCCACATAGTTGTGTGGTTTTGAATTTCATAATCTTGAGTTCTAATTTGATTGTACTGTGGTCTGAGAGACTGTTGATTTCAGTTCTTTTTCATTTGCTGAAGAGTGTTTTATTTCCAATTATGTGATCAATTTTAGAGCAAGTGCCATGTGGCACTGAGAATAATATATATTCTATTGTTTTTGGTTGGAGAGTTCTGTAGATAATCAGTCCACTTGATCCAGAGCTGAGTTCAAGTCCTGAATATCCTTGTTAATTTTGTTTCAATGACTTAATATGTTCTTTTGTATTTTTCCTCCTTTAAAGCTATTTATTAAAATTAATGATTGTTTGAATTTTTTTCCTGATTTTTTGGGAGTGTGTTTTCCAATAGACTATAAATTTAGTGAAGATGGAATTGTGTCTATCTTGTTTACTCACTATTATATTCCCAGCATGTAACATTGTACCTGATGCATAAAAATTACTCAATGAATATGTAAAGTTGTTTATTATTAATGAACCCAAAATTAGAAATTAGAAAGTAACTCTTGAATGCAATCTATTATACTAGAGTAAAATGAAATGTTACATGTGAAAGTACTTTTTATCATGACAAAAGCTTAAAAGGGCAAAGTTAAACTGTAATGTAACGCTGCCTCAAATAATTTTGAGTAAGCGATATGGCATAAATAAAAGGTGAACATCTAGGGGACCATCTTAGCAGTATGGCACACCCCATTATATTGCAACAGAGAGAAAAAGTGGAGCTGTATTCTACGTCCAAACTCTGATCTCTATATCCCCTTCGTCCTTCCTCAAAACATAAAAAGAGTACCCACCAAATATTTATATCTATCTCTTTCCCTATGAATGCCTAAGATGCTAAGAAGATATGCACAATGATTCATCAAGACCATTTGATGTGGATGGGTGGGAATAAAATGAATTGAATTTCTTGTTAATTATTGAGTAATAGGTCAATTGGTAAATTAGAAAATTTTCCACTTTTGTGGACAATTAACTCTACGTCTGGCATTAAACGTCTCGTTGTCCTGGGCCTTATACTTCTGACAGCCTCACTTTACTCTTTAGCTGAGCTCTTCTCCATAGGGCAGAGTGGTGGGGCCAAAGAGATCTTTTTTCACTCAGAGAACTTACCATGTCTTTCATGATCTGGGTCCTGGAACCTCAGAATTCTTTGCCCAAAACAGCCCTGGCTTCACTTCTGGGCATGTGCAGGCTCTTCACAAAGCTCTACTTCCAAAGAACAGATCCCAAAGCTGATATGCCTATTCCAAAACCCAAGGAAGGGTGGCCTAAGATTGGCTCCTTGTGAGATGAATACAGAGCTCAATAGCTGGTGTGCCCACATACATGTTTGTGAGGTCCCTTGTAGTACAAGATAGAACCCAGGAAAGAAAGAGAAGGGAGAGCTGCCAGCTGAAGTCCAGGGCCTGGGCAAAAGGGCACCAGCTCTCTCAATTTGCTGCCATATTCTGGTTCAGGATTTGCGAGAATCTATATGAATTTCTGCAGGAATTCTGTTTGAATCTGGCCTTCTAACCTGGAATGGGCAATATAAACAGAGTTTGAGGTCTGCCCAAGCTGTAAACAGGAATTGGTTGGCTTGGCTTGAGGGTCTCACTGCTCATAGTGTGTGTCTCCTTGAGTAGATCCTGTGAATGTCAGGGCCAGGCCTGTCCACTTCCCAGTCTCAGACAAAACATGTAATTCTTTTTTCAAATTTTCCATTGAATGAAAAGAGAAACTGTGAAGACTGAAAATAATTCAATCCGGTAGAAACATATCTTAGAAAAAATAAAACTATGAGGCACATTCAAGACGTGAAACCCATGAGGTTTCCCTATGAGGTTGCCCTATCTTTGTAATATCAGCCTGTAGCTGGAGCTAACCACCACTCCCAAGGGTCCTGGGAGTGTCACACCCAGTGCTAACAAGTGGGGTGTGCCCCATGAAGATATCATTTCTCACAAAAATTTGTAACCACTCTGAGATTTATGTTGTAGGCCCTTTTCCTAGACTGTTATTTCCATGGAGAGAGACTTGAGAACTATACTAACAGTAGGATGCTAGTGGGTATTTTCTAAGTAAAGCCAAGAAGGCAATCAGGAAGCTGCAGGTCAAGAAGTCAAGGGATGTACAGTGTCTTGTCAATTATTCTAGTGAATGTGTTTAGAGAGAATAGCTATGAATTTACTTAGATTGAGGAAAAATGATTTAGCAAATTAAATTCCAGTTGAAGTGGGAAGTTTCAGTTTGGTCAGTGCTCTGCTAGAGACTTGAGATGTGTGCAGTGTCATTTTATTTCATGTTTCACTGACAGCTAACAATATTAGACATCTCGTAATATTTATTCACCATATGTTCTTCCCCTTTTGTAAACTATCTGTCCATGTGTTTGTCTACTGATACATTGGGGCACTAGGGTATTTCTTACTTAAATTAGTGTTTTGTAATTTTTGTTCATCTTTTATTTTGTAATACACAGGTTTTACATTTTATCAATTTACAGTACAGATTGTAGGGGATTGTGATTTATGTTGTACAAAATCCACATATTAGGACAAAAATAATCCTTAGCCAAATTTTGTCTTTTATTCAGGTGTGTGCTATGTAATGTTTAATCCTTTTTAAAAATTAAACCTTTTTATTTTGCAATCATTGCAGATACATAATCAGCAAGAAACAATAGAGAGATCCTGGGCACCATTTATGCAGTTTTCCTGAATAACATCTTGTAAAACTGTAGAACCATAGTCGAACCAGAGTACTGACACTGATAGAGCCAACATACAGAACATTTCAATCACCATAAGGATCCCTCAGGTTGCCTTTTTATATCCCCAACTCCTGTCTCTGACCCATGCCCCCTCACCCCTAACAATCACTAATCTGTTCACTTCTATAGTTTTGTCAGTTCAAGAATCTTATACAAATGGAATTACATAGTATGTAATCTTTTGGGATTGGCTTTTTCTGATACAGCATAATTCTCTGAAGATTCATTCAGGTTGTTCTGTATATTAATAGTGTTTTCCTTGAGATTTTCTAGGTAGACAATCAGCTTTTTCAAATACAATTTAATTTCTTCCTTTTTTTTTTTTTAACCTGTCTTTTATTTCCCTTTATTGCCTAATTGCACTTCATAGAACTTTGAGCGCTATGTTGAATAAGAGTCATTAGGGATGATACCCTTACCTTATTCTCAAGCTCAGGAAGAAAACATTCATTCAATCATTCACCATTAAGAATTATGTTAGCTGAAAGTTTTTGTGGGTGTCCTTTAATTCCTATTTTTTCTGAGCATTTTTTCATAAATGAGTGCTGAATTTTGTCAAATCCTTTTTCTGCATTCATTTTATGACATTTCTTCATTAGCTATTAATATTTGCACTACACTGATTGATTTTTAACTATTGAGCCAGTCTTCCATTCTTGGAATAAGTCTTACTGGGTCGTGGTATATAATTCTCATATATTACTGAATTCTATGTCAAATTGTGAAGCATTTTTTGTGTCTATGTTCATGAGCTATTGGTCTGTGGTTTTTTGTTATGCTGTTATTCATTACCCAAGTATTTTTATCATTTTTATTTTGAAATTTAATATGCAGGGGTCTATAATTTTATCAATTTGCAGTATACATTTTGGTATCAGGGTATTAATAGCTTCCTAAAATGAATTAGAAAATACCACCTTCTATTTTCTCAAAGACACTGTATAGAATTGCTGTCAAATCTTGACAAATGTGGTGGAATTCTGAAGGAAACAATTTGGCCCTGGAGACTTTCTGTTTCGGAATTTTTAAATCATGAGTTTAATTTTTTTTTAGTACTTATAAGGCTATTCAAATAATCTGTCTTACATTGGGTAAGTTGTAGTAGTTTGTGTTTTCTAGGGAAATGATCCATTTTGTCTAAATTGTCAGATTCATGTCTGTACAGTTCAGAGTATTTACTTATCCTTTTGATATTTGCAGTATTGGTAGCGATATCCCATTTCATCTCTGGTAAGTCCTTTTTTTTTTTTTTTGACAGTCTTGCTTGAGGTTTGTCAATGTAATTGACCTTTTCGAAGAACCAGCTCTTTGTTTTATTTTGTTTTATTCTTCTTTAAAGTGTTTATCGGTTTTCAATTTTATTGAGTTCTACCCTTTGTTATTGCATCTTTCTGCTGGCATTGGGTCTATTTTTCCTTCTTTTTTTTAGGTTTTTGTGGTGGAAGCTTAGGTTACTGGTTGAAGACTTTTCTAGAGCATGCATTTAGTGCTATATATTTTCCCATCAGTTCTGCTTTATGTGTCTCACAAATTTTGTTGTTTTCATTTTCATTCATTTCAGTGCATTTTTAAAATTTGAGATTTCCTCTATGACCATGGGTTATAAAACTATTGTTGTTCAGTTTTCAAGTGTTTGGAGATTTTTCCCATTATCATTGTTATTGATTTCTAGTTTGGTTCTTTTGTGGTTGGAGAAAGTACTTGTAGCGTATCAGTTCTTTTAAATTTGTTGAGGCTGGTTTTATGGCTCAGCGTCTATCTTTATACGTTGTTCTGTGAGAACTTGAAGAACATGTATTCTGCTGTTGCTGAAATGTTCTATATATATTAGATCCTATTGTCTCATGTTGTTGAGTTCTTTCATACTGTTATTGGTTTTCTGTCCAGTTCTACCAATTGTTGAGTGACGGGTGATAAAGGCCCCAACTACAATGAATGGATGTATCTGTTTCTCCTTTTAGGTCTATCAGTTTCACTTCACATATTTTCCAGCTTCGTTGTTTGCTGCAAGCACATTTATGATTGCTATGTTCTTTTGGTAAATCGACCATTTAATTATATAATGTCCCTCTCTGATAATTTCCTTAGTTCTGAAGCTGACTTTAACGTTAATACAGCCATTCCTGCTTTTTTTTGATGGTTTACATAATACACTATTTTATTTCTTTTAATTTCAACCCGACTATAGCATTATCTTCGAAGTGAGTTTATTGTAAACAGCATATAGTGTGTCATGTTTTTAAATTCACTCTGTCAATCTTTATATTTTAACTGGTTTTTCTAGTAATCACATTAGACACATAATTTATCATAGTCTATTGGTGTGTCATATTAGTGGTTATCTCATGTTCCTTTACCCTCCCTCATTTATAACATCACTGTCTTAAATCTTTCCTCTACATATATACCAGATGTTATGATTTTTCTTTCAATCCTAAGTCATAATTTAGAAAATTCAAGAGGAGAAATGAAACTTAGTGTACTGACCAATATTTTTCTTACCATGTTCATTGTTTCTAACTGAAATTTCAAGATTCCTTATCAATTTCCTTCGTGTTTGGAGAACGTTAGCCATTCTTTTAGGGAGATAAACTAACAACAAATTCTTAATTAAAAAAAAAAAAAAGGTCTGTGTATGTCCTGATTTCCTCTTATTCCTGAAAGATATTTTCACTGAGTAGAGCATTTTGTATTGACAGTTGATTTATTTCAGCACTTGAAAAATATCTGTTACTTCCTCATGGTCCCCACAGTTTCTGATGAGAAATCTTCTGTCGTTCAAATTGCTTTTACCATATAGAAAGTGCGTCAGTTTTTTTCTTGCTGCTTTCCAGATCTTTGTTTTTCTTCCTTAATCAGAAGTTTAATTACTATTTTTCTTGGTGTGAGTGTCTTTGGTTTATCCTGTTTGAGGTTTGCCCAGCTTCTCAAATTGTAGGTTTAAATCTTTGCAAAATGTGAGAAATTCTTAAGCCATTATTTAAGTACTTTTTCATTCTCTTCTCTTTCCTGGAATTCAATAACATAAATATTTGCTCTTTATCACAGGGTCTTGCTCATTTTTCTAGTCTATTCTAATTTCCTGTAAACTACTTCTTTCCTCTGTCTTTTCCATTCTGTTGTTGAGTCCATCCATGGAGCTTTGCATTTCAGTTATGGTATCTTTTGGTTCTATAATTTCCCTTTGATTCTTCTTTATATATTTTATTTATTTTCTGAGCTTTGTAGCATTTTTTCATTTGCCTCAAGCATGTTTATAATCACTTGCAGTAGCACTTTTATTATAGCCGCTTTAAAATATTTGTCAGATGATTCTAACAACTTTGTCATCTCAGTGTTAGCATCTATTAATTGTCTTCTGTCAGTCAGTTTGAGATCTTGTCCATTCATAACAAGTAACTTTTCACTGAATCTTTGACATTTTGTAATATGAGACTCTGGTTATTATATAAAGCTTCAGCCTGGAGTGATGACTCTTACCTGTAATCCCAGCCCTCCGGGACGTCAAGGTGGGAGGATCACTTGAGCCCAGGAGTTTCAGACCAGCCTGGGCAACATAGGAAGACCCCATCTCTAGAAAAAAGGTTAATGTTAGCAATGTGTGGTGGTGCACACCTGTGGTCCTAGCTACTCGGGAGGCTGAGGTGGAAGGACTGCTTGAGCCCAGGAGGTTGAGGCTGCAGTAAGCCCTGATTATTCCACTGCGCTCCAGCCTAGGTGACAGAATAAGACTCGTTCTCCAAAAACATATATACATAAAGAAAGAAATAAGCTTTTACTTCAGCTGGCTTTTTCTGTTATTGCTCAGCAGGGGGAAGTGAGTCCCTACTTTATTACTGCCAGAGAGAGGTAGAAGTTTAGGTTCCCCCTCAGCTTTCCTATAGAGGGGTCTACTCATTACTTCTGGGCAGGGTACAAGTCCTGGTCCTCACATGGTCTCCACTACCACCATGGTGGAGGTGGCCTCATTACTGAAGAGTAATGCCAAACATTCTGACTCTGCACTGAGCTGCTTTGATATCAAACAGTAAAGAAGGGAAAGAATACAGCATTAAGGCTGGGTAGGTGTTGAAATCTAGGCTTTCCATGTGGTCTCTCTTAAAATAGCAGGTATGGACTCTTTACTTCTGGAGGGGAATCAACAACACAGGTCCTTACTTAGCCTTCTGTGACACTATCCCGGCAGGGGTATTGGAGTAGCTTGTTGCAACCTCTTGAGGTGAAAGTCTAGACTTTCCACTTAGTTTTTACTGATATGGAGTGGGTGGTGGCTCACTTTTTCTTTTACTTTTTTTGTTAGTGTTTGGCTGGGGTAGGTTGTCTGAAGGTTTTCTGTCTTGCTGGGCTGCCCTACTGTAGTCCTTTGGCTAGAGAGAGCAGACTTTTATTGGGCCTGGTTTTTGGTCTACATATGTTGACATTTTGGGGTTATCTTCTTCAGCTTCTAGAGTGGGAAAGCACAGAAAGCAGAAAAGCACTGCAGTGTGGTCCAGAACCTGTCCTTCCCATTGAAAGCTGCATCTTCTAATCTTTTGACCATGAACACTCTTGTTTATTGTCCTTTCTGCTTTGGTATCTGTGCATTTCTGTTGAATTTGTGAGCAGTTCTCTAACACCATTGGCCTTGGAATACTTTTTCACTGTGCTTTCTAACTGATTATGAGATATGAGATATTATGGGATATGAGACAAAAAAACATCACAAATGTAATTCACCACCATATTATTCCTTACGTTGTGAAGTCTGTAGCTACTTGCCTTCTCTTCATCTTTCAGAGCCTCCTTCTGTTTGTTCTGTATGTAACGTCCAAGCTTGTTGTAATTAGGGGGAGGAATGGGAAGGAGCATCTAATTCAGACTTCCTGAAGTGAAAGTCCTTAAAGCTTCTTTTATTGCTCTCAGTTGGTTTGTAGGTATTTTATTTTCATTTTATAGGTGCCACATGGTTCATGTTATGTTCATTCTTAAGTTTATAAATACTCATGTATATAGTTACTATTTTTAAGTCTAATGTATGTAGGATCTAAAACACTTAAATTCTCCATTGTTTCTCAATTTCTCTTAACCTTCAGAGAGAGTCCCAAGAAGCATATATATGTATGAAAAACGTTCCAGAGAGCATCACATTTTATTACTAATTGCAGTTTTGATTCCACAACTCTGTATAACTTGGCATTCTGGTGAATTGGGCCCGAACATCTGTGAATCTTAAAAATAGTGGTTGCCTCATTATGGCTTCCTTATGCATAGGATTAAGAACACAGATCGTGGAATCAGACAGTCTGGCTTCCACACTCTAGCTGGGTGACCATGACCACGAAGAAGTTCCTGAATGTTCCAGTGTCAGTTTATTCACCTACAAAATGAAGATAATATGAGTATTAATTTGCTGTCATACAAATAGTCTTTTTTTCCCTGTAGGTAAGGGAAATCTAAGATCATTTTTCTCTGGTTGCTTTCTGTACTTTTTCTTTGTCTTTAGTTTTCAGAAGTTTAATTATATTGTGTCTTGATTTGGATTTCTTTGGTTAAACCTGTGTAGGGTTCATCCAGCTTCTTAAACTTACAGGGTTAAGTCTACAGTAAGGCTAAGTGTATTAATATGTATGTAGCATTTACAACAGTGTCCACCTCATAAGAACCATTAAGTGTTAGTGATTAGTATTACCACTGCCTTCCCTCAAAGCAGCACAGAAAGAAGAAAAGTGCTGCAGTATGGTCCAAAACCTGCTCCTCCCATTGAAAGGTGCATCTGCTAATCTTTTGACCATGAGGACTCCTGTTTATTGTCCTTTCTGCTTTGGTATCTGTGCATTTCTCTTGAATATGTGAGCAGCTCCCCAACATCATCGGCACTGGAATACTTTTCCATTGTGCTTTCTAACTGATTATTATTATACTAATAAAGATCACACCTTCCTTATCTTTGTAATTGCAGTAAAGTGCACTGGTTTCTTAGGCATTCTAGGAGCTTTTTAGTGTATGTGTGTGTGTGTTTGCATGTCCAGGTAGTCAATTATTTTATAGGTAAATTATAATTTCAGTCACTATATCTTTTACTTCAGTTACACTGCTCAGGACTTGAAAAATGTGATTTTCTTTGCTCTCTGTTTTCATTTTTCTTTTTCTGAGACACACATAAAATGCTCTGTCACCCAGGCTAGAATGCAGTGGTGTGAACATAGCTCACTACAGCCTTGACATCTCAAATGATCATCCCACCTCAGCCTCTCGCCTCGCATGGCTAGTGTTTCTGTTGTTGTAGAGACAGGGTTTTACTATTTTCCCTAGGCTGTTCTTGAACTCCTGGGCTCATGTGATCCTCCCACCTCAGTCTCCCAAACCACTGGGATTATAGGCATGAGCCAGCAAGACCAGCCTGTTTTGATTTCTTATACAGGTAAAATATCCATCCTCTAATTTCCATGTCAACAACTTCTCTGTCACAATTAACATTTTCTCTCCCTATGCTCTGCATTCAGGCATCTCATTAATTATTTATTTTTTACTGCCTTCAACCTTTTTATTGATAATTTTATTGCTGGGTAACAAACCTGCACGTTATACACATGTACCCTAGAACTTAAAGTATATAAAAAAAATATTTTTAGACACTGTTGCTCCTTTGTTATAGAGTTACGTTGAGCAGAGAGGAAAAACCAAGTATTTTCTTATCTTCTTCTGGTCTATCTGCATAGGTAAAGAAAAGTCTAGGGCATTTAGGTTTTCTTATCTTCTTCTGGTCTATCTGCATAGGTAAAGAAAAGTCTAGGGCATTTCTTTGTCCAATGTTTTACAATTTCTATTCGTATTTTTTAATTGTATTTTTTATATGTATTTTTATGGTCTTTTAAAGGAAATTTAAAGATGGTGGATCAGGTATAACTGGTGTGCTACCATTTTAACATAGATATCTTTCAAGTGACAACATGCTATAACTGTTACTCATGTGTGACCTTGAGTATGTAATTCTTTGAACTCAAGTTTCATCATATTTAAAATGGGGTAGGAAGAGAGTGTTAAAATTATGTTTTCCAGTTGCAAACGATCTTTAATTATCTGTTTGTATTCATAGGAATGTTTAAATTATGAGGTAGAGATAATGAAATTTAACAAATGCAGATGATTTTAAAATACATATATTTAGCCCAGATTCAGGCAATTGATTGACTACCAAAAACTCCACTCAAAAATAAATGCCTGTGTAAGGTATAACAATTCTGATACCACTACACATCTATTTTGGAGTTGAACAATTAAGTAAATGGAAACATCTAGGCTTTTTATTACTGGGGTGAGAGTTTACAAGTAAGCAAGGGGAAGAGGCCAGATTAGAACTAAAAGCATTCTAATAAATTAGAATTGAAAACACCCTTATAAACTCATGTTCAGCATAACATAGTTACATATAGAAATGTTTATAAATATGTTAATATACATGTAGATTTCCTTACTCTCTCAACTGAAAGGGTCTGGAAGCAACAACATCCTAGGAGTAACAAGCACATCTAGTGCCCAGATTTGATTTTAACACCTTTCTTGAATAAATGGAGTTCGGGCTCCTTGGAAAATGGGCTGATTCTAAGACTGGGGCAGAATGTATCTGTGATGATCCTGGAACATCCTTTAGTACCAAAAAAAATAAGGAAGTGCTCAAAAAAAATACAACAACTCCACACAAGGATGAGGGCTTAGCAAAGGGACACCAGAACCAACTGAAAGGGCCCCCACTGGCCAAAGCCACAGCAATTTGAGCAACAAAATAAGTAAAGTGGTATTAGATTATAACCAAAAGTATAAAATGAGTATCCATGAATCCATATGGATATAAATAGTTGAGTGAATTAGTAAATTGGTGAGAGTAGACAAATCTCCCATGCAGAAGAATCCAAATAATTATGTAGATGTTCTGTCCTCAAATAAATAGATCGTAACTTCCCCACTCCTTAAGTATGAACTGTGGTTGGTGATTTCTTTTGAAGGAGTACAGTATAGAATGGAGGGAAAAACAGTACCTTTACAGAGAAATCTGGCAAACACTACCTCAGCCAGGTGATCAAGTTCAATATTCAGCAATAAGTCATGTTGTTAGTGTGTGCTCTTGATATGACATGATAAGAATTGCACTTCGCTTCTGTGATATTCCTCCTTAAAACACACAACCACAGTCTAGTTATGAAATTAAAAAAAAAAATCAGACAAATCCCAAGGGAGGAAAATTCTACAAAATACCTGTTCAGTACTTCTCAAAACTTTCAAGATCATCAAAAACAAGGGAAGTCTTGAGAAACTGTCACAGCCAAGAGGAACCTAAGGAGATATTATGATTAAATGCAACGTCGTATTCTAGTTGGGATCCTGGAATAGAAAAATGATATTTTGTTAAAAACAAACTAAATAAATATGAATTAAGTATAAACTTTAGTTAGTAATTTATCAGCATTAATTTATGAATTATAACTAATACACCATACCAATGTAAGATGTCCGTAATAGAGAAAATGGGCTGTAGGATGTGTGGGAACTCTATCAACTGCAATTTTTTCCTGTAAATTTCAAACTGCTCTGAAATAAAAATACCTGTGGAATAAATGACTGAATGGAAGGAAAAACAGTGTAGGAAACAAGGACAGAGATTTTAAAAATTTATGTACTGAAGAGAGCTTTGCATAAAATATATTGGGTATATTGGGTTAGTTTTTAAATATAGACTAGAATAATTGTTTTCTCTTGCAAAAATAGATGCAAATAGAAGACAAAAATTTGAACACTGTGACACAGCCAGCACATAGCCAATAGCATTTGATTTCAGTAAATAGCTTATAGTAATCAGGCCAGGGACAGTGAGCCAGCTATTAGAACTATTTTTTTCCAATAAAATAATTGCCTTAATTCAGACTGAGAAAATATTTGGGGGAGGATGGTTAGAGTAGTAAATATACCCAACAAAATTATTAATTAGTTTTACACAGCTATGGCCAAAGACACAGAAATAATGGGCTCTTATTAGAGAAATAAACCAAAAGAGGATATGAACTGTATTGCACAATTGTGTTGGTTTGAAACTGAGAGTTTCTCAGACTTCCCTTGTTTCCGATGATCTTGAAAGTTTTGAGAAGTACTGAAAGCCATATTTTGAAATCCCATTTGATACAGAATCATCTTAAAATGATGAGTTTGTCATGTAATTGTTTTTCATAATGTAGATAAATGATACATCAATGTCTTATAAATATTTCCCAGTAATCTAATGATCATATGCTATTTTTATGCTTCCTTTAATTTTCAAGGAATTTTTAATGCTTGATGATTTTTAGCCAATTCAGTTTACTTTTCCTTCATTACAATAAAATGTTGTCAAATTAAATACACACATGCACAGAAGAAGGAAACTATTCATAATCCCACGTTAACTGTTTAAAATATATTTCCCATTAGGTTTAAGTGCTGGGATTATAGACATGAGCCACTGTGCCTGGCTGAGTTTTTAATTTTGAACTATAATTGTGACTATATGTATATTTAATTTGTATTCTGCTTTTTATCAGTTTACTACAGTATTTTTATGTATTTTAAAATTTTAATAATGTGTTGTTATATCTTGATTTACTAGTTCGTTGGATATTTAGAGTTTTTCCCAGGGATATTTTATTCACTCATGTATGTCCCAATTCCAGAAGAAAAATCGAAACCCAGTGATTTTGTGTCTGTGTGTGTTGTGACTATAGCATTCTTGCATTTGAAACTCAGGAAGGAAACAACTGGGGTCTAAACAGCCAATTTTGGAGGTCTAAAATATAAAGGTTTTTTTTTTTTTTTTTTTTAAACTGCCATATTCATTCCCTTTAGCATCCTGAAGTTTGAGCTCACAGTCTGGTTGGCCATATAATAAAGTGGCAAATGCTGCATCTCAGACATCAGAGAACCAGCACCTATGAAAGTAGGCTTCCGACTTCACCTTCTCTCGCAGGGTATCATTCCCCTCAGGAGAACAGTTGTCAGAGCTGCACTAAGTCATGCGCTTCATGAGTTTCCAGAGGCAGATCCATGACAAACTCTGGTAGGACCAGAACAAACACAGCAAGCCACTTCTAGTCGGCATTGCCAGTTAGTTTTCCAGCAAGCCAATGAAAAGGCCTGTCAAAGTTATACCGTTGCTTCTGGAAGAAATGTCACAGTACTGGTGATATTTGTTTCATTGGAAGACAATACATTTTGCCTTGATTTTCCTGTCTTTACTATCCATTACTGAAGCAGCTACATCGTCTAGGGTAAATACCCAGGTTTCGTCATCTTGTGCCAGGAAAATTTAGGAGCAGAGGTTTAATAGGCAAGAGAAAGGAAAACAGCTCTCTAGTGACAGAGAGGAGAGTTCTGAGGGTAAAAGGCAGCCTGCTGGTGGTGGATCCGCCGGATTTTATAGTCTGGCTTGGAGAGGCAGTGTTTGATTTACTTAGGACTCACAGATTGGTTTAATCAGGTATGACGTTTACATAGGGCACTGGGGAAGGCTGGCTGCCTCACCCTAATCTTATTATGCACATGAACTTACCCCTTGGCCAGGGCCATCTTGTCTGCTCCTTACTGTACATGTGGGTGGCAGAGAAGGCAAGATGGAGCTGCCATTTTGAACATGGTTGGCACAACTGCCAGCACCTATGGCTACAACTCGATTTTACAGGCTGCTCTTTGTTAGAAAGAAAAATGATTTGGGGCTGCTCTTCATTAAAAGGAAATCCTTACCAAGCACTTCTGCACCCTCACTATCTGCCTGTTATAAATAAAGTTTTGGTGCCACAAAAGAAATAGCACTCGAATAGAAAATTTTCTTTTATTTCTTCTCAGCAAGGCAGTTTACTTCTATAGAAGGGTGTGCCCTCACAGATGGAGCAATGGTGAGTACACACCCGGACAAGGGAGTTTCGAAAAGGGGGTTTATTCCTGACACACTTGGCCCCTGCTGCTGTGTAGTTCCCCTATTGGGTAGGGTTAGACAGCACAGGCTAAACTAATTCCGACTGACTAATTTAAAGAGAGTGATGGGGTGAGTGGTTTGGTGGGAAAAATGGTTATGACGAGCAGGATATCGGAATGAGTCAGGGTGGAGCAGGTAATCAGAAAAGGTTGCTTTATGAGGAAGTTAAGTTTAGAAGTAGAAGGCAAAGAATTGAACCTACTGACATATTGATTCTTTGAAGAGAAATTTAGAACTCATATCTAACATGTCTAACTCCTGTGTCATTGCATTGCCACACAATGTGATGGGATGTTTCCATATGCTGCCATCTGACCTCAGTGCCAATTAGATACATACTTATAACTCTTGATGTTATATCAGACATGATAATGGTACATTGGACTTGGACACAACAGCCATTTATCAGGCCACCAAGTATATGTTTAGCACACTGAATTTAAAAGGTCTAGTGTTGGTAGGAAACACAGGTGATGGACTTCAATAACTAAAGTGACTGTATGCTTCTCAAATTCACCAGTCAAATGACATTAACATTTCCCAAATATAGTTTTACCAGTACTGCCATCACCAGCCAACACATGTTTAAGTAAAACTTAAAAATGTCCTTGGGCAGCCATCTTAAAGGCTCTTCCAGAAGTATCTGTTCCTCACCTGACTGAGCCGAAATATATTTGTTTGTTGGTTTTTAAATCTGAGTTCATGATGAAAATGGGAACACTGAAAATGTCAAATATTGCAGCATGAAAATGCCTTCATATATTTTCATGATAAATCATAAAAATGATGAACCATTTGAATTAAAAACTCTCCAACTCATCAGGATTGTATGCATTAATTCGTATAATATTTATTAAGAACCTACTAGGTGCCAGGCACTATTCTATGTGCTGTAAGGAAAGCAGATAAAATTCCTGCATTCATGGAGCACATCTTTTTCACAGCCCAGAATTAAGGAGCCACTGCCTCCTGAGGTGAAGTTGGTAATGCCAGGAAAATGACCAGTACTGGAAAAAATCTTGACCAGACACTGGAAACCCCTTACATTCTACTCCAAGTTCACCTCTGTTGACATAGAGTGAGCAGATAAAAAGATGCGAGAAGAGGAAATCAAAATCTTCTAAAATGAGAGAGAGAAACTATGAAGCAAGTACTGATTTTCTGATCGATGAGCAAGTTCCCGATTTTATGTATCATCTGGGGACTGGGGAAATTTGTTGGTTAAAGGAAAGGAGGGTGGGAGGGAAACCAGCAAGATTGAGCTGGATACAGTCTACAAAAAACCCTACCATGTAAGAAAGAGAAAATGCTTAATATGCACTAAAATCTGGATGTAAATCAGAGTTCAAAAGCCACACATTGCTCAAGTAGAAGCAAAACTTGGAATACTGGGTTTTATGACTGGTTTTGAACTAGGAAGCTGCTCATGCTTTTAAAATTTTGTGGGGTAGTTTTTGGTGGTGGGAGGAAGCAGAAACTACAGAGGGCCATGGGGAGTGAGAAAGGTTCATGGCAAGCTAAGGGCCAATACTGTCCAATTAGATTTTTTTTTTAAATCCAACAAGAGCAGTCACTAAATTTAGAGGCTCAGTCCACACTGCATTTAAAGGATGAAAAAGCAGGGCCACAGCTTTGGAATTATTCTCTATCTTGTCTGGATGGGAAAAGGAAAGTCATTTGGGAGCCTGCCAAACATTGTATGGAAAATACAAAAGTGAGCCCAGGAAGAACACAGATTAATTTTCCCCAAGGAAAACAGACACAAGGAAGAAGAAAAGAACTAGAGTATATGATAGAGACAGAACATACTAACTTGCATCCCTTAAACACAGTCTCTCATCACATCCTTGAAGACATTATTTGGATAATTTACCACTGTTGTGTCAAAAGAAGGCAAAGTAAAGGACAGGCTGTGAAAAGGGGCTCAGAAGAAGTTAGAAAAACATGGACCTTTGTATATTTTCCTGTCATAAAATACTAGTTTGTGTGGGAAGAAGCAAAATAGAGTTGAACTTGGTTAAAGAAGAGGAAGTGAAATGAAGAGTGGCTCGTTGTTGAGGCAAACGGTGCCTGTGGATTTCAGCCAAGCCACAAATGTTGCATTACCAGCATAATGCTCCTCTACCAGAAACTCGATGCATCATTGTGGAATTGTGCTCACTGCACATAGTTTGGTCCCTTTTAACACATCAAGTGCTGTTTTTGTCATATGATAAATAATTTGTGTCTCCTTAGATGAGAGTGACTCTAATCAATTTCTCTTAAAACTTGAAGTGAAAAACTGTAAGGCATGAATAAATAATTTCTTCTGAATTAATATCAAGTATCATCTTGATCTAAATATGCATCTTCAAAGTTGGGAAGGAGAATTTTGGAAAGGTTTATGTCTGTGAAACATTGAGTGAAACAAAAATCTCTGATTTCCCCTATAAATGGCTACTCTTAATGGGACTCTCAAACTAAGACAGGAATGGTTGCCTGGTTCGTCAGCATGACGAGGTTTCAAATATTAGCTAGCCATGAAGAGTGATACAGTCACTAGATATGAACTGAAAGAAAGGATTTTTTCTGCATCCCTAAGGCTGTACTGTGATGTAAACACACACACACACCCCAATGACATCAGTCGAAACTTCCTGTGAGCAACTGGGAAAGGGACTTGGCTCAGAATTCCAAGAAAATCAACCTGAGATTTTAAACCATACTTCTTTCCAGTGCTTTGCAATTGATTCCATTTCAATGAAATTATCATTGTCTCTGGTTCCAATAGCAAACTGAAGGGAGAAGTGAATTAGGAAGAAAAATATTTTGTTGGAAAAAAAGACATGACTCTGTGGAAACATTTCAGAGGGGCCCCAAACAGATGAAATCTAAAGTTGCTAGTCCCATGATCTGTCAGGTTACCTGGAAACAGATGTTCCATGGAACTATGGCAGTGGCTGAAGGTGAGTAGGGATAGGAAGATGAGAACAAAGACCAACAAACACCTCCTCTTTCCTTCAGCCTCATTTGTGTTCCTGACACCAAAGCTAAACTGCTATTTGGCAAACAGAGAAGAAGAAGAGAGAGGAAGTCACAGTATATTTCCATTTTTTGTCCAGTTTCCAGTTCCATGTCAGTAGAGCTGAACCTTGGATGGCCTACCAACTCCCTACGGAGGTCTGCTTGGCAGAATGAAGGAACTTGTGTTAAAGGACAGCCTTCTGTGGCTCTCAGTCCACAATCTGTCCATCCCCTCTGACCTCCATCAGTATAACAGTGATGATAGCAAGACAAAGAAAAACTCTACTTCTCATCAAAAATACAAGAATTTTATGCAGGGAAGACACTAGACAGTGCCTCCTTGGCCAAAGTCCAGTCTGGCTACAGAAATTTGTCTGCAAAAAGAAAGTAAAAGCTGTCCTGTGCCTCAAACAGTGGGTGGTCTAAGTCCACACACACACAGCAGCTTTTCCATGACTGACAAATGGCACAATTAGTGGATTATTGGTGTGGTAATGTGAAAATGTCCATTAGAGATAACATGGCTTAGCCGGGCATGGTGACACATGTCTGTAGCCCCAGTAACTCAGGAGGCTAGGGTAGGAGGATTATTTGAGCCTAGGAGTTTGAGGCTGTAGTGTGCTTTGATCATGCCTATGAATAGCCACTGCACTCCAGTCTGAGCAACATAGCACAACCCCGTCTTTTAAAAAAATAGAGAACATAGCTTATCAGTAACAACCACTGACATAACCAGCATACCTGACTATAATAAATTTTGAATTGCATTATAATGTGTAATCAGTTAATTGCCAAAATTAATGTGCTTTTTGACATGAGGTTCTGAATTGCTGGGTGCTGAAAAAATTGCCTGTGGTATAGTCAACTATTTTTGAGAGTAGCCAAGAAAAGAATTCAGGTCTCCTGCTGGCTGTTCCAGGCTTAATGATTTACCTTTGGTAGACACAGTGCTTGTTTTGGATTTCACACAAGTTGGCATGAAATCCACAAAACTTTGAACAGATGGTCCCCAAGGCCACCTATGTCCTCAAGTAAGAATTCAATGCAATGTCTTTTGTTAACAAGAGATGTATGTCAGGAGAGAAAATCTCTCAAAATTTTAGAGAACTGTCTTTGGATATACCCAGGCCTGCCACCGCATCACTTTTGAAGGCTTCGTTTCTTACTGGGGTATTCCCTGAAAGTCTTATCTGGGACCATATGTAAGAAAACCTCTCATTTTCTGGAGAGCTCTGAGGCTTTCAATGAATATCTGCAGCATTGTGGAAGCTCTGCTTTCTAGTGGAACTTCCTGGAGTTGTGAGCCTTATTTTAATTATTTTTAGTTGACACATAATGTACATATTTATGTGATACAGTGATATTGTGATACATGTATAAAACGTATAATGATCAAATTAAGGTAATTGCATATCCATCACATGAAACATTTATTCTTTTTTTGTGTTGGGAGCATTCAAAATCCCATCTTGTAACTATTTGAAAATACACAAAATTAGTGTTAACTATAGTCATCCCACAGTGCTATAGAACACTAGAACTTATTCCTCCTATCTAGCTGTAATTTTGTATCTATTAACCAACCTTTTCTATCTTCCTCTCTGCTTCCAAGCTTCTAACAAGCATAATTATATTTCGATGAGCTCAACATTTTTTTAGCTTCTACATGAGAACGTCAAATATTTATCTTTCTGTGCTTATTTCATTTAACATAACGTCCTCCAGGCTCATCCATGTGTACGTGTACATTTTCTTTGTCCACCCACCTGTTGATGGACATTTAGCTTGATTTAATATAATTTTCATTGTGAATAGTGCTGCAATGAAATAAGGAGGTTGAGACATACCTTAGATATATTGATTTCCTTACCTTCGGATAAATAACCAGCAGTGGGATTGCTGGATCATATGGTAGTTCTGTTTTTGGTTCTTTGAGGAACTTCCATACTGTTTCTCATAATGGCTGTACTGATACATTTCCAACACAACATATAAGATCTTCCTTTCTCTGAATCTTCATGAGCATTTTATTTTTGTCTTTTTGATCATAGCCATTCTAATGAGGTGAGATGGTACCTCATTGTGTGGTTTTGATTTGCATTTCCCTTATGGTTAGTGATGTTGAGCATTTTTTAATTTACTTGTTGACCATTTGTATGTCTTCTTTGGGAAATGTCTATTCAGGTATTTTGCCCATTTTTAAATCATATTATTTGATTTTGTTGCTGTTGAGTTCCTTTTATATTCTGAATATTAGTTCCTGGCTGGATAATGTTTGCAAATATTTTCTCCCATTGTACAGGTTGTCTCTTCACTTTGTTCACTGTTTTCTTTGCTATGCAGAAACCTTGATTTGACATCATTCTATTTGTCTATTTTTGCTTTTGTTGCCTGTGCTTTTGAAGTCTTAGCCATAAAATCAATGCCTAGGCTACTGTCTAATTTTCAGTGATATATTCAAGTCTTTAATCATTTTGAGTTTATTTCTACATACGGCGAGAGATAGGAGTCTAGTATTCTTCTGCATATGGGTATCCAGTTTTCCCAGCACCATTTATTGAAGATAGTTTCCTTTCTCCAATGTAAGTTCTTGATGTCTTTGTCAAAATTCAGTTGGCTGTAAGTATAGGGATTTATTTCTGAGTATTCTATTCCATTGGTCTATATGTACTTTTTAATTTCAGTCCCATGGTGTTTTGGTTACTATAGCTTCATAGTATATTTTGAACTCAGATGGTGTGATACTTCCAGCTTTGTTCTTTTTGCTCAGGATTGCTGTGGCTTATCAGGGTCTTTTGTGGTTCCATACAAATTTTAGGATTGTGTTTTCTGTTTCTGTAAATGATGCCATTGACATTTTGATAGGGATTGTACTGAATCCATAGATTCCTTTGGGAAATGTGGTTATTTTAACAATATTCTTATAATCCATGAGCGTGGAATGTCTTCCTATTTGTGCATGTGTGACCTCTTTAATTTCTTTTATCAGTGATTTTGAGTTTTCCTTGTAGAGCTCTCTTA
The DNA here is from genome assembly GCF_037993035.2 of Macaca fascicularis. Classification (NCBI taxonomy): domain Eukaryota; kingdom Metazoa; phylum Chordata; class Mammalia; order Primates; family Cercopithecidae; genus Macaca; species Macaca fascicularis. The sequence goes on along the minus strand of NC_088382.1, from coordinate 36,293,860 downwards.
CCTCCTTGATTAAAGTTTTTTTTGTCTCTAGCTATTATAAGCAGGATTGCTCTATTAATTTCTTTTTCAGCTATTATGTTATAGGAATATAGAAACAGTAGTGATGTTTTTTTTTCTTTTTCTTTTTGAGATGGAGTCTTGCTCTGTCTCCCAGGCTGGAGTGCAGGGGTGTGGTCTCGGCTCACTGCAACCTCTGTTGCCTGGGTTCAAGCAATTCTCATGCCTTAGTCTCCCAAGTAGCTGGGACTACAGGCATGCACCACCATGCCTGGCTAATTTTTTTTTTTTTTTTTTTTTTTTTTTTTTTTTTTAGTAGAGATGGGGTTTTGACACGTTGGCCAGGCTATATGTTGATTTTGGATCCTGTAACTTTACTGAATTATCAGTTCTAACAGTGTTTTTGGGGAGTCTTTGGGTGTTTCAATATACAAGATCATGTCATCTATTAAGAGGGACAATTTGACTTCCTCTTCCAATTTGAATGCCCTGTCTTTCTTTTTCTTGTCTAATTCCTATAATACAGTGAGTAGGAACGGTGAAAGTAGGCATCCTTGTCTTGTTCTGGTTGTTAGAGAAAAAGCCTTCAGCTTTTTCTCATTCAGTATTGGGTTAGCTGTGGGTTTGTCACATACGGCCTTTTTAATGTTGAGGTCTGTTCCATCTATGGCAAATTTGTTGATTGTTTTTCAACAGGGATGTTGAATTTTACCAAATGCCTTTTCTGTGTCTATTGAGATGGTTACATAGTTTTCTTCATTCTATTGATATGATGCATCACATTTATAGATACAGGTATTTTGAACTATCCTTCCCGCTCTGGTAAAAATTCTGCTTGATCATGCTGTATTATCTTTGTGATGTGGTTGGATTTGGTTTGCTAGTATTTTGTTCAGGGTTTTTGCATCTATGTGTATCAGAGATATTAGCCTGTTGTTTTTGTTGTCCTTATCTAGTTTTCTTTTTCTTTCTTAAGTTCTGGGATACATTGCAGAATGTGCAGGTTTGTTACACACAAGGTATAAACATGACAGGGTGGTTTGCTGCACCCATCAACCCGTCATCTATATTAGGTATTTCTCCTTATGCTATCCCTCCCCAAGACCCCTACCCCCTGACAGGACCCAGTGTGTGATGTTCCCCTCCCTATGTCCATGTGTTCTCATTGTTCAACTCCCACTTATGAGTGAGAAGACGTGGTATTTGGTTTTCTGTTCGTTAGTTTGCTGAGAATGATGGTTTCCAGCTTCATCCATGTCCCTGCAAAGGACATGATCTTTTCCTTTTTTTGTGTCTGCATAGTATTCCATGATGTATATGTGCCACATTTTCTTTATCCAGTCTGTCATTGATGGGCATTTGAGTTGGTTCCAAGTCTTTGCTATTGTGAATAGTGCTGCAATAAACATGTGTGTGCATGTGTCTTTACAGAATGATTTATAATCCCTTGGGTATATACCCAGTAATGGGATTGCTGGGTCAAATGGCATATTTAGTTCTAGATTCTTGAGAATTGACACACTGTCTTCCACAATGGCTAAAGGAATTTACATTCCCACCAACAGTGTAAAAGTGTTCCTATTTCTCCACATCCTCTCCAGCATCTGTTGTTTCCTAACTTTTTAATAATCACCATTCTAACTGGCGTGAGATCGTATCTCATTGTGGTTTTGATTTGCCTTTCTCTAATGACCAGTGATGATAAGCATTTTTTTCATATGTCTGTTGGCTGCATAAATGTCTTCTTTTGAGAAGTGTCTGTTCATATCATTTGCCTACTTTTTCATGGGGTTGTTTGTTTTCTTGTAAATTTAAGTTCTTGGTAGATTCTGGATATTAGCCCTTTGTCAGAAGGATAGATTGAAAAAATTTTCTCCCATTCTGTAGGTTGCCTGTTCACTCTGATGATAGTTTCTTTTGCTAAACAGAAACTCTTTAGTTTAATTAGATGCCATTTGTCTATTTTGGCTTTTGTTGCTATTGTTTTTGGTGTTTTAGTCATGAAGGCTTTGCCCATGCCTATGTCCTGAATGGTATTGCCTAGGTTTTCTTCTAGGGTTTTTATGGTTTTAGGTCTTACATTTAAGTCTTTAATCTATCTTGAGCTAATTTTTGTATAAGGTATAAGGAAGGGGTCCAATTTCAGTTTTCTGCTATATTTCAGCAGTGAAGCCATCGGGTCATGTAATTTTTTTGTTAGGAAGTTTTTATTACTCATTCAATCTTGTTGCTTCTTGTTGGGCTGCTTTGGTGTTAGGTGTATATATATTTACAACTGCAGTATCCTCTTGCTGAATTTATCTTTTTATCATTATATAATGACATTGTGTGTGTGTGTGTGTGTGTGTGTTGAGATGGAGTCTCGCTCTGCCACCCAGGCCGGAGTGCAGTGGTGCGATCTCGGCTCACTGCAAGCTCCGCCTCCTGGGTTCATGCCATTCTCCCACCTTATCCTCCCAAGTAGCTGGGACTACAGGTGCCCGCCACCATGCCCAGCTAATTTTTTTTTTTTTTGTATTTTTAGTAGAGATGGGGTTTCACCATGTTAACCAGGATGGTCTCGATCTCCTGACCTCATGATCCGCCTGGCTCGGCCTCCCAAAGTGCTGGGATTACAGGCATGAGCCACTGCACCCGGCCTGTGTTTTTAAACTTAAAGTATATTTTGTCTGATGTAAGTATAGCTACGCCTACAATTTTTTTTTTTTGGTTTTTATTTGCATGTAATATTCTATTCCTTCACTTGCAGTCTATATGTGTCTTTAAAGGTGAAATGTGTTTCTTGTAGACAGCATATAGATGGTTCTTGTTTCTTATTCATTTATCCAATCTATATCTTTTCATTGAGAAATTTATACCATTTGTAGCCAAAATTGTTATTGACAGGCAAGGACTTATTCCTGTCATTCTGTTAATAGTTTTCTGGTTCTTTTAATTTTGTCTTATAGTTTATCCTTGTGGTTTTTCAATAGTGAAAACTTTTGATTCTTTTTTGTCATTTACGTATCTGCCCTACAAGTGAGTTTTACACTTTGGTTTATTTTCATAATGGTAGATATGGTCTCTTCACTTCTACATATAGGACTATCCTAAAATTTTCTTGTAGGGTTGGTCTAGTGGTGTTAAATTCCTTCAGCTTTGCTCATCTGGGACAGACTTTGTCTTCTTTTTTTCCTGAAAGATTGCTTTGCGAAATATGGTATTGTTGCCTGGCAGTTATTTTTCTCTTCACAATTAAAATATATCATCCTATTTGTTTCTGCTGAGAAATCCTTTGTGAGTCTGATGGGGATTCCATTATATGTGACTTGATGCTTTTCTCTTGCTGTTTTTTTAGAATTCTGTTTTATGTTTGACTATAACGTATCTCAAGACCTTTTTGAATTGACCGTACTTATGGAACTTTGAGCTTCCTTTATCTGGATGTCTATGTTACTTCCAAGACTTGGGAAATTTTCACCTATAATTTCATTATGTTTTCTATGTCATTTCTCATATCTTCTTCTGGAACTCCTAAAATGCATTTTTTTTTTTCACTTAATGGTTTCCCATATATCACATAGACTTTCTCCATCCCTTTTTATTTGTCTGATGGGTTATTGCTGGAGACATTTCTTCAAGTTCAAAAATTATTTTATCTGCTTGATCTAGTCTATTATTGAAGTTTTCAATTATATTTTTATTAATTGATTCAATTTCTCATTCAGATCATAAAATGTTTTCCTAATTTTATTAAACTATCCATCTATGTTCTCTTGTTTCCTGCTGGATTTCCTTAAAATCCTTATTTTGAATCTTCTTCAGGTATTTCATAACTTTTTTTCATTTGGGTCACTACTGAAGAATTATTGTGTTTCTTTGAAGGTGTCATGATTTCTTGCTTTATGCATTTGATAAAACAGTCATGTCTTCCAATTGTATGGAGGAGCTTTTGTAGGAAATTACTTTTTCCTTTTGATGTATCTATAAGTGTCAGTTGGGTAGGGTGCTTTGGTTTTGTTTCTTGCTAGGTACAGTGATGTAGTCTCTGTATGATTTCTTTGGCTGTAATGAATGTGAGTGTTGTGTGTGAGTCCCTCAGTGGCCTAGGCTATTGTTGTTTGTGCAGGCTGTGGCATGGCTTTTCTTGGAATAAGAATGCAGAAAAGGCTGGTTTTGCGGCTTCTGGGGGGAACATGCTGGTGTACAGCCCCTCTGCTACAGGATGGGGTAGGGTTGCCAGAAGTGGCAGTGATAGGTCATGGATCAGCGAGTCCATGGGTCCCTGGGAAGTGTGTTCAGGTGCCAGTAGTGGTGGCAGCAGGTCTTGGGTGGTGAGCCTTATAATAGGTCAATGAGAAAAGCATAGACATTTTGTTTTTAAGGAGCTCAGAAATATGGGAAATAAAATGAGGGAATAAAAGCTATAGAGAAGTTTGAAAATAAAATATTCAAATAGCAGTGCAATAGAAACATGTAGAGTAAAAGTTACATAGATTAAAGTTTGAATGAGACCTGGGGTAGAGAATGTAAGGCTAAATACATACAGAAGAAGGGGGTAGTATCACCTAGTGGTTGCGATTATAGTTTCTGAAGTCAGACAGACCTGGATTTGAATCCCAGCTCTCTTACTCATCAGAGATGTAGCTTTATGAATGTTACTTAAGGCCTGATGGCCTAATTTCTTCACATATTAAATAGTATAGTAAACTAACCCCACAGAATCTCATGAAGCTTTTCAGTGAAACTGTGTATGTATGTAACTTGGTATGAAGACTGGCACAAAGTAAATGTTCAATAAAATGTTGGTGAAAATTAGCTTGAAATAAAGTATTCATTCTGAAGAAGAATAAACAGAAGGGCCAATTTATTTGGTGGACAATAGTAGGAAGCTTAGGTATAAGAAATAGCAAAGAAAATGCCAAAAGTTTTGGTGTTTCTTTGAAGGTGTCATGTTCATATTATCTGAAAAAAAAAAATCAGCACCCTGATTTTTTCAGTGGGAAAGATGATCACTGAACAAAAGTAGAAAGTATGTTTATAAATAAGAATACTCTTTTGCTGAAAGCTATATAAAATTTAACTTCGATCCTTAGATTATATTTTTGAGTTACAGCCAATTCTAGGTTAAAGTTTTATAAATTGACTTTTTCTTCTTTGTTGCACAGATTTTGGCCATTTAACTACTTAAGATTTTCACCAAAAGTACTTACATGAAGACGAGGTTAAAAGTCAAATCTTGACTTGCCAGGTGATTAAATGTTACCAGGTAAAGAATAAATAATCACACCATCTGCTCAATTAAAAAACACACTCTAATAAAGGACAATTTTCATCCTAGTTCCTAGTGATCTCGTTAGCTACTATGCCTTCAACTTGGTTCTGCCCCAGGTGCATATGCCCAATTTCATGAAATGAAACTTTTGGAGATTATCAAGTATAAACATTTTGTTAGGGTACCAAGGGGTTTAAGAACCAGAGTTTCATTATGTTACAGATAGTTAGACATGAGCAGGGGGCTCCCCACCGGGAAAGTCAAGTGACCATCAAATGATGGTCAGGCAGTGGTTATACTGTCTCTCTAAAATAATTGGTCCCAGACAGTATCAGAGAAAGGCAGTCTCCCAATAGATAGAAACACCTGAAATGTGACTAGCAACTTCCTGCTAAGATCTCAGAAGGTGGTGAGTGGGCTCACACATGCACACTAAGAAGCAAAATGGTGGAGTTTAACTGGTATATGACCTCCTAAAGACATCTGACTGGTAAGGGAAGGACCAGTGAAGGAAGAATGCCTCAAGGGAGCATGTGTACAACTCCAGTAAACTCACTGTGCATGATCCCCTCCCAAACAGTAGCAGGCCACTGCAAATGTGAACACCTCACCCTGACGGAGAAGGGAAAAGTCCTTCTAGACATTGGCGTGGGCAAAGACTTCATGACCAAGAACTCAAAAGCAAATGCAACAAAAATAGATGAGACCTAACTAAAAAGCTACTGCAGTGCAAAAGAAATAACCGACAACCCACAGAGCAAGGAGAAAATATTCACAAACTATGCATCTGACAAAGTACTAGAATCTACAAAGAACTCAAATTAGCAAGGAAAAAATCTCATTGAAAAGTAGGCAAAGGACATAAATAGACAGTACTCAAAAGAAGATATGCAAACGGCTAACACACTTATGAAAAAATGCTCAACATCACTAATTATCAGTGACATGCAAATGAAAACCACAATTTTAATTTGGCATATTATCCCTGCAAGAATGGCCATATTAAAAAAACCAAACAATAATAGATATTGGCATGGATGTGGTGAAAAGACAACAGTTTTACATTTCTGGTGGGAATGTAAACAACCACTATGGAAAATGGTATGAAGATTCCTTAAAGAACTAAAAGAAGCACTACCATTCAATTCAGCAATGCCACTAAGTGGGTATCTACCCAAAGGAAAAGAAGTCATATGAAAAGACACTTGCTCACTCATGTTTATAGCAGCACAATTTGTAATTGCAAAAATATGACACCAGTCTGAATGCTCATCAACTAAAGAATGGATAAAGAAAATGTGTTACATACACACCATGGAATACTACTTGGCCATAAAAAGGACAAAATAATATTTGCAGCAACTTGGATAGAGTTGGAGACTGTTATTCTAAGTGAAGTTACTCGGGAATGGAAAAGAAACATCATATGTTCTCACTTATAAGTGGGAGCTAAGCTATGAGGATGCAAAGGCATTAGAATAATATAATGAACTTTGGGGATTCAGATGGATAAAGGACTATACAGTGGGTACAGTGTATACTGGTTGGGTGACGAGTACATCTAAATCTCAGACGTATCCATGTAACCAAAAGCTATTGAAATTAAATAAAATCTAAAGAAAAGAATCATAATTTAAAATTTAATGAAAGGAGACTGTGGACAAATGTCAACACCAAGATGATAGAGATATTAGAATTGCCTGACAAAGATTTTAAGGAAGCCATAATAAAAATGCTTCAATGAGACATTATGAACATGCTTGAAACACATGGAAAAATAGAAAACCTCAGCTAAGAAAAAGCTTCAAGAAAGATACAGACCATATAAAGAACTAAAGGGAAATTTTAGAACCAAAAAATATAGACAATGAAAATATAAAGATGTGTGAATGGGCTCAAAAACCTAATAATGGAGTGGACAGAAAAGAATCAGTATACTAAAATACAGAACAACAGAAACTACCCAATTGAACAACATCAAGAAAATCAACTAGAAAAAATGAACAGAGACTCAAAGGCCTTTAGGATTATAATATAATATCTGATATTTATATCACCAGCATTCTAGAAGGAGATAAGAAAGGGGGCAAGATTGAAAAAGTACTCAAAGATTTAATGGCTAAAAGTTTACCAAATTTTGATAAGAGGCAAAAACTCTGAGATTCAATATGACAAGGAAATATCAAAGAGGAAAAAATAAAACATCTAAGAAATCCACTTCAAGTAAAATCAAAATTAATCTTCACAAAGATGGAGAAAACATTTTGACAGAGCCTAAAAATAAATGATATCTTATCCACAAGGGAAAAACAATGTGAATGTGAATGTCAGCAGGTTTCTCATCAGCATGGAGGCCAAAAGGATAAAGCACACTATTTTTCAAGTGCTGAAATAAAGTAATTGTCAACTCAGAACCCTATACTTAGTGGTTATATCCCTCCAGAATGAATGGGAAATGAAGACATTTTTAGATGATGGAAAATAAGAGAATTTGTTACAGTAGAACTACCCTAAATGAATGGCTACAGAAAGCTATCTAATTAGAAAGAAAACTTAAACATCAAGAAGGAAGATTATTACAAGGAAAAATACGAGAAAATAGACGTCCTTGAGTTTTCTAAGTTGATTATTGAAGAAGGAACTATAAAATTGTCTGTGGTTCTAAAAATATGTGGAAGAATTAGTTAGAACTGTTACATTATAAATGAAGTAGCGTAAAGGGATACTGAGGGAGGTAATGTTTCTATACTCCCTTGTACTTATAAAATAATAATTCTTTAAACCACAATACATTATGTATATGTAAAGGAACTGCTAAAAAAAGAAAAAAACTATACAAAGGAATCTACTAAAACATTCTGTGACTATACAATTCTAAAAATAAAGTGTAACCCCAAAGAAGTCAGGAAACAGGAGACATACAATACACCAAAAAACAAAATGGCAGACTTATGTCCTGATACATCAATAATTTGATTAAACGTTGTAAAGTGTTCCAGATAAAAGGTAACAACTGGCAAAGTCAATTTTAAAACATCCCTAACTCTGTGTGCTTTATAGGAAACGAATTTCAAATAAAATTACATAGGTGAGATTTAAGTAAAAAGATGGAAAATATATGTCATGCAACCAATCAAAAGAAAGCATGAATTGCCATATTATTATTGATAAAGTAGACTTCAGAGCCACAAAAACTTCCAGAAACAGACAGGGACATTATATAATAATAAAGGGCCAGTCCACCGTAAAGATGTAGCAATTACAAATAAGTTATAAGCAACAGAGCTATAAAATGTGAAGCAAAAAGTGGTAAAACTGGAATGAGAAACAGAGATATCTACATATATATTTGGAGACTCAAAACACTGCTGTCTCAATACTGGATAGAACTAGACGGAAAATCATCAAGAATACGGAAGAACTCAACGTTATTATTCAACAGAATCTAATCAGCATTTATAGAACACTCTATCCAACAACAAAATAAATGTACTTTTCAAGTATCCCTAGAATATGTACTAAAATAGATGCCCTGAACCATAAAAAAGTTCAAAAATTTAAAACTGAAGTTATGTAAAATGTGTTCTTCAATCACAAGGAAATGTAACTACTAGAAGTCAATGACAGAAAAAGGAAAATCTCCAAATGCTTAAAAACAAAACAGACATTTATATAATTCATAAATCAAAGACTAAGTCTCCAAAAAAGTTAAAAGCTGCAGTAAATTTAATACAAATGAAAATTTAACATAAGATTTGTGTAACATACCTGAAGCACAGAGGGAAATTATAGCACTAAATACACATATTAGAAAAGATAAAAACCCAAAACAAGTATAAGGAATATAATAATTACTAGCAGAATTCAATGAAATTGGAAACAAAAAAATAGTCAATAAAACATAGCTGTTTCCTTGAATAGGTCCGTAAGTTTGACAAAATTTTATCAAAGACACAACACATCGGTATCAATAATAAAATAGGAGCTATCACTACAGACCCTGGGGACATTAAGAACATCATAAGGGAATACAGTGAACAGTTCTATGCACATAAGTTTAGGAGTTTAGATGAAATGTACTACTACTTAGAACAACACAAACTACCACAACTCACCCAACATATATAATAGATCATTTGAACAGCTATTAAGGAAGTTAAATTCTGTATTTAAAAATGACCCCCTCCTAAGTTAATAAATCATTGAATTATGATGGTTTCAATGAGAATATATACAGATGTAAGGCTGGTTTAATATTTAAAAATCAATCAATGTAACTGTTTGAAATGCTTGTTCCCTGGTGCCATAAAGAAATAGCACTTGAACATAAATTTATTTAGTGAGGCCATTTTTACTTCCTGCAGAAAGGGTACACTTGCCAGCAGTTTTGCCACAAGAGTACACTGAACGAAGGAGACAGGGTCATTTATAACTTGATGCATCCACCCGACTGCTGTGTCCAGTTTCCATTGGATAGAACAGGACCTCACATTCTGTATTTGTAAAGGAAGGAGGAAGTAACTTGTGGAATGGTGAGAAAGGTAAAAACACTTTTAAATGAGGAAGAGGAACAGGCTATGACCGAATGCTTGCTTGGACCAGTATAAGCATGCTAGGGCAAATATTTAGGCTAAATTGTGGGGGCTGAGGACATAAAGTACATTGATTTCTTTATTACGGCTAGCAGATATTTAGGAATGTTAGCAGGTCTTTGAATAAATTTTGCTTTTAAGATAAGTTATTATTTATTCCTAATTAGATGGGGAGGAAAGTCTTTGAAGAGGAACCTCTATTCTACTTTCTACAGTAACCTACTGTAAAAACAGGCTAAAAAAATGGTGATAATGTCAGTGAAGTCACAAAAACATTTGACAAAATTCATCATTCATAATAAAAACTCACAGAAAAGAAATGAGGTAAAATTTCCAACTTAATAAAGGGGATCTGCAATAACCCTATAGCTAACACTAAATGTTAAAAGACTGAAAACTTCCCTCTAGAACTGAGAACAAGGCAAAGATGGGCATTCTTACTACTCTTGTTCAACACAGTACTGGTAGGTCTACCCTGTGCAATAAGGCAAAAGGCAAGAAAGAAAAATGAGGCCGGGCGCAGTGGCTCAAGCCTGTAATCCCAGCACTTTGGGAGGCCGAGACGGGCGGATCACGAGGTCAGGAGATCGAGACCATCCTGGCTAACACAGTGAAACCCCGTCTCTACTAAAAATACAAAAAAAACTTAGCCGGGCGAGGTGGCAGGCGCCTGTAGTCCCAGCTATTCGGGAGGCTGAGGCAGGAGAATGGCATGAACCCGGGAGGCGGAGCTTGCAGTGAGCTGAGATCCGGCCACTGCACTCCAGCCTGGGTGACAGAGCGAGACTCCATCTCAAAAAAAAAAAAAAAAAAAAAAAAAAGAAAAATGAAAGGGCACATTTTTCAGGATGGATAAAACTATTCTTGTTTGCAATGACATAATTGACCATGTAGAAAATTCCAAGGCATCTACCAGAAACAAAACAAAACCCTCCTAGAACTGAGAGAGTTCAACGGAGTGCCAGGGTATAAGATAAACATACAAAAATCAATTTTATCTATATAGTGGCAGTGGATAAGTAGACAAAAATTACCATACTATTTACAATTATTTAAGAAATTAAAACACTTAGGTGTAAATCTATAAAACATGTGCAGGTCTTGAATGGGAAAAATTATACAACAGTGATGAAACAAATTCAATTCAATATAATAGAGACGTACTGAGTTCATGGATTAGAAGACTCAGCATATAAAGATCTCAATTCTTAAATTAGCATGCATGCTTAATACAATTCTTATAAATAACCCAACAAGTTTTTTTTTGCAGTTACAGGTTAAGAAAGCTGGACTAATAAAAGGAATGTGTCTATGTGATTTCAAAACCTTACATATCTATAGTAATCAACTATATGATCAATATATTCATATAGCCCAGTAAAACAGACTAGATGACCAATCAATACAATTATACAAATATGCCCAACTGATTTTCATAGGTAAAAAAACAATTCAATGGAAGAAAGCTAGCCTTTTCAACAAATGGTGCTGGAGGAATTATACATTTATACTCCACACCCACCTTTCAAAATTCTCAAAGTAAATCTCACACCTTATAAAAAATTAACTCTAAAACTTTTAGGGAAATACAGAAGGAATAATTAAGATCTAGGTCAAAACAGAGTTCTTAGATTTACAACAAAAAGCACAATTTATAACAAAAACATAAATTGGACTTCATCAAAAATTAAGAATTTGCTTTATGAAAGACCCTCTTTAAAAAAATTAAAAGACAAAGTACAGAGTGGGAGAGAATATTTGCAAATGATATATCTGACAAATAGCTTGTGTCCAGAATATATAAAGAGCTCTCAAAACTCAATAGTAAAAATTAATCTTATTTAAAAATGGGCAAAAGACATGACACATTTCACTGAAAATGATATACTGATGGTAAATAAGCACTAAGATGTTGATATCATCAGCAAATGCAAACTAAAACCACCATGAGATATCAATATATACCTACCAGAGATATCAATATATACCTACCAGAAGTAAAAATATTGACAACAAATGCTGGTAAGGATGCAGAGAATGTGTTAACTCATGTGTTGTTGGGAATACAAAATTATAAAGGCACTCTGGAAAACTGTTTGGCAGTTTCTTAAATAATTAAACATACAACTACCATAAGACTCAACAATACAGGGAATTTGTTTATCCGAGATACATGAACACTTACGTTTACACAAAAACAGGCATGAGAGTGTATATTAACTTTATTCATAAGAGCCAAAACTAGAAACAACTCAGATGTTGATAGGTGAATTGTTAAAATAGCTGTGGTAAATTCATTATCATGGCATAGTACTGTGTTAAAAAGGAACAATGATTTAATTCTCACTACAACTTGGGTAAGTTTCCAGAGAACTAAACTGAGTGAAAAAAAGCTAATCCCCAAAGGTCATATGATGTATGACTCCACTAGTATCTCATTTGCAAAATGACATATTTATAAAAATGGAGAACAGATTAGTGGTTGCCAAGTAGTAAAAGGGAAGTGAGTGTGCCTACAAAAGGGTAACATGAAGGATCCTTGTGGTAATGGAAATGGTCTGTATCTTCACAGAATTAATGAAAATATCCTGCTCGTGATACTGCACTACAGTTTTGCAAGATGCTACCATTGGGGGAAACTGTAAAGGATACGCAGAATCTCTTTGTATTGTTTCTTGCCACTGCATGCAAATATATAATTATGTCAGAATGAAGGTATAATTTTAAAAAGAGAACAAAACTGGAGGACTCATGGGATACCTTTCCAACATTTTCTATAAAGCAACAGTAATGAAGAGCATCGAATACATATAACTTTTTGTGGTTAAAAAACCCATAATAAAGTTTACCATCTTAACCTTTTTTAAGTGTACAGCTTAATATAAAGCTTAGTATCTTTATTGTTTTGAAACAGATGTCCAAATTTATTTTATCTTGCAAATCTGAAACCGTATGCCCATTAAACGGCAACCTTCCTTTCTCCCGTAGTCTAGTCCCTGTCACCACCATTATACTTTCCAGTACTACAAATTTACTTTAGCTACCTTATGTAAGTGGAATCATGTTATCTTTTGTGACATGCATGTCTTACCTAGCATGTCTTCAAATTCATACATGTTATAGCATGTGACAAGACTTACTTTTAAATGCTGAATAATATATATATATACCACCTTTTGTTCATTCATTTGTTGATGAACATTTAAATTACATCTACCTCTTAGATAGTAAATAAAGCTGCTATGAATTTGGTTCTGTAAATATGTTTTAGAGATCTCACTCTCAATTATTTTGGATAAATCCCCAGAATTGGAATTTCGGGATCACTGGTAGTTCTATTTTTAATTTTTTTGAGGAACCTCCATATTGTTTCTCATAGCACTTGCATCCTTTTGTAAGTCTATCAATCCTGTATAAGGGTTTTAATTTCTCCACATCTTCACCAGCATGTTATTTTCTGGAGGTGGTGTTTTGTTTTATTGAAACTAGCCATCCTAATGGGTGTGAGCTGATATCTTGTGGTTTTGACTTGCATTTCTCTGACTACTAATGATGCTGAACATCTTTTCATATGCTTGATGGCCATTTGTATATCTTGTTTGGAGAAATGTCTGATCAAGTTCTTTGCGCCCATTTTCTAATTTGGTCATTTGTTGTTAATTTAATTTGGTTTTTTTGGTTGACTTGCAGGAGTTTTAAAATATATTCTGGATATTAACCCCTTATCAGATATTTGATTTGCAAATATCTTCTCCTATTATTCAGGCTGACATTCACTTTGTTGATTATGTGCCTTGATGCACAGATGATCCCTGATATACAATAGGGTTACATCCCGGTAAATCCACTGTAACTTAAAAGTATCATTGTCAAAAATGCATTTAGTAAACATAATCTACTGAACATCATAGCTTAACCTAAGCCAAAACCATCTAACACAAAGCCTATTTTATAATAAAGTATTGAGTATCTGATGTAATTGATTAAATACCAAACTAAAAGTGGAAAACATAATAGCTGTATGCATACTTTAAGTACAGTATCTACTAAATGTGTGTTGCTTTCCCACTAGCATAAAGTGAAAAAAAAATAGGTCAAACTATCTTCAGTGGGAACATCTGTAGTCTCATTTGTGTATGGTTGCCTGTGCTTTTGGTGTTATATCCAAGAAATCCTTGCCAAATCCAATGTCCGCTTCTCTCTTATGTTTTTCTACGTGGTTTATTGTTTTAGGTTTCATATTTAGGGTTTTATTCTATTTTTAGTAATTTTTGTATATGTTGTAAGATAAACTTTTTTTTTTCTTTTCAGATAAATACAAGGTTTTGTTGTATCATTTGTTGAAGAGATTGTCCTTTTTCCATTGAGTGGTCTTGGTACCCTTACCAAGGATCATTTGTCCATATATATAGGGTTTATTTTTGTGCTGTTTAGTCAGTCTATTTTTCAGTTTTTATGCCAGTACCACACTACTTTGTTACTATAGCTTTGTAATATTTTTTGAAATCATAAAGCCCTCCAACTTTGTTCTTCTTCAAAATTTTTTTGGCTATTCAGAATTTCTTGAGATTTGATGTGAAAATATATGTACATGTACTTTTTAAATTGTACTTTAAGTTCTGGAATACATGTGCAGAACATGCAGGTTTGTTACATAGGTATACATGTATGATGGTGATTTGCTGCACCCATCAACCTGTAATCTAGGTTTTAAGGCCTGCATGCGTTAGGTATTTGTTCTAATGCTCCCCTTCCCCTTGCCCCCCCCCCCCAACTGGCCCCAGTGTGTGACGTTCCCCTCCCTGTGTCCATGTGTTCTCATTGTTCAACTCCCACTTATGAGTGAGAGCAATATTTATATTGTTTTATATCTGCAACATGCTTTTTAACTTCCTTGGTTTAAGTTCAAGCCTAAGTATTTTATTCTTTTTATTCCTTTTTTTTTTAAATTATACTTTAAGTTCTAGGGTACATGTGGATAACCTGCAGGTTTGTAACATATGTATACTTGTGCCATGTTGGCGTGCTGCACCCATCAACTCGTCAGCACCCATCAACTCGCCATTTACATCAGGTATAACCCCCTATGCAATCCCTCCCCCCTCCCCCCTCCCCATGATAGGCCCCGGTGTGTGATGTTCCCCTTCCCAAGTCCAAGTGATCTCATTGTTCAGTTCCCACCTATGAATGAGAACATGCGGTGTTTGTTTTTCTGTTCTTGCAATAGTTTGCTGAGAATGATGGTTTCCAGCTGCATCCATGTCCCTACAAAGGACACAAACTCATCCTTTTTTATGGCTGCATAGTATTCCGTGGTGTATATGTGCCACATTTTCTTAATCCAGTCTGTCACTGATGGACATTTGGGTTGATTCCAAGTCTTTTCTATTGTGAATAGTGCTGCAATAAACATACATGTACATGTGTCTTTAGAGCAGCATGATTTATAATCCTTTGGGTATATACCCAGTAATGGGATGGCTGGGTCATATGGTACTTCTAGTTCTATATCCTTGAGGACTCGCCATACTGTTTTCTATAATGTTTGAACGAGTTTACAATCCCAACAACAGTGTAAAAGTGTTCTTATTTCTCCACATCCTCTCCAGCACCTGTTGTTTCCTGACTTTTTAATGATTGCCATTCTAACTGGTGTGAGATGGTATCTCATTGTGGTTTTGATTTGCATTTCTCTGATGGCCAGTGATGATGAGCATTTTTTCATGTGTCTGTTGGCTGTATGAATGTCTTCTTTTGAGAAGTGTCTGTTCATATCCTTCACCCACTTTTCGATGGGGTTGTTTGTTTTTTTCTTGTAAATTTGTTTGAGTTCTTTGTAGGTTCTGGATATTAGCCCTTTGTCAGATGAGTAGATTGCAAAAATTTTCTCCCATTCTGTAGGTTGCCTGTTCACTCTGATGGTAGTTTGTTTTGCTGTGCAGAAGCTCTTTAGTTTAATTAGATCCCATTTGTCAATTTTGGCTTTTGTTGCCGTTGCTTTTGGTGTTTTAGACATGAAGTCCTTGCCCATGCCTATGTCCTGAATGGTATTGCCTAGGTTTTCTTCTAGGGTTTTTATGGTATTAGGTCTAACATTTAAGTCTCTAATCCATCTCGAATTAATTTTCGTATAAGGAGTAAGGAAAGGATCCAGTTTCAGCTTTCTACTTATGGCTAGCCAATTTTCCCAGCACCATTTATTAAATAGGGAATCCTTTCCCCATTTCTTGTTTTTGTCAGGTTTGTCAAAGATCAGATGGCTGTAGATGTGTGGTATTATTTCTGAGGACTCTGTTCTGTTCCATTGGTCTATATCTCTGTTTTGGTACCAGTACCATGCTGTTTTGGTTACTGTAGCCTTGTAGTATAGTTTGAAGTCAGGTAGCGTGATGCCTCCAGCTTTGTTCTTTTGACTTAGAATTGTCTTGGCGATGCAGGCTCTCTTTTTGGTTCCATATGAACTTTAAAGCAGTTTTTTCCAATTCTGTGAAGAAACTCATTGGTAGCTTGATGGGGATGCCACTGAATCTATAAATTACCTTGGGCAGTATGGCCATTTTCACAATATTGATTCTTCCTATCCATGAGCATGGTATGTTCTTCCATTTGTTTGTGTCCTCTTTTATTTCACTGAGCAGTGGTTTGTAGTTCTCCTTGAAGAGGTCCTTTACATCCCTTGTAAGTTGGGATTCCTAGGTATTTTATTCTCTTTGAAGGTATTGTGAATGGGAGTTCATTAATGATTTGGCTCTCTGTTTGTCTGTTACTAGTGTATAAGAATGCTTGTGATTTTTGCACATTGATTTTGTATCCTGAGACTTTGCTGAAGGAGATTTTGGGCTGAGACAATGGGGTTTCCTAAATATACAATCATGTCATCTGCAAACAGGGACAATTTGACTTCTTCTTTTCCTAACTGAATACCCTTGATTTCTTTCTCTTGCCTGATTGCCCTAGCCAGAACTTCCAACACTATGTTGAACAGGAGTGGTGAGAGAGGGCATCCCTGTCTTGTGCCAGTTTTCAAAGGGAATTTTTCCAGTTTTTGCCCATTCAGTATGATATTGGCTGTGGGTTTGTCATAAATAGCTGTTATTATTTTGAGATACGTTCCATCAATACTGAATTTATTGAGCGTTTTTAGCATGAAGGGCTGTTGAATTTTGTCAAAGGCCTTTTCTGCATCTATTGAGATAATCATGTGGTTTTTGTCTTTGGTTCTGTTTATATGCTGGATTATGTTTATTGATTTGCGAATGTTGAACCAGCCTTGCATCCCAGGGATGAAGCCCACTTGATCATGGTGGATAAGCTTTTAGATGTGCTGCTGGATCCGGTTTGCCAGTATTTTATTGAGGATTTTTGCATTGATGTTCATCAGGGATATTGGTCTAAAATTCTTCTTTTGTTGTGTCTCTGCCAGGCTTTGGTATCAGGATGATGTTGGCCTCATAAAATGAGTTAGGGAGGATTCCCTCTTTTTCTATTGATTGGAATAGTTTCAGAAGGAATGGTACCAACTCCTCCTTGTACCTCTAGTAGAATTCAGCTGTGAATCCATCTGGTCCTGGACTTTTTTTGCTTGGTAGGCTATTAATTATTGCCTCAAATTCAAAGCCTGCTATTGGTCTATTCAGGGATTCAACTTCTTCCTGGTTTAGTCTTGGGAGAGTGTAAGTGTCCAGGAAATTATCCATTTCTTCTAGATTTTCTAGTTTATTTGTGTAGAGGTGTTTATAGTATTCTCTGATGGTAGTTTGTATTTCTGTGGGGTCGGTGGTGATATCCCCTTTATCATTTTTAATTGCATCGATTTGATTCTTCTCTCTTTTCTTCTTTATTAGTCTTGCTAGCGGTCTGTCAATTTTGTTGATCTTTTCAAAAAACCAACTCCTGGATTCATTGATTTTTTGGAGGGTTTTTTGTGTCTCTATCTCCTTCAGTTCTGCTCTGATCTTAGTTATTTCTTACCTTCTGCTAGCTTTTGAATGTGTTTGCTCTTGCTTCTCTAGTTCTTTTAATTGGGATGTTAGAGTGTCAATTTTAGATGTTTCCAGCTTTCTCTTGTGGGCATTTAGTGCTATAAATTTCCCTCTACACCCTGCTTTAAATGTGTCCCAGAGATTCTGGTATGTTTTATCTTTGTTCTCATTGGTTTCAAAGAACATCTTTATTTCTGCCTTCATTTCGTTATGTACCCAGTAGTCATCCAGGAGCAGGTTATTCAGTTTCCATGTAGTTGAGCGGTTTTGATTGAGTTTCTTAGTCCTGAGTTGTAGTTTGATTGCACTGTGGTCTGAGAGACAGTTTGTTATAATTTCTGTTCTTGCACATTTGCTGAAGAGTGCTTTACTTCCAATTATGTGGTCAATTTTGGAATAAGTGTGATGTGGTGCTGAGAAGAATGTATATTCTGTTGCTTTGGGGTGCAGAGTTCTGTAGATGTCTATTAGGTCTGCTTGCTGCAGAGATGAGTTCAATTCCTGGATATCCTTGTTAACTTTCTGTCTCGTTGATCTGTCTAATGTTGACAGTGGGGTGTTGAAGTCTCCCACTATTATTGTACGGGAGTCTAAGTCTCTTTGTAAGTCTCTAAGGACTTCCTTTATGAATCTGGGTGCTCCTGTATTGGGTGTACATATATTTAAGATAGTTAGCTCTTCCTGTTTAATTGATCCCTTTACCATTATGTAATGGCCTTGTCTCTTTTGATCTTTGTTGGTTTAAAGTCTGTTTTATCAGAGACTAGTATTGCAACCCCTGCTTTTTTTTTTGTTTTCCATTTGCTTGGTAGATCTTCCTCCATCCCTTTATTTTGAGCCTATGTGTGTCTCTGCATGTGAGATGGGTCTCCTGAATACAGCATACTGATGGGTCTTGACTCTTTATCCAGTTTGCCAGTCTGTGTCTTTTAATTGGACCATTTAGTACATTTACATTTAAAGTTAATATTGTTATGTGTGAACTTGATCCTACCATTATGATATTAACTGGTTATTTTGCTTGTTAGATGATGCAGTCTCTTCCTAGCCTCGATGGTCTTTACATTTTGGCATGTTTTTGCAATGGCTGGTACCAGTTGTTCCTTTCCATGTTTAGTGCTTCCTTCAGGGTCTCTTGTAAGGCAGGCCTACTGGTGACAAAATCTCTAAGCATTTGCTTATCTGTAAAGGATTTTATTTCTCCTTCACTTATGAAACTTAGTTTGGCTGGATATGAAATTCTGGGTTGAAAATTCTTTCCTTTAAGAATGTTGAATATTGGCCCCCACTCTCTTCTGGCTTGGAGAGTTTCTGCCGAGAGATCTGCTGTTAGTCTGATGGGCTTCCCTTTGTGGGTAACCCGACCTTTCTCTCTGGCTGCCCTTAAGATTTTTTCCTTCATTTCAGCTTTGGTGAATCTGGCAATTATGTGTCTTGGAGTTGCTCTTCTCGAGGAGTATCTTTGTGGCATTCTCTGTATTTCCTGAATTTGAATGTTGGCCTGCCCTACTAGGTTGGGGAAGTTCTCCTAGATGATATCCTGAAGAATGTTTTCCAACTTGGTTCCATTTTCCCCCTCACTTTCAGGCACCCCAATCAGACATAGATTTGGTCTTTTTACATAATCCCATACTTCTTGCAGGCTTTGTTCATTTCTTTTATTGTTTTTTCTTTAGATTTCTTTTCTTGCTTCATTTCTTTCTCAATTGCTGATACTCTTTCTTTCAGTTGATCGAGTCAGTTACTGAAGCTTGTGCATTTGTCACATATTTCTTGTGTCATGGTTTTCATCTCTGTCAGTTCGTTTATGGCCTTCTCTGCATTAAGTATTCTAGTTATGAATTCTTCCACTCTTTTTTCAAGATTTTTAGTTTCTTTGTGCTGGGTACGTAATTCCTCCTTTAGCTCTGAGAAGTTTGATGGACTGAAGCCTTCTTCTCTCATCTCATCAAAGTCATTCTCCATCTAGCTTTGATCCATTGCTGGCAATGAGCTGCGTTCCTTTGCAGGCGGATATGCGCTCTTATTTTTTGAATTTTCAGTCTTTCTGCCCTGCTTTTTCCCCATCTTTGTGGTTTTATCTACCTCTGGTCTTTGATGATGGTGACGTACTGATGGGGTTTTGGTGTGGGTGTCCTTCCTGTTTGTTAGTTTTTCTTCTAACAGTCAGGACCCTCAGCTGTAGGTCTATTGGAGATTGCTTGAGGTCCACTCCAGACCCTGTTTGCCTGGGTATCAGCAGCAGAGGCTGCAGAAGATAGAATATTGCTGAACAGCGAGTGTACCTGTCTGATTCTTGCTTTGGAAGCTTCCCCTCAGGGGTGTACTCCACCGTGTGAGGTGTGGGGTGTCGGTCTACCCCTAGTGGGGGATGTCTCCCAGTTAGGCTACTTAGGGGTCAGGGACCCACTTGAGCAGGCAGTCTGTCCATTCTCAGATCTCAACCTCCATGTTGGGAGATCCACTGCTCTCTTCAAAGCTGTCAGACAGAGTCATTTGCATCTGCAGAGGTTTCTGCTGCTTTTGTTGTTGTTGTTGTTTAGCTGTGCCCTGTCCCCAGAGGTGGAGTCTACAGAGACAGGCAGGACTCCTTGAGCTGCTGTGAGCTCCACCCAGTTTGAGCTTCCCAGTGGCTTTGTTTACCTACTTAAGCCTCAGCAATGGCGGGTGCCCCTCCCCCAGCCTGGCTGCTGCCTTGCTGTTAGATCGCAGACTGCTGTGGTAGCAATGAGGGAGGCTCTGTGGGCGTGGGACCCTCCCGGCCAGGTGTGGGATATAATCTCCTGGTGTGCCTGTTTGCTAAGACCCTTGGTAAAGGGCAGTATTGGGGTGGGAGTTACCTGATTTTCCAGGTGTTGTGTGTCTCAGTTCCCCTGGCTAGGAAAAGGGATTCCCTTCCCCCTTGCGCTTCCCAGGTGAGGTGATGCCTCACCCTGCTTCAGCTTTCACTGGTCGGGCTGCAGCAGCTGACCAGCACCGATTGTCCAGCACTCCCTAGTGAGATGAACCCAGTACCTCAGTTGAAAATGCAGAAATCACCTGTCTTCTGTGTCGCTCGTGTTGGGAGCTGGAGACTGGAACTGTTCCTATTCGGCCATCTTGCTCCACCCCCTCTTTCTCTCTTCTTTATTAGTCTTGCTAGCAGTCTATCAACCCCTAGAACTTAAAGTATAATAAAAAATAATAATAAAATAATAAAAATAAAAAAGAGACATTTAATAAAAAGGTAATTTCATTTACTAGAAAAAAAAGAAATATTGGACTGCTGTTTTCTTTTGGCATCTTTGACCCTCTTCTTTAATGTTTTGGAAGAGTCTAAAAAGAATATATGTCCTTTTAAGATTTGGTAGAATTCAGGCATAAAGGCTTTAGTATATGGGTTTCTTATTAATAGGGGACTTTTAAAATTACTCAGGTTCTTCATGATTTGGTCACATAGGCTATGTGATTCCTGGAATTTATCCATGTTTTTTAGGTTATCTGTTTTGTTGGTGTACAATTGTTACAGTAGTTATTTTTTACAGTTCTGTCCTATCAGTTATAGTTTCTCCTTTCATTGCTGATTTTAGAGTGATCTCCTTTTTTCTTAATTTAAAGCTTTGTCAAACTCTGATTCTTTAAAAACTCAGATTGGTTGTTGATTTGAAATCTTTTTTGATGTATACATTTACAACTATAAACTTCCTTCTAAAACTGCTTTTGTTGCATTCCACTAGTTTTGATATATTGTTTTTATTTTCATTTGTGAAATTTCTAATTCCTTTTTTGATTTGACTCATCGGTTTTTTGAGAGTATGTTTTGTAATTTCCACACATTTCTGGATATTCTGGTTTCATTTGTTCTATTGATTTCTAGTTTCATTCTACAGTAATTAGAAAATATACTTTGTATGATTTCAATTTTTTTTGGATTTGATTTGTTAAGTGTGGTATTGTGGTCTAACATGATCTATCTTGGAAAATGTTTCAAATATATTTGAAAAGAGGGTTCATTCTATTGGGTGGAATGTTCTGTACATGTCCAGTAGGTACTGTTTGTCTATGTAGTTATTCAAGGGCTCTATTTCCTTGTTGATCCTCTGTCTGGTTGTTGTATTCATTATTGAGTGTGGGATATTCAGGTCTCTACTATTTTGGTATTGCTATATATTTCTCTGCAATTCAAAGCACAAATATTTATAATTGGTGTATCTTCTTGGTGAATTTACTTATTATATGATATCTTTCTTGTGACACATTCTGATAGTCTAATTTCTTATATCACTCTGGTACTGCTTTGATTACCATTTGCATGAAATATGTTTTTTATTCTTTACTTTCGGTCTATGTGTGTTCTTAGGTATAAAGTGTGTCTCTTAAAGATAGCATATGCTTGGATCCTCTTTTTAAATTCATTTAGCCAATCTATATTTAACTGAGGAATTTAACCCATTTACATTTAAAATAATGACTAAGAGAAAAGGACTATTGCCCTTTTGTTAATTGTTTTCCCCATTTCTTATAGCATTTTGTGTCCCTACTTTCTTCTCTTACTGCCTTCCTTTGTATTTCATTGATTTCCTTATAATGACATGCTTTAATTCCTCTTTTATGTCCTTTTGTGCATATTCCATAGATATTTTCTTCATGATTATTGCAATTACATCAAACCTATTAAAGTAATTATCAGTTTAAAATTGAATTCTATGATTTCAATCACATAAACTCTACACTGTTATAACTTCACCCCTTCAATTTATATCACTAATTACATTTTTATATATTGTATATTAACACACGTTTCTAGTTATGTTTTTGTCACTTTAATACACCAAAATTATTCTAGTATAGGTTACTAATTTTGTTCATGTATTTGCCTTTACTAGAGAACCTTATATTTTTGTACAGTTTTCCATTGCTGCCTACCATCCTTTTATTTCAACTTGAAGGACTTCCTTTACATTTCTTGTAGGGCAAGCTCAATAGTAATGAACTTTCTCCAGTTTTGTTTATCTGGAAGTCTTAATTTGTCTTTCTCTTTTGAAGATAATTTGGTTGGATGCAGTATTCCCCGTTGACAGTTTTTTCTTTTAATATTTTGACTATATCATCCTATGCTTTTCTGTCCTGTGAAAAATCTGATATTTTTTCCTGCTTTCAAGAATTTGATGACTATGTGTCTAAGTATAGGGCTTCTTGATTCTCTGCGTTCATTTCTTCCCTCAGATTTGGGTAGTTTTCAGCCATTTTAAAAAATAAGCTTTCTATCCCTTCTCTATATGGGACTATTACAATAAGTATACTGGTCCACTTGATAGTGTCCAATAAGTCTTTTAGGCTTCTTCACTTTCTCTTAATTTTTCACTTCTTGCTCTCACAACTTCATGATTTCAAATCATTTGTCTCAAAATTTGCTGATTTTGCTTCTGCCTGCTCATCTGTTCTTGAATCCCTGTAATAAATTTTTCAATTTAGTTTTTTGCTCAATTTGTTTTTTAATAGTTTGTCTTTCTTGATATTCTTTTTGTTGATATACCAGTTTCATATAGTTATCTGTCTGTGCACTCTTTTAATTCATTGAACATCTTAATGATAGTTATTTTAAATTCTTTGTTAGACAGCTCATAGATCTACATTTCTTAATGCTGATTTCTAGAGATTTATTGTTTTGTTTTTTGCATTTGGACCATGATTCCCAGTTTCTTTTTATACCTTGTGAGAAGTGTATATGGTTGAAGTTTGGGCATTTGAAAAAACAACCACCTCTCTTAGTCTTTGTGTACTGGCTTTATGCAGGGAAAGGCCTTCACCAATCATCTCAGATCTTTTCTGATATCTTCCTCTTGGCATCTCCCTGTGAAACTGCAGCTCTAATATGCTGCTTGCCTCTGTTTTCAGCAGCTTCAAAACTGGGGTTCTGTTCTCTTCAGTGCTCTGAAGCAGGAGAGTTAGAAACCATTCCCTTGGGCAGCCAGTTAATTAGGGTGTTTAGCTGTTAACTAAATTTTTGTGGGTTTAACTTCCACCAATCTAGCAAAGGGTTAGCTTAAAGTAGTTGACTTGCTTTGAATCGATGCAGAATAGAGTCTTGCAGTACTTAGGTCTGTTACAGAAATTAAGTGTAATTTACTTACTGAGGGCTTTGAAGGCCCTTAGAAATTTAGGTTACATAAGACCAAGTTACAGTTAGTATTAATGGAGATATGGGTAGGAGGAGGGTAGAAGAGATAATAAGTGGGGGGAAGAATAGTATGGGTTTTGTGCTTTTCAATTGTCATTTTCATATTACTAGATGTGGGGAATAGTGTCACTGAGACACTATTGGAATAATATGGAATAAATTAGGCATATGTAAAAGTACAGGTTGAGAAGGGTTATGATAGGTATAATAGTTGGGGTAATAAGGCTACTAAATTCTTGGGTGATGAATCATTTAGGCAGGAACCCTGTTAATAGAGGTAAACCTCCTAGGGATAGAATTAATGGAATTACAGGTGCCAACCATGTTAATTTGTTTCAGTCATGAGATAGTGACAGGGTTGTGCTTATATCCAGGTTGAGTGCTAGAAATGCGGTTGTTAAAATAAGGTACATAACCAGGTTTAGGGTGATGGGCAGTTGGAGCTTCTCTGGGCAGCTCAGGGGACAAAGAGGGAAATGACCCAGGACAGGACAAATTCTATTCTGAGGCACACTTACACATACCCACATTCTCAGCCACTCACTCACTCTCACAGTGGGACTGTGTAGACAGCCAGTTCACCGAACATGTACATCTTTGGGATGTAGGTAGAAACCAGAGTACCTAGAGAAAACCCACATAGACATGGTGAGATCATGCAGACCCTATACATGTAATGGCCCTAGCCAGGTTTTTTCCTCATCAACCTTATAAGGAAATGACCTTGAATGAAAGGACGTTATTCAAGGATCTTGATACGGTTTGGCTCTGTGTCATCATGCAAATATTGCCTCGAATTGTAACTGAAATAAGCTGTTAAATAATTATTTTGTTTTATTGATCTTTCGTCATTTGGTCTTAGCTAAAAGGCTGAGAAGTGATTTTTATTGATTTTTCTTAAATGTATATATAGCTCATATTTATTTCAGTGTTAAATATTAGAAGTTTTTGGTCTTTATTCAGAAGTTTGGTGATGTTTTTGTGACCAGAAATATGCCGTAGGAACTTAACTCCTGCTGATATCAATTAGCCTAGGGTAAAATGGGTTTTCTTTTATGTCATTTTGCTTAAAATCAGTTTCTTAAAAACTATCAACAATGTTAAGGATTTACTGTACACAATAATACTGATACTAATTGAAACCAATTATATTAAAGCAAGTTAAGAATTATTAAAAAATCAGGTTTAGAATGGTAATGTATGGGTTATAGATTAGTACTGCTATTATTCAACCTATGTGAGTGACTGAAGAGTAGGCTAAGATTTTACACAGTTGTGTTTGGTTAAGCCCTCCTCAACCACCTACTATAATGGATAGGATTGTGATAGACAGGAGGATGTTCGTGTTTGTCAATGGGAAATTTTGAAACACAATTGAGATATGGGCTAGTTTTTGTCATGTGAGGAGAAGTATGCCAGAAATTAGAGAGGTTCCTTGGGTTACCTCTGGGACTCAAGTGAAAGGGGGCTATTCCTAGTTAAATTACTAGGGCCAATATTATTATTAAAGATGAAAATTGATTAATAGTGTTTATTGTTCATCATCCAGAAGATGGTTATTGGAAAGGATACCTATCATGAGAATTATAGATATGGTTGCTTGTGTAAGGAAATATTTGGTGGCTGCTTCTGTAGAGTGGGGATTTTTTTTTTTTTTAATTAAGATTGGGGTAAGGGCTAGCATGTTTATTTCTAGGCCTGGTCAGATGAGAAATTAGTGTGAGCCTAGCATTGCAATAAGAGTTTCTGTGAAAATAGAGAAATAACAAGTTGAGCTAAGGGATTAATTACTATGGGAATGGTGTAACCAATATTTTTGGGGTATGGGCCTGATAGCTTATTTAGCTGACCTTACTCTAGTACATGGTGTGATAGGTAGCACAGAGGATTTTGGATTCTTGGGGGTAGGTTCGATTCTTATAGTTCTAGAAATAAGAGGATTTTAACCTCTATTGTTTACTCTATCAAATTAATTCTTTTGTCAGACATATTTCCTATGTTTGGGATGGCATGCTGGAAATATCACATGCAGAATGCTAGTTCAAGTGGTAAGAAATTTTTTTATAGACGATATAGGAGCTGGTTGTAATGGAATCAAGGGTATGCTGTTCAAATTCATAAAAATAGGGTGGTTCAAAGAAGGGTCTTGGTAATGAAATTTGTGGTATAGAGTTCTGGTGAATATATACTGTGTAGTGCTCCTATGAAGATAGTAGTAGTTAGGGCATTTATTACCATAACATTCATGTATTCTGCTATAAAGAAGAGGAGAAATAAGCCTGAGACTAACTGTGACTCCTCCTCTGTTAGATCAAAAAGAGCTGAGTTAGTTTCTGCTAGCGTGGAGATAAATCATACTATGGCTAGAGGCCATGATGGCAAGACCAGTCAGAGGAATTCTTGCATTATGATAAGTGCATATAAGTTAAATGAGCCGTTTATCAGTAGAACTGATAGCAGGATAATGACTAGGGTGAGCTCGTATGAATTTGTCTGGGCCACAGCTCACAATGTGTTGATTAGTGAATATTTTGAATTAGATGCTCATCCTGATCATAGTATAGACAGCCAGGCTTGATGTGGTTAGTATAAATAGGAGGCCTATATTGAAATTAATTAGAGGATCTGGTATAGGGAGGGGAGTTCCTAAGAGGAGAGCAATAGAGAGGGATAGGATTGGAGCAATAATATAGAGGGCAATAGTAAATGTTGAGGGCCGTAAGGGTTCTTTGGTGAAAAGTTTTATTGCATCAATGAATGGTTGAAGCAGCCCATAGAGACCTACAGTGTTAGGTCCTTTGCATAGTTGTATATAGCCTAAGATTTTTCGTTCGATGAATGTAAGGAATGCTATAGTGATAAGAGTGGGGATAATGAGTAGGAGAAGGTTAATTATAGGCATATTGTTAAGAAGGAGTTGGATCGGCCGAGCGCGGTGGCTCACGCCTGTAATCCCAGCACTTTGGGAGGCCGAGGCGAGTGGATCACGAGATCAGGAGATCAAGCTCATCCTGACTAACACGGTGAAACCCCGTCTCTACTAAAAATAGAAAAAATTAGCCGGGCGTGGTGGCGGGCGCCTGTATTCCCAGCTATTCGGGAGGCTGAGGCAAGAGAATGGCGGAAACCCGGGAGGCGGAGCTTGCAGTGAGCCGAGATCTCACCACTGCACTCCAGCCTGGGCGACGGAGCGAGACTCCGTCCCCCCCCCCCCCCCAAAAAAAGAAGGAGTTGGATCTCTGATTATAAAGTTTTATGCAATTGCTGGGCTCTGCCATCTTAACAAGCCCTGTTCTTGGGTAGGGTGTGTCATGATTTGTTAGATTGAGATAGGATCATCTATAGAGCGAGAGTGCTTTATTAAGTGAGCCCTATTTCTCTTGTTGTGTCGTACTGGGAGAAATGTTAAATAGATAGAAACAGACCTGGATTACTCTGGTCTGAACTCAGATCACATATAACTTTAATTGTTGAGCAACAAACCCTTAATAGTGGCTATACCATTAGGATGTCCTGATTCAACAGTGAGGTAGTCAAGTTGCTATGGACTCTAGGATAGGATTGCACTGTTATCCCTAGGGTAACCTATTCCATTGATTAAATTATTGGGTCAATGTGTATTAATTCACTTAGAGTAGTGTGGCCTTAGTTTAGGTCGTTCAGAGAGGTTGGATTATGCCCCGAGGTCACCCCAACCAAAATTTTTAATGCAGGGGGAGTAGGCTAGGGCCTGTAGGCTTGAGTTTTATTTGTATTAATGAATTAAAGCTCCACAGGGTCTTCTCGTCTGATTTGTTTATATCTGCCTCTTCATGGATAGGTCAATTTCACTGATTAAAAGGAAGAGACAGCTGAACCCTCATGTGGCCATTCATATAAGTCCCTATTTAGGGAAAAAGTGATTCTGCTACCTTTGCACAGTCAGGATACTGCGATCATTGAACATATGTCACTGGACAAGCAGTGCCTCTAATACTGGCAATGCTAGAGGTGATGTTTTTGGTAAATAGGTGGGATAAGATTTGCCAAGTTCCTTTTACCTTTTGTTATCTTTCCTTAGAGCATACCTGTGTTGGTTAACAATGTAAATAATAGGGCGCTTATTATATTGTTTATTAATGTTATGCTGTTAACTGTCAGTGGATTATTCCAGTCTGATGTAAGCTTATGCAATGGAGAATATCTTCATATTACTTATGTTAACATTATTGCTTCTATTAAGTAACAGATTAGACCAATGTGATGTTAGGAGTTCAGTAGAGTGATTAGAATTTAAGATAGATAGATGTTGAGCTTAAACACTTTCTTAATTGGTGACTGCTTTTGGGCCAATTATGGTGGTATTTTTTACTCTCTGTAGGAAGGTTGTTTCCTAGCATCTAAAGAGCTGTCCCTCTTTAGACTAACAGTTAAACTTACAGGAAGATTAAGTAATTCTGTGGGTAAATTTAAAGTTGAACTAAGATTCCATGTTGTACAAACAGCTATTACCGCTACTCATGAATCGTCTTACTATTTTGCCACATAGTGAGTCTGCTCTTTTGGCTGTTCTTGGGTAGCTCATCTGGTTTTGGGACACTGGGCTATAGTTCTCTCTGTAATTTCTAGTTAATACATTATGCTGAAGGTATAAAGGTTTGGCTTTGCTTTTTAATGTTTGATACAATTCTTTCATCTTTCCCTTATGGTACTATGTCTATCGCGCCAGGGTAAAAATTTCTATCACCTATACTTTTGTCTAAGGTAAATGGTTCAAGATAGTTTGATAAAATTTTTTTTTAGCGAGGTTTGGGGCTAGAGTTGGCTCAAAGTGATCAGGTCATGATGAAATCCTCCAGGTGTAAGCCGGATGCCTTGAGTTAAGCTACACTTCGGTTTGTCCAAGCCCACTTTCTAGTACACTTAACATGTTATGACTTATCTCCTTTACACATGGATAGAAAATTATTAGTAATAGTGATTTCTAGAGGAATATTTGAGGAGGGTGATGGGCGGTGTGTGCATGCTTCATAGCCTTATTCAACCAAGCACTCTGCTCTTGGTTTATTGCTAAATCCTCCTGAGCCCTTAGATTTCATAAACGTTTTTGTGAGATTTTCTGGACATAGAAAATGTATCCCATTTCTTGCCATCTCATGGGCTACACCTTGACCTAACGTTTTTATGTATGTACTTGTGCTTAATAAACTTTTTGGGGTTTGCTGAAGATGGTGGTATACAGGCTGGGGGCAAGAGGTGGTGAGGTGTATTGGGGTTCATCAATTATAGAACAGGCTCCTCTAGAGGGATATAAAGCACTGCCAAGTCCTTTGAGTTTTAAACTGAGTTTTAAGCTGTTGCTTAAGTACTCAGGCAAATGGTTTTGTTCATGTAACTCTTAGAGTTGAGGGCTAAGCATAGTGGGGTATCTAATCCCAGTTTCGGTTTTAGCTATTGTGTTTTCAGGGTCTTAAAGCCACTTTTGTAGTATATTTTATTTCAACTGGAGTTTTTTACAACTTAGATGGGGTTTTTAGCTTTACTGAGGGCAGACCTTAAATACTTTATGCTGAGTTCCATTAACTCAGGTTAATCGTGCGGTGGCTGGCACGAAATTGACCAACCCTAACTATTAGTATAGCCTAAACTTTCGTTTATCAATAAAGATTTATCATTGCTGTTTCCTGTGGGGGTGTGGTTAAGCAAAGTGTTTTGAGCTGTATTCATACTTGATACCTGCTCTGACGGCATTTTCACTGGGGCAGGGATGCTTGCATGTATAATCTTACTAAGAGCTAATAAAATGGCCAGGGCCAAACCTATCTGTTTATGGGGTGGTGCAGATCCATCTTAAGTATAAAATTAAAGTATAAGACAGAAAGAAATACATATAAATAGTCGTTTACAGTTTTGGAAATTCAGGATCTTTAAAGTTGAATTGGCAGAGCGGATTACTTATAATTAGCGTGTAATTTATTTAGGATATGGTATTTGGGGCAGTGCTTTCAGAGGGATATGTTCAAGGTATTATATTAGTATTAGAGTGGAAATTGAATTATACAAAATGGAGTATTAATTTAGTGGGAGGGTCTTAAGATTTTTAGAAAAATTACATCAATTGAGGGGTAGCTGTTGTATTCATGGATAAAATATGATTTCTGGACTCTGACTGGGTTGCATTTTAGTCTCTTGTTTTTGAGGCTTGGCAAGGGTACATTTACCTAGGTTGATGGTAAAGTCAGAGATGTAGGCGGGGGTTGCTGTGGATCTAATCAGAAATAGTTCTTGAAAGTGAGCATACGTGTGTGTCTATTGATGTGTCCTTCAAGCATGAATTAATTAACACCATATGGTTACTATGCCAGCCTAGAATATTCAATATAAGCTCAGCTTCTACAATTGATTTGGCAGGAATCAAATCCGAGTTCATCTACAGTGGATTCAGCAGGGACCAGGCTTTCAGCAATGGCGAGTGATAGCATCCCCTTGAGTTAAAAATACCGAATGCATGACAGTGCTCCTGTGACTGGTTGATAGGGTGTGGTAGTCATGAGTCCATCTAGATGTCTTATGTAAGGGGAAAGTGTGGGCAATCTTAGTTTTATGGCCCTGAAGTAAGAACCAGATGCCAGGTATAGTTTCAGTATAATCACCCCCAAATGTCATGGGCCCAGAGCCAGGAGGGTAGCACTCCTGAGCGGAGTGTATGTAAACTGTATGTAAGTTTACCTTGAGACAGAGTCTTGCTCTGTTGCCTGGAGTGCAAGGGTGTGATCTCAGCTCACTGCAACCTCCAGTGATTCTCCTGTCACAGTCTCCTGAGTAGCTGGGATGACAGGTGTATGCCACCATGCCCAGCTAATTTTTGTATTTTTAGTAGAGATGGGGTTTCACCATATTGGTCAGGCTGGTCTTGAACTCCTGACCTCAGATGATCTACCTGCCTTGTCCTCCCAAAGTGCTGGGATTACAGAGACAATTCTTTTAAAAAGAAAGAAAATGAAATAAAAACACTTGCAGTCGAACAAAAATGAGGCAATTCATTACTGGTAAATAAGCATTAATGAAAACACCAAAGATAGTTATTCAGGTAGAAATAAAAATGCAGCTAAGGATGTTAAGCGAAACTCTCCTAAGCTGCAGGTGGCAATGTGAACTAGTTCAGTGTTTAAGACTATTTGGCATTATTTACAAAACCTATGACCCAGAAATTCCACATCTCTTTATGTATGACTATACCTCAGTAAATGGGATTTTGCAGTGGAGTATTCCATGTGTACCTGCAGTCTTTATAGAATATGAGAGACTTAAGATTAAGCATGAGGTAGAATTTCTGTTCAGATGATGAACCTGATAGACATTAACTTGTGATGGAACCTGGCCTCTTGAACTGGGCTGAGAATGAAAGAGGGTACACTTAAGATAGTATAAAGAAAAAACTGCAGACCCAGACGAGTAGTACACCATCAAGGTCGTGTCTGGGTCTGTAGTTTTCTTTTTATACTATCTTATTTTTACCCTCATCTGTACCATCACAGCCCTGGGCTTTCCCAGTAGCCTAATGCCTGCAAATAATAGTCTCTCATTATTTTATTTTGGTTAAAACAAAATCCCTTCACTGATTTTTAAAAATCACCATACAAAGGGCACCTTTCTGTGCATAGCTTTTCTACTAAAATCTTTGTCTTTTATTTCAAAAGCATTCAGTCAGCACTTACACTTTCCTGGTAGAGGGGCTTGCACAGAGGCTATGATTTCAAGTCAAGAGGGTGACAAAAGCATAAAGATGAATGAGAAAACATGGTAATTCTTAGTGAATTAAAAGTACTTCCATCTTGCTGGACTTGAGACAGCAAAGGGACAGAGCAAGAGATTAACCTGGAAAGGTAAGGCAACCCCAGTTGTGATGGATCTTGCAGATATGATTGAATTTTCAATTTTGTACTAAAGAAACTGTCATGAGTTTTTACAACTTTACTCACAGGCTTAAAGATTGAAGACTCCAATTACTCTTTCACCTACCTAAATTTTTCTGAAAGGCAAAAGCTCTCCAGAAGTTTAAGGATTGTCTCTCCATAAATATATTCACAGGAGGAATATAAAACTGTATTTTGGAAAACAATGTGGATTTTTTTCTATTTAATCTGTACTTGACATAGTGTAGTGTGAAAGGATCCAGTTTCCTCCCACTGGTCCTGGTTTCCATACCATAAACACTGACCTACTTAATACCAAGACCTCTCTCCACAGACTTCATTATCTACTTCCTTTGCAGGTTTATGTTGGCATGTTTTAAAAACTCTATCTAGGGATGCTTTAGCAAAAGGACGGATCAAATTTATCTGAAAAGTGAAACAGCACTTCATTTTCTTCCTCTCCCATCTGTCTCATTCACTCCTTTACCTGTTCTTCAGTGTTACAATCTCTGTTACACTGATCTTTTCCTGTTCTTCTGATGTGACAAACCTTTTGTTTCCATTTCTTCTGCTCATGGATCTTCACTTCAAACTCCCTCTTGATGTATCCTTTTGGTTTTTTACTCCCTTTGATTTCTACCTTGTAAGACCCAAATGAATACCTTCAAGTCCAAGGACAGAGGAAAAAGAGATGGAGCGTATAGACAACATTAGACACGGGCCAGGCTGAAGTCAGAAGTTCACTATGCTCCTCTACCTGTAAGCTAGACAAGAAATGTGGGGAGCCTAATCTATGGCAGTGGAAATACAACATAGGGATTAGATTCTGAGGACATCAAGAGGTGGAATCACATGACTCTGTTTTTGGGTTCTCCAGCTAGATAGGGGCCAGCCATTTGCTTAGTTAGGAAATAGAGAAAAAGTAGACTTTGGAGGGGTCAAATTCTTAGCTACCATGCTCTTGACCAAATGGAGCTTTTCAGGAGCTCAGGAGAGAATTCTGAGATGCACATGTGACTTGGGAGTCATCCACATGTAAGTAGTAATTGGAGACATGGGATTTACATAGAACCTACAAAGGGAAAATGTGTTGAGAAAAAAAAAAAGGAGAGAACCAAGGACCAGGGCAGAAGAAGCCACAAAGGAAAATGTGTCAAGAAACCAATGCAAAAGAGAAAATCAGAAAACCCTGATGAATGAGCAGAATCGAATGCTATCAAGAGTTCAAAAAAGATAAGCCTAGAAAACATCCTTTGGATTTAATAACAAATAATCATTGGCACAGTGAGAATATTTAATCACACAGATGGGTGGAAACTAGATTTTCAGTAGTTTGAAAAGTAAGTATAATGTGATAAAATGGAGAAAGCTTAGATTGCTGTTTAATAAATTTGGTAAAGGAAGAGGCCAAGGCATAGGTGAGACAGTATTTTAAAGGTGGTAACAATTTGAACAGGTTTAAATGTTTTCTTTTAATTAGAAACAGGATCTCACTCCATCATACAGGCTGGAGTGCAGTGATGTGATCATAGCTCCCTGCAGTCTCGGACTCCAGAAGTCCTTCCATTTCAGCTTCACAAGTAGCTTGGACTACAGACATGTGCCACCAGGCCCAGCTAGAGGTGTGGTCTGGCTATGTTGCCCAGGCTGGCCTAGAACATCTGGACTCAAGTGATTCTCTCACCTTGGCCTTCTAAAGTGCTGCAATTACAGGTGTGAGCCACTGCACAAAGCAATATTTAAATGTTAAAGGAAAGAACTTCAAGGATAGATATAGAAGATGGAGGAAATAGAGTGAAAACGTGGGAGATGGGTGTAAAGATGGGAGATTAAAACGGAAAACTATTTTTCTGTTGCTTTGATTTGAAAGGTAAAGATTAGGGATGAAACAGATGTATGCCGGCAGGGTCTGGATGAAAGCAAGGAGAAGCTGGAATTTCTTCCCAATGGCAATTATTTAAAGGAAGTGAAAGGTGAAAGTCAAGGGTCAACAGCTAAAAGAGAATAGAACAGAAGAGAAGGAAATGAAAATAAGGACCCAGCTGAGACTGGAAACCACAGATGTGTAATTTCAGATTCTCAATCCCTCCTTCACAGTAGAGTCACTTAGGAACTTTGAAAGAATACACATTCCTAGTTTCTCCCCTGAAAGATGCTGATTTAATTGTTCTGGGAAGAGATATAGATACATCTAGATATCTACTTTTTTTCCTCAAAGCTCCTCAGTTAATGTACAGCCAGAGTTCAGAAGGTACATTCTGGTGCCTTCGACTGTGTGAATTTGCACCAACAGGGTTCGACAGTTCAGGTATTTAAGTCAGAGACGGCAGGTGGTTGACTTGACCAGAGTTGTAAGTGGCTGTGCAGGTTTACAGGAAAGACATTGAAGGGATGGTCCATTGGGTCTAGGCTGAAACAAGAAAATAGCCTGGTGCAAAATCGAATAGCCAAGTAGTGGCCAACAGGTGGAGAAAGAATAAGGAAGGATTGATCTGGACACAATGGAGAAAGTAGCATTTCCTTTCAACTTTTCTGAGTATCTAAATCCACTCCTTCATACTTTGGGAGGCTGAGGTGGGTGATCACTTGAGGTCAGGAGTTTGAGACCAGCCCGGCCAACATGGTGAAAGCCCATCTCTGCTAAAAATAAAATATGAAAACATGGTGGCCTGTGCCTGTAGTCCCAGTCAATCAGGAGGCTGAGGCCAGAGAGGCAGTGAGCCAAGATTGTGCCACTACACTCCAGCTTGGGTGACAGAGTGAGACACTATTATTGTTATTTTTTGAGACAAATAAATCCACGAGTATTTTTTGAGTAAAATACTCTTAAACAGTTTTTTAAACATTTCAGCACAAACCTAGAAAAGGTGATAGAGAACAAGTGCAATTCAGTGCTTACAGTCTTGACTAAGGCCTTTGCATCTGACCATCTGTCAGATTGAGGGGAAGATTCTTCATGTACCAGTCTAAGTTTATTAGAGGACAAGTCTAGTGACTAAGAATATTTAGCAACTAAGTGTTTAAAATCTTCCATTTTAGTGGTTATTAGGAAGTCACATGATTTGGGGATAATCCCTGCTCTGGAAGTAGAGATAGGAGTATTGGTTTTCTCTCAAGACATGATGAATGAAATTTAGGGACTCTGGCTATATTAAGTTATTCAAATGATCAGAAGTTATCAGCATATAATATAAGGCTTTAAATAGTAGAGGCCCCAGAATGAGAAAAATGATAGCAAAGGCAAAATAGGGCTCAAGACCAAACCTATTCTGTATGAATCTAGAAAAAATTGTGAAATACTAGCAGATGATGTGTCAATAAGAGAGGGAAGAGATTCTGGGGCAATACAAAATGAAGTCTTGATAACTGCCTGGGAGAAGAGAAGAAAAAAAGAGTCCTAAGATTTCTCCCACTATTTCATAAGGAATCTTAGAAGCAAGATAAACATCAGTCATTGGGATTCCTTTTCCATTGTTTTTACTTATTGAAGCTAGCCTTGTTTTGTCTTCCTCTGAGACTGTTTTAATTGTAATTCTGATGCCCTCTGAACTGTGTTCTTTGATAAAAGTTGGGTAGAAAGAACATGCCACACACCACTCTGAATCTGAAATAACTTCCTGACCTGTGCCTAAAAAGACAACTGTTTAAACTTACCAGGAGGCAACATCAAGTTTTGATTTTTTTTTTTTTTAACAACTTCACCACTCCCATTAGGCTGACAAAGGCAGAAGAAAACATTTCCCGAGGTTGGTTTCCATCAAAACACTTTCACCAATATGGTTTCTGGAAAAAGCAATGTTTCTGTATGTTCTTCCTCAAAAGACAGGGCGTTTTAAATAGCTAACATTGCACATGTGACACATTAGGGAGAACATACGGGAGAGTTTCTTTCCACTGATTTTCTACCCTAGACATTCCTCTCTGATTTTTTTCTTCCTCCTTGCAAATGAGCAATTATAAATGGAGGCATTTATGATTTACAGTTTTTTTTAAAAACACTTTTATAGGTGATAGTTTAAAGTGATTGAGATCTGTATTTCTTTCCTCTTCTCAACAGGCTCTTTCTCTTTATAAATTTATTTATGTTGTATTCATACTATTCAGCTGACTCTTCCTCATAATTGAAATGCATAAAAGCTAAAATATGGCTCCAGGGATTTCAGTTGGACATCATATATTTGAGGGGAATTTTTCAGTATTGAATTCAAAGCCTCTCATGTTCTCAGGGATCTGATGTGACAGCAAAACAGAATCAGGAAAAAGAATGCCTCTTACTTCTAATGCTACACAACAAGGGGAGCTGACCCCTTGAATTCCATTAGGGAGGAGGACAGATGTTGGCATCTAGGCAAATGAACCCCACTCTACCTTGACCCAGGAAGTGAAAGAATGATGTCATCTGTAATAATTGGAATCCAGGGAGTGTAATCTACATAATTAGCTCTCCATAGGGAAGTGAACAGAACCCTCCCTTCTATACTTTAGTGTTCTCAAACACACTGAGAAAAGGTAGATTGGAATGTTCAAATACTAACCAAAGAAGCAAACACAAAAGTCAGAAGATAGTATGTTAAATTTCTATATAACCCCCAGGGTGATTTTTCAGTATAATCACCTCTGAACTCAACACAATTAGTGTAGTAATTGGCAAGTTTTTTGACTTTGCCAGAGAAAAATGTATTTACTAAGAAACTTAATTATCCCAGTCAAAATTTGCTGCATAATATCTGTATCATTCTTGGACATTTAACTTCACAGGATTTAGCTAAATTATTGAATCACATGCAAATCAGGACATGAACCATGCAACTGTTCTTGTATGTATGGTCCACAGAGCTAACCTACCTTTTCTCTTGGAGCAGCTGTTTTTGATGGCAAAAAAAAAAAAATGATATTTTACGGTATTTATAATTGGGGATGAATATAAATCATTCTACCATGAAGACACAGGCACACGAATGTTCATTGCAGCACTTTTTACAATAGCAAAGACATGGAATCAACCTAAATGTTCATCACCGACAAATTGAATCAAGAAAATGTGGTACATATACACCATGGAATAGTATGCAGCCATAGAGAATGAGATCATGTCTTTTGTGGGAATGTGGATAGAGCTGGAGGCTATTGTTCTTAGCAAACTAACACAAGAACAGAAAACCAAATACTGCGTTTTCTCACTTATAAGTGGGAGGTACATGATATGAACACAAAGAAGAAATAACAGACACTGGGGTCCACTTGAGCGGGGAAGAAGAGGAGCAGAAAAGAAATACTATGTACAACTAACCCCTGTGACACATGTTGACCTCTGTAACAAACCTTCACATGTACCCCTAAACCTAAAATAAAAATTAAATTAAAAGTGAGGACGACCATGCACCTATTAAAACAGCCAAAATGAAAACAGTGATAGTACTGAATGTTGGCAAGGATGCAGAGAAAGAGGATCCTGTATACGCCCCTGGCGAGAATGTAAAACTGTGCATCTACTCTAGTTTGGTAGTTTCTTAAACATACACCAACCATATGATTCAGCAATCACACACCTGGGTATTTATCTCAAGGAAATGAAAACTTATCTCTACACCAAAATCTATTTACAAATGTTTAGAGCAGCTTGATTTGCAATAGCCAAAAACTGGGGCTTGGGGGAAACCGAGATGTCCTTCAATGGATGGTTACACAAACTGGAATACCCATACCATGAAATCCTGTTCAGCAATAAAAAGGAAAAACTACAGCTTGAATAGACCTCAAGGCAATTGTGAGTGAAAAAAAGCAATCTCAAAAGGTTATATGATTCTATTTACAAAATCTCAAAGTGACAAGATTATAGAGATTGAATACAGATTAGAGATGGGTAGAGGGAAGTACATGTGACTATAAAAGGTAACATGAGAAATATGTCATGATCAACTAGTTCTCTATCTTGTAGTGGTGGCTATGAATCTATACATGACAAAAGTGCATAAAACTATAGACACACGTAGCCACACACATGAGTGAGCGCAGGTAAAAACGGTAAGATCTGAACACAGTACAAGAATGGTGTCACTGTCAGTTTTCTGGTTTTGCTATAATCTTATGTAACATAGCTTAGGTTACCACTGGGGGAAATTGCCCAGATTTCATTATAACCTGACCACTTTGAGCCAGCTCTAGCTCCAAACTTTGCTAAAGAATGTCTACTATTTTTGCAATTTCCTGTGAATCTATAATCCTTTTAAAAGAGTTTTTACAAAATGGATTATGACATGAAAATGGGGCTGTCCTTTGAAAATTTTTTAAAAATAAGCCAACTTCATTTTTTGGAAATAACAAATTGACAATGTGGAAATGTATGATGGCTATAAAAATGAAAGTTATTCACAAACAAACTTGTACCTTTGTATGAACAGCCTATTTTCATGTTTCTGAAAAGTTCAATAACCTGACTCAATGTGTTTATTGACATTTTCTTCTACCTGTGAAATGCCTATCTTTCCTACTAAAAAAAAAAGTTCTGGAAAACCTAGCAATGACATCTATTGCTGTACAATGTCAAGATGCTATCTTAGTGTTTGCTTCTCACCCTTGCCATATCTACTTTCTGAAGTCATACAGCAGTTGATAGTAGCCACTGGGGGGTTCAGACTTCTACAAGGCACATACTAAACCTTGATTTCATACCCAGTCCAAAAGCAGAAGCCCAGACTTACAGACTAGTAGAACACTAATTTTCTTTCTTGTAAAAGTTCACCAAAGCAGACAGATGTATGTGTGTCCATGTTGATTACCCAGCTCAGAACACAAACATATCCTAGTTAATGAGAAATTCAGGGCTAACGGATTTTTCTAATCTCTAGAGGAGATACATTCTTCCTTACTAGATCTATGACCCTGCAATCTGGGCAAGAGAATCCCCTCCCTTTGGAATCCCTACTCTGGTCCCCATCCCTGGTCCCATGTTCTTCACCATGGGACAAGGATCTCAAGTTTCTTACAAAAGGCTTAAAAAAAGTCCTGGGTTTCTTCCCAGTAGTCAGCTCTTTAAAAAAAGCACAAAAAGAAGATATTATCCTCCTAGGGCTATGGACGATGGAGTGAATTTTAAAAGGGGGAATATTGTGAGTTACAGAAGATAAAGGAGGAGAGAAATAAACCAGGGTCTGTATTTCCAGATTCTAGAAGTTGGTTTTAAATCCTTCCAGGACCTAGAAGGATTTAAAACCAGCTTCTAGAATACTGCCAAACAATATTGCTGAATCTAATTGGAAGGGCATGACACAAACCACCAATAGCTAAGCTTCTGCATTGCAATAAGATGATGACAAGGGATAGGACTCCAAACACGACACCATGCACCGTGAGCCAGAAAAATGCTGATTAATGGAACCAATTACTCAAATCCCCACAGAGAGGAAGAAGAGCTTTGGTCTGCCCAGGGACTACTGAAGAGATTCCCAAGTGTTAACTTCAGGCATTACATGGGTTAGGAGCTTCAATATTCACATTTCTTCTTTATTTCTGAGGTGATTTGAGAGATGAACACCCCCTGTTCTCATACCTAGAGAGTCTAATTTAGTTTGTACTAACATTTCCAAGATCCCTAAAATCATTTTTTGCCTTCCTTCATATTCTTGCTTTGCAAGGTGAGTTATGATGTCATCACTTAGGACTCAAGAGCGCTATGCTAACAGGCTAGCATAGATTAAAATAATTTTCCTGAGATCATTGCCTTGGATACATATCTGCATCAACTGTCAATAAATTAGACCATTCTCTAAGAGATGTAGTAACAATTAAACCCATCAACTTTCTCTGAGGTTGAGAAAACAAAAGACGTTCCAGTTTACAGTGGCCCCATGCCAGGAGACTGCTGAGACTGGAGAAAAATCAGACTGCAGACCGAAGAATGCTATCTTCCAAGAATGTGCTAACGAAAACTTTCAGGAACACTGATTTCCTCAAGGTTTCTACCAGCATGTTAATCAGTCAGGACCTCAAAGTATTACTGGTCAGGTAAATATTTCCTGGCAGGTGCGAGGAAGAAGAACACACAAAATCTCCTCTGAGAAAATTTACTGAGAATAAGATCTGATGTTATATGCCGCCTATGAACTTTTTTCAATAACCGCAAATCAGTCTGTTATTGATGAAAGATTGAAATATCACCTAGAGCTGTGAGGATATAAGTATAGCTTATGGAGGAAGCAGGAGCAAAAAGGAAGAAAAATGCTGCCCGGAGAATGAACTTGGAGTTTTCTGGCCTACTCAAGATTAAATAAATGTTCCTCGCCTTCGGCAAAACAGTTAATTTTAAGTCTGAGCTTCTAGGAAGTAGTATCAATCTCCTCTTAACTCAGTTCTTTTGATAAAAGTTCCAAGTTGGAATTTTTTTTTGAGGGGTCAGGTAAAAGATTGTGACTCTCAATAACATATTTACCTAGCGATGACTTCTAAAAGCTCAGCTGCATAACCAAGTATGGTGGAGTCAGATTCACAGGTAGCAATAAGAGTAAAAAGTTACTTTGTCAAAACCTAATATATCTGAAGTGAAACAGTTATGAAGTCCAAAATTTCATTTTTATATTTTTCTGTATTCAGAGAGGTAAATACCTCCATTGCTGAGACAAAATCT
This sequence comes from Macaca fascicularis, assembly GCF_037993035.2. Taxonomy (NCBI): domain Eukaryota; kingdom Metazoa; phylum Chordata; class Mammalia; order Primates; family Cercopithecidae; genus Macaca; species Macaca fascicularis. The sequence continues at coordinate 36,253,357 of NC_088382.1, read as the reverse complement.
TCCATCCTATGTTAATAGTTGTTCAACATCTTTGAGGTAGCCAGAGAACTGCCATAAAAGAACAACGTGAGTGTTCTTGCTGCTGTCACCAGACATGAGGCACCTTTCTGACACTTGGTTCCATATCGGTAAGTGAAAATAATCACACCTATCCCATTGGGTTTTTAGGAGAATTAAGACAAACACAAGGTCTTGCAAGGAACAGGTGTTCTATGGTTGGCAGTGCTGAATGAACACACATGAAAAATGATCAGGCTTGAATATGTATTCTCAGAAATTATTCTGGAATCGTCTCAGGCTACAGATTCAATTTGCTGGCTTTTCTCTGAAGAAGCATTCCCCCAAACTCACTTTCTTCTTAATAATGGGCTAAGCCAGGAGCATAGGTTTACTTTTAAGAAGCACTGTTTCTCTCTATGCAGTGGCTACTTCAGAAGCATCAGAAAACATGGTAAGTAGAAGCTAAAATTGAAGTCATTGGAGGTTTTTGGATGCGAAGGCCTTGCAGTATTCACTTATTTTTAAACTGCACACACATGCGTCTATCTACTGTGGTCAGTGTTCTTGTTATCTGCCACTTCCAAGCATGATTCTTTTCTTCTCCTCCTCCTCCATACCATCATGGAAACGAATGTGACCCTGAAACGTTTTTGTGCCCTTTCTCTTCTGGTTCGATGTCACACAGTCTGTGTGGAGAATTGGAAGTTACTTCAATTCATCTTTCATTCTGTACGTTTTGCCCTCCAAATCTGATAACTGCTTCCTTCCTTAAAATGATAAAATTCCAGAGCCTCTCCTCCCACTAAACTACATTCTCCTTTCACTTCTGAACAGTGAACTACCTCATAATTATTATTCTCCACATGAAACTTTCCCATTAGACTTCCTGTTCTTTTTTTTTCTTGTGGATAAGAGGATAAAATGTGAGCTAGAAGATAATATTCACTTTTATCTGAGTGAATAAGGTACCATACAAGTTCTAATTAAGTCTTCAGGATCAGGCTGGAGGAAAGTTAGAGGGTGGGGGTCTTTAGTAGAAGGCCACAGGGCTCCTGTCTTATTTAGAGCATTTATATAGACACAGAGGACACATCAAATTTGCTGACGAACCAAAATGTGGAAAGATAATTAAAAGAAAAATTGAAAGAAGAGTCCATTCATTTCAGCATATTCAAATAATGAACTAAAGCCAAGAGAACAGAACTTAATATGAAATACAGGCTTTCCCTGTTAAGAAGTAGTTGGTTATAGTAATGAGAAAGTAAAATCAAACTATTAGGAAGAGGATATGTCAAAAAGACACTGGTACTAACTGGAAGAGCTCCCAGTGGCCAAAGCTGGACAAATTTGAGCAACAACATAAATGCTGGATTATAACCTAATGTATAAAATAAATAGGTTCATACTGCTATAAATAAATGGTTGAATTAATTAATAACAAGAAGGGAAATATCCTGTGTTGAAGAATTCCAAATCATTTATGTAGATTCTCCACCCTCAAAAAGTGCATCATAACTCCTCAGTCAAGCTATGCATAGTGACTTTCTTCCAAAGGGTATATAGTATAAGAATCTTAGTATGTATCCTGGCATGATGAGCTGAGAATGGCACTGTCTTAGTCCATTCTCTATTGCTATAACAGGTTACCACAGAGTAAGTAAATTAGTAAAAGTAGAAGTTTATTTGGCTCAGGGTTCTGGAGACTAGGAAGACCAGGACTGTGGAACCAGCACCTTGTGAGAGTTATCCCATGGGGAAAGGCAGAAGGTGGAAGAGAGCATGAGAAATGGGCACAAGAGGCCCAACTTGCTGTATAATAACCTACTCTTACCATCTACTCCCATGATAATGATATTAATTCATGAGGGCAGAATTCTCATGAACCAATTACCTTTTATTAGGCCCCACCTCCCGTCACTGTTGCATTAAGTTCCCAACATGAACATCTGTGGGACACATTCAAACCATAGCAGGCATTTTACTTCTGTATTCTTCAAAATACTTGATCAATACTTCTCCAAACATTCAAGTTATCAAAAACAAAGTCAGAGAAACTGTCATAGCCAGAGAAGTCTGAGACATTACAACTAAATATAACATGGTATCCTGTTTGGGATTCTGGAACACAACAAGGACATCTAAGTAGACTGTGAACTTTAGTTAATAATATGCACTATTGATTCACTCATTGCAATATATGTAGTATGCTAATGTAAAAATTCTTTACTACCAGCACAATTTTACATAAATCTAAGCTATTCTAAAATAAAAGGTTTATATTACAAAAAGGTGAGGGATGAGGTAGATTTTATTTTGAAGCATCTAAAAAATATTTGGGAATGTTAAGGTAAATTTTAATAGCTGACAAAGTAGCAAAGTTTTGTCCACACTACAAGAAACAAAAGTCGCATCCTATTGTGTGTTTCTGGTAAAATGAAACCTGGAGTACTACATTCGATTCTGAGAGTTATAGAATTATACTTTAAAAATGTAATATATCTAGACAACTTCATTGAGGAAGGTAAAGATGGGAAGGTTATTTCACATGAAGAATGTTGTCTTAGCTTGGGTTCTCCCTTGAAAGCAGAGCAGCACTCAAAACAAGGGCTTATGAGTTGGTATTTTTTTTTTTCTTTAAGTGATTCCATGTAACAGGAGCAGAGGACTTAGGAAAGGAGAAAAAGTTGATATAAGATGTTTTCTTGCTGTGGGCACCTAGAGTTCATTTCCACTGACCCTGAAGAGCCATATAGAATGTATGCATCATTTTCTCTTGATGCACAGAAGTGGGGGTATTTTATAACTGCACTTGTATCTCCCATGGGCTAGGTGTTGCCTCTGAACTTAGAAGCCTCTTGTCCTTCCCAAGCTGTGCATATAAACTCATGCCTGGTTTTATGAAAGCACCAAGGCAGGGAAGACTTGCTATGCAGTGGAGATGAGGTGAGATGTTATCAAATTACTACTGTGTGCAGCTGGTTACAGCAGGAATAGATGGAATAAAAGGTGGGCCAGAAGGGTGTGAGGCAAAGAAAAGGGAATCTATTCATAAGGAGAAGAGATAATGGGTGTCTACAGTAGGAGAGGGAGAAATATCTTTTGTCACTGTAGAGGAATGGACCAGGACCTTTGGGGATGAATAGAATACACTAGATATGATGCAAAATCCAAATGCAACAGTTATTCCAATAAATGTGAATGTCTAAACTTATTAGTTAAAAAACTGGCATTAAAATGTTTAAAAATGAAACAAGGTATATGAGGAAAATATAGTACAACAAAACAGTATCAAAAGTTGGACTTTGTAATAATACGAGACAAAAATGGACTCAAACAGAAAACATTTAATTTTGTTTGCATTAGGTTTACCTGTGTATAACTGAAAAGCTTTAAATAGCAGTAGCATAAAACTAATAAAAGTCTCTCTCTCTCTTCTTCCCATAAAATAAGGAAAAAAAAGTCAGGAAATGGGCTGGGATGGCAACTACAAGCTTTATTAACTCAAATCAGGTTGAGACCTGGGAAGCCTCAGGGGGAAAAAAAGACATATTCCCCATGGCCATTTCAGATGTAGCCATGGAAATAAAATGATTACAGTAAAACATTCTAGAAGTCAAAGGGCAGAGCCAGGATCTAATCCAGAAATTTTCTGTACCCCACATTGGAGGAGGCTTTCCCTATGTGTGTCCACTGTATTTTACAACTGCTATTAACCAGTGGATGCTGTGTCTCTCTTATTCTTCCCTTTTCAGAATGGGAGCTTTTACTGAGGCTATCCTGGCCAGGCTTCATTGTTGTATAGTGGCCATGTGCATGTGACACATATAGCTGCCTGTTTCTAAGCCATGAAAACATCAGGTCACATTCAGACCTAAAAGAAAGGGTTATGCATGAACCAAGGAACTCAAGACTTTGAGCTGAAAATAGTCAATGGATGGGGTTTTGGGTTGTCTGCCTTGACAGGAAGTTCTCTTCTATGTATGAAAAGGACAAAATAAAAGGGGTGCAACAAGATGGCAGAATAGAAGGCTGTAACAATTGTCCCCCGTTGCAAGGACAGCTATGTAACAACAATCCACACCAAAAAAGCACCTTTGTAAAAAGCAAAATCAGGCGAGCACTTACGGTACCTGAACTTCATATCACTGAAAGAAACACCGAAGAGGTAGGAAAAACAGTCTTGAATCACTGATGCCACCTCTCCTGCAATCCTCGGCTGCAGTGGAGAGAGTTTCTGTGCCCTGGGGAAGGGAAAGGCCAGCAATTGTGAGATACTGAACTCAGTGCTCCCTTCTTATAGCAGAAAGCAAAACCAGACCAAATTTAGCTGACACCCACCCATAGAGGGAGCATTTAAACCAGTTCCACCCAAAGAGGAATCGCTAAGGTTAGTGGTCATAACCTGAATTCCCACAAGCCTTGCCATGACAAGCTAAAGTGCTCTGGGGCCCTAAATAAACTTGAAAGGCATTCTAGGCCACAAGGACTGCAACATTTAGATGAGTCCTAGTGTGGACTGGAGGAGCATGTGACATACTGAGACACCAGCAGAGGCGGCTAAGGGAGTGCTAGTATCACCTCTCCCCTTACCCCAGGCTGCACAGCACACAGCTCCAAAAGATCCCTTCCTTCCACTTGAGAAGAAGTGATGGATGAATGGGAAGGACTCTGTCTTACATCTTGGATACCAGCTCAGCCAGAGCAGGATAGGACACAGGTCAGAGTCAGGAGGTGCCCTTTCCAGGCCCTAGCTCTCAGAAGACATTTCTAAACACATCCTAGACCAGAGGGAGCCCGCTGCCTTGAATGGGAGGATCCAATCCTGGCAGCATTCATCACTTGCTAACTAAAGAGCCCTTGTGCCCTGAAAAACTAGCAGTGATGGCCAAGTTCTACAATGGGGGCCTTGGGTGACACTCTGAGACTTGCTGGCTTCAGATGAGGCTCAGCACATTCCCAGCTGTGGTGGCTATGGGGCAAGTCTCCTACTTGAGAAAAGCAGAGGTAAAAGTAAAGGGGACTTTGTCTCACACCTTAGGTACCAGCTCAGCCACAGGAGGGTAGAGCACCAAGCAGACCCTTGGGGTCCTCGATTCCAAGACTTGGCTCTTGGATGGCATTTCTAGACTTTCCCTGAGCCAGAAGGGAACCCACTCCCCCTGAAGGGTGTGTCCCGGACCAGACAGCATTTACCACAAGCTGACTGAACAGCCCTTGGGGCTTGAGGAAACATCAGAAGTAGTTCAGCAGTACTCTGTGTGTGTGTGAGGTGGAGATGGTCAAGGGGGGAGGCTCCTCTGCCTTTAGAAAGGGGAGGGAAGAGTAGGAAGGACTGTCTTGTGGTTTGAGTGTCAGCTCCTCTGCAGTACAATAGAATACCAAGTAGACTCCTGAGGTTTTTGCTGAGGTAGTCCCTGGCTCCTAGACAGCACTTCTGTACCTTTTTAGGGCCTGGGGGAACTTGCTGCCCTGAAATGAAGGACATAAACCAGGCTGGCTTTGCCACCTGCTGATTGTAGAAGCCCAGGGCTTTCAGTGAATATATGTGGTAGCCAAGAAATGGTTACATCAGGCCTTGGGCAAGATCTGGTGGTGGTCACAGGGGTGCTTGTGCCACTCTACTCCCAGCTCCAGGTGGCTCAGAAAAGAGAGCAAGACTCTGTTTGGAAGAAAGTAAGGGAAGAGAACAAGAATCTCTGCCTGATAATTCACAGAAATCTTCTAGATATTGTCCAAAACCATCGATGGTATGTCTATGAGTCTGCAAGAACTACAGTGTTACTGGGCTTGAGGTCCCCCCTAAAGCATATACAGCTTAGGTTATGACACCTAAGTGCTTTAGAATATATGGAAAGCCTTCCCAAGAAGTATGGGTACAAACAAGCTCAGATTGAGAAGACTACAATAAATACCTAATTCTTCAATGCTTAGACACGGATGAACATCTACAAGTATCAAGACAACTTAGGAAAACATAAACTAAATAAGGCATTAGGGACCCATGCTGGAGAAAGAGAGATATGTGACCCTTCAAACAGAGAATTCAAAAAAGCTGTTTTGAGAAAACTCAAATTTGGGATAACACAGAGAGGGAATTCAGAATTCTATCAGATAAATTTAACAGAGATTGAAATCGTTAAAAATCAAGCAGAAATTCTGGAGTTGAAAAAAGCAAGTGGCATACTGAAGAATTTTTTAATGGGATAATTAAGCAGGAGAAAGAATTAGTGAGCTTGAAGACAGGCTATTTGAAAATAGAAGAGACCAAAGAAAACTGAGTAACAGTGAAGCACACCTACCAGGGATCTAGAAAATAGCCTCAGAGGAACAGTTATTGTCCATAAAGAGGAGGTAGAGATAGGGGTAGAAAGCACATTCAAAGGGATAATAACAGAACTTTCCAAACCTAGAAAATGAAACTAATATCCAAGTACAAAAAGGTTATAGGACACCAAAGAAGACTACCTCAAGTTTGATTATTTTATTTAATAATAAAAGATCCTAAAAGCAGCAAGAGAAAAGATACAAGTAACATACAATGGAGCTCCAATACATCTGGCAGCAGACTTCTCAGTAGAAACTTTACAGGCCAGGAGAGAGTGGTATGACATATTTAAAGTGCTGAAGGAAAAAAAAAAAAAACAAAAAAAAACCATTTACCCTAGAATAGTATGTCCAGCAAAGTTATCCTTCAAACATGAAGCAGAAGTAAAGACTTTCCCAGACAGACCAAAGCTGAGGGATTTCATCAATACCAGACCTGTCCTACAAGAAACGCTAAAGGGAGTATGTTGATCAGAAAGTAAAGAACATTAATGAGCAATAAGAAATCATTTGAAGGTACAGAACTCACTGGTAATGTTAATTACAGAAAAAACAGAGTATTATAACACTGTAACTGTGGTGTGTAAACTACTCTTAAGTAGAAATACTAAACAATGAACCAATAAAAAGTAACTACTACAACTTTTGAAAACATAGAAAGTACAATAAAATATAGTTTAAAAAAGTTAAGGTGCAGAGTATTAGTTTTCTTTTTGTTTGTTTATGCAAACAATGTTATCAGCTTTAAATAATGGGTTATAAGACAGTATTTGCAAGCCTCACAGTAAACCTCAACCCAAGAAACAAACAATGGATATACAAAAAATAAAAAGCAAGAAACTAAATCAATATAACCAGAGAAAATCACCTTCATTAAAAGAAGGCAGGAAGGAAAGAAAGATGACAGAACAACCAGAAAACAAACAGCAAAATGGCAGTGTAGGTCGTTACTTATCAATAACAACATTGAATGTAAACGGACTAAACTCTTCAATCAAAAGATAGAGTAGCTGATTGGGTGAAAAATCAAGGCCCATTAACCCTTTGCCTACTAGAAATGCACTTGACATATAAAGACAAAAATAGACTGAAAATAAAGAGATGGAAAAAGATATCCCATGCCAATGGAAACTGATAAAGAACAGGAGTAGCTATACCTATATCAGACAAAATAGATTTCTAAAACAAAAACTACAAGAAGGGGCAAAGAAGGTCACTATATAATCATAAAGGGGTCAATTCAGCAAGAGAATATAACAATTTTAAAAATATATACACCCAATACTGGAACTCCCAGATATATAAAGAAAATATTATTAGAGCTAAAGTGATAGGTCCCAATATAATCATAGTTGAGACTTCAGTCCACTTTCAGCATTGGACAGATTTAACAGAGAGAAAACCAGTAAAGAAACATCAGAGTTAATCTGCACTACAGAATAAACAAATATAATATATATTTATAGAATATTTCATCCAAGAGCTACAGAATACACATTCTTTTCCTCACCACATGGATCATTCTCAAGGATAGGCCATAGGTTAGGTCACAAAACAAGTCTTAAAACATTCAAAAATGGAAATAATAACATGCATCTCTGACCACAATGGAATAAAACTAAAAATTAATTAACGAGGAATTTTTGAAACTACAAAGAAATTAAACAACATGCTCTTGAATGACCAGTGGGTCAATGAAAAAAATTAAGAAAATTGAAAAATGTCTTGAAACAGATGAAAATGGAAATATAACATACCAAAGTCTATGGGATACAGCAAAAGCAGTACTAAGAGGAAAGTTTAAATTTCTAAGTGCCTATGTATCAAAACAGGGAAAAACTTCAAATTAACAATCTAGTGATGTATCTTAAAGGACTAGAAAAGAGCAAACCAAACCACAAATTAGTAGAAAAACAAACAATAAAATCACAGCAGAAATAAATGAAACAGAAAGTTGGGGTTTTGAAAAGTTAAAGTAGACAAATCTTTAGCCAGACTAAGAAAAAAAAGAAAAAATCCAAACAAAATCAGAGACAGCTGGTACCACAGAAATTCAAAGGATCATCAGTGGCTACTATAAGCAACTATATGCCAATAAATTGGAAAATCTAGAAGAAATGGACCAGTTCCTAGACACATACAACCTACCATGATTGAACCAGGAAGACAACCAAAACCTGAACAGATCAATAACAAGGAATGAGAATGAAGCTGTAATAAAAAGTTTTCCGGTAAAGAAAAGCCTGGGACCTAATTGATTCACTGCTGATTTCTGGCAAATATTTAAAGAAGAATTAATACTAATCCTACTTAAGCTATTCCAAAAAAGAGAAGGAAAGAATACTTCCAAACTCATTCTATGAGGCCACTATTACTCTGATACCAAAACCAGACAAAGTCACACCAAAAAAAGAAAACTACAGGTCAGTATCTCGAATGAATATATGCAAAAATCCTCAACAAAATATTAGCAAACCCAGCCAGGGGCAGTGGCTTATGCCTGTAATCCCAGCACTTTGGGAGGCTGAGGCAGGTGGATTGCCTGAGCTCAGGAGTTCAAGACCAGCCTGGGCAACATGGTGAAAGCCCATCTCTACTAAAATACAAAAAATTAGCCAGGTGTAGCAGTGTGTGCCTGTAGTCCCAGCTACTCAGAAGACTGAGGCAGGAGAATTGCTCCAACCTGGGAGGCGGAGGTTATAGCGAGCTGAGATTGCACCACTGCACTCCAGCCTGGGTGACAGAGCCAGGCTCTGTCTCAAAAAAAAAAAAAAAAATAGCAAACCAAATTCAATAATACATTGAAAATATCATTCATTGGCCAGGCACAGTGGCTCATGCCTGTAATCCCAGCACTTTGGGAGACCGAGGTGGGTGGATCACTTGAGGTCAGGAGTTTGAGACCAGCCTAACCGACATGGAGAAACCCCATCTCTACTAAAAATACCAAGTTAGCTGGGCATGGTGGTGCATGCCTGCAATCCCAGCTACTTGGGAGGCTGAGGCAGTAGAATCACTTGAACCTGGGAGGTGGAGGTTGCGGTGAGCCAAGATCACACCATTGCACTCCAGCCTGGGCAACAAGAGTAAAACTTTTTCCTAAAAAAAAAAAAAAAAAAAAAAAAAAAAATCATGTATCATGATCAACTGGTATTTATCCCTGGGATGCAAGGATGGTTCAATGTATGCACATCAGTGTGATACATCTTATCAACAGAATTAAGGACAAAACCCATATGATCATTTCAATTGATGCTGAAAAAGTATTTGATCAAATTTAACATCAGTCATGATAAGAACCCTAAAAAAACTGGGTATAGAAGAACATACATCAACATAATAAAAGCTGTATATGACAGATCCACAGCTACTATTGTACCGAATAAGGATAAACTGAAAGCCTTTCCTCCAGGATGTGGAACACAACAAGGATGCCCACTGTTATTCAACATAATACAAGAAATCCTAGCTAGAGCAATCAGATAAGAGAAAGATATAAAGGGCATCCAAATAAGAAAGGAAGAAGTCAAGTCGTTTGCAGATGATATGATCTTATATCTGGAAACATCTAAAGACTCCATGAAAAACTATTAGAAACAAATTTAGTAAAGTTGCAGGATACAAAAATCAATAGCATTTCTATATGCCCATATGAGCAACCTGAAAAAGAAAAGCCACACATAAAACTAAATACCTAGAAATTAACCATGGAAGTAAGAGATCTTTATAATGAAAACTGTGAAATACTGATAAAAGAAATTGAAGGACACACAAAAAATGGAGATATTACATGTGTATGGATTGAAAGAATATTGTTAAAATGTCCATACTACCCATAGCAATCTATAGATTCAATGTAATCCCTATCAAAATACCAAGGACATTCTTCACAGAAATAGAAAAAAAAAATCCTAAAATTTACACAGAACCACAAAAGACCCAGCATAGCCAAAGCTATCCTAAGCGAAAAGAACAAAACTAGAGGAATCGCATAACCTGACGTTAAATGATAGCTGACTACAGAGCTACAGTAACCAAAACAGCATGGTACTGGCATAAAAACAGACACATAGACCAATGGAACAGAATAGAGATCTCAGAAAGAAATTCACACACCTACGGTGAACTCATTTTTGACAAAGGAGCCAAGAGCATACACTGGGGAAAGCACAGTCTCTTCAATAAATGGTATTGGGAAAACTGGATATCTATGTGTGGCAGAATGAAACTAGACCCCTCTCTCACCATAGACAAAAATGAAATGAAAATTTATTAAATACTTACATCTAACACCTCAAAGTACAAAACTACTACAAGTACACATTGGGGAAAATCTCCAGGACATTGCTCTGAGCAAAGATTTCTTGAGTAATAGCCCACAAACACAGGCAAACACAGCAAAAATGGACAAATGGGATCACATCAAGTTAAAAACCTTCTGCACAGCAAAGGAAGCAATCAACAAAGTTAATAGAAAACCCACAGAATGGGAGAAAATATTTGCAAACTCCCCATCTGACAAGGGATCAATAACCAGCATACAGGAGGAGCTCAAACAACTCTACAGGAAAAAAGTCTAATAATCCTATTTTAAAATGGGCAAAAGATCTGAATACCTTCCTCAAAAGAATATTTACAAATGGCAGTCAGACATACGAAAAGGTGCTCAATACCATTGATCAGAGAAATGCAAATCAAAACTACAGTGAGATATCATCTTATCCCAGTTAAGACACCTTACATCCAAAACTCAGGCAATAACAAATGCTGGCAAGGATGTGAAGAAAAGGCAACCCTTGTACACTGTGGGAATGTAAATCTGTAAAAGTACTATAGAGAATAGTTTAGAGGTTGCTCAAAATACTAAAAACAGAGCTACCATATGATACAGCAATCACACTGCTGGACATATACCCAAAAGGAAATCAGTATATCAAAGAGCTATCTGCACTCCCATGTTTGTTGCAGCTGTGTTCACCATAGCCAAGATTTGGAAGCAATCTAAATGTCCATGAACAGGTAAATGGATAAAGAAAATGTGGTATTTATACACAATGGAGGACTATTCAGCCATTAAAAGGAAGAATGAGATTCAATCATTTGCAACAACACAATGGAACTGGAGGTCATTAGGTTGAGTGAAATAAGTCAGGCACAGAAAGACAAATATTGCGTGTTCTCTCACTTATTAGTGGGACCTAAAAATCAAAACAACTGAACCCATGGAGACAGAGAGTAGAAGGATGCTTACCAGATGATAGGAAGGGTAGTGGTGGGGTTGGGGAGAGATGGGGAGGGTTAATAGGTACAAAAAATAGAATGAATGAATAAGACCTAGTATTTGATAGCACGACAGGGTGACTATAGTCAATAATTGTACATTTTAAAATAACTAGAACTGTATTGTTTGTAACACAAAGGATAAATGCTTGAGGAGATGAATACTCTATTTTCCATGATGTGATTTTTACGCATTGCATGCATGACTGTATCAAAACATCTGAGGTACTCCATAAATATATACACCTACTAAGTACCCAGAAAAATTACAAATAAAACATTTTAAAAACTAAAAAGAACAAAATAGGTTATTTAAAAACAATAAGGATGGGCTCTATCAGAGATTGGTTATTTTTTCACAGAGCCCATTTCCTCTTCTTCCTGGACCTACAGATAAACTTTCACTTCATTTTATTTATTTATTTATTTATTTATTTTTACAGTTCTAGTTAATGAAATGTGAATGGAAGTGATATGCAGCAGTTCCTGGCCTGGACCATAAAACCCTGGGACACATGATCCTCCATCCTTTTTCCACCTTTGGCAAGCTTGGTGGACATCATGAGCATTCTAAGGTTAGAGGCCAATAGTTGAAGATGGTGGGGCCACAAGATGGAAGGAGCCTGGATCCCCAAATCACAGCATGGAAATGAGCTAGCCTTTTGTCTAGGGCTATATTTTAGGCTTTATCTGAGCTAGAAATAACCTTTTGTTTGAGCTATAATGCATTTTTTTTTTTAGTTTTATTACAGCATCTAGCAAAATCAGCAGCCAAAAACTATTGCAACAAAAGCAAATTGTAAATTCCATGAGGGAAATTATTTATATTTTCATCTTTCCTCAGCACAGAGAATTCCCTTTTATCATTTATGTAAACATCTATATCTAATAAATGATTCCTGATATTTACAATTAAAGTAGTATTGCTTGCTTTTGTGAAGAATCAAATCCATGCTCATTATACTTTCATTCCCATATATTTCTCTAAAGTCCTCCCCAGCTTTATTATTCTCCCAGAGCTGTAATTGGACTCTTCAGTAGTTAAGTTTAATTCATCTCCATCTCAATCCTGATATATGCTAGTTTTTGCCTTATATTTTTATTTCCCCCAAAACTTCCATACCACTATGTGGGGAAGAGTGTTTATTATTCTTCCTCCAATATCTGTTGTCCACTTGAACCACTGTAACAGAACCCCTGTTAGATAAATATATGGTCAACCCAAATAAATAAATACTGTACTACCTAGGATGCCTTGTATCTACATACAGAGTTTTGGCTAGGCTTTTACCAAATGGATGTAAACAGAAATTTGTGCAACTTTCAGAAGTATCCTCTTTCTCAATTGCTAGAATGTAGATGTGATTGCTGAAGTTCAGCTGCCATCTTGGACCTTAAGGTGACCTGGAGCACAGAAGCTCTGTATGGCAGAAATACAAGATAAAAAAAGGCTGAATTATACCAGAAGCAGAAGATCTTATATTCCTTTTACATGTGAGAGAAATCAATTTCTTCCTAATATAGCTCTTTTTGTTTTGGGATTTTCTCATAAAACTCAAACATAATTCTAATTATATATCTAAGTATCCTAAATAGATATAACTGCTAGATTTTAGTTGGAAATCTGTAGTTCTAAATCATTATTCAAGAACCATACATTTGATGGAAAATTTTTTTTCCCAATTGGAGAGAACCTATTGTGCATTTCTTGTAATCCAGTGAAGTTATATGATATTCAGTCATGAAAGACAGATTTTACCTGAGGATCAATTCAGAAAGACTCATTTTCTCTCCCAGAGCTGTAACTGAGCTCTTAAGTAGTTAAGTTTAATTCATGAGCTGGTTCTTGGATGTTGATGTTAACTCTCAAACTCTAGCTGCACACACATACACATGTGTGTGCACACACATACACAGAGAGAGTAAAAAACCAATTTGTTTCTCCAACTGGATGAAGAACTTTCTGAGCATATAAACAAAGAAAACGTGCGCTTTGCCCAAGCTCTCTGGTTCTACCATTTAACTCTAAATTCCATCAGTACCCTTCTGCAGACAGTTACTCAAGATACTTCTGTCTGTATCATTTACTATTTTCACGTATTTTTTACTCAGTATAGTCCAAGCTTCAAAGGTGACAACAAAAAGAGCACTGAAATCAGACTGACCTGAATTTACCAACCACATGGTAATTGCGTGTTACTTCATCACTTAACTTCATTCATTTTTCATCACATAGTTTATTTCATCTATAAAATACATTTTCTACGTCACAGAGTTGCTGAAAGAACTGAATGAGATCATTTAGTGCATGCAAAAACATGCATTAAAGTGTTTTACAGAATATTTGTGCTAAATAATTGTTGACAGATTTTCTTTTTAATTCAACTTCTTTCTCTGTTTTACCCACTGTTTTCCTCTTGAAAGAAACCATTCTAATAAAATATTCAAAATGGAGAAAAATTAAAGAGGATCATCTTAATACTTGAAGGGGCTACTAAGTGAGGTTTATCTACAAGGATGCTCTAAATAAGTTTTAACACTATTCATTGCTGATCTCAAATGTAAGTATCACTACTCATGGATAAAATAATCCATAGGAAATACCAACTCAGGAATAACTGCGGCCTCTGAAGTAACTATGCCAATGTCTAAGAAGTCACTTTAGAAATACTTCTGGCTTCTATTAAATCTCTGTCCAGTACTAACATTGGCTTGCATTTAATACAGGAGGTAATGGGAGGTCATTTGAGTTGTCTTTGGAAGCAGCCAACAACTTTTATGGCTGTACTCAGAGTAGAGCCAAGGACTTAATTCTCATTTGTAAACTGAAGACACGTGATTAGGTAACTTCCAGTTGTAAAAATTGTATGATTAGCTAATTATTCATTAGAGAGGTCTAGCCCTTTAAATTTATCTCACATGAATCAATTTATGTCAATTCAAGCTTCACAGAACCAAACCATCAAAAAAAAATGTTTTGCATTTTATCTTGGCCTTGCACAGAGTGTACTACAAAAAAAAAATAATACAAAAATTGTTAAGGATATTTTATCCTGAAGATAATTTAAAATTTTATAGAACAGTCAATAGCTTTTTCTATATGGACTATGAAGAAGCGGGGGTGGGTTCGGGGAGGAGGAAGAAAAAGAAGGGCTCAGAATTTCTCCCATCATTACTTACCACCATCTTTTTCTGCAGGAAATGATGAAGGTTAACACATTTTTCCCTCTCATGATAGCCCTTTCTGTCAGACAAGGACAAACCTCTTATCTTGGGGTTGAATTTTTCTCCATAATGAGTATTTCCATCTAGTATGTTCCATGATGAAGAGGAGGGAGGAAAAGGAGATATGGAATATCTCTTCCACCATTCTAACATCATTTTCTGCATTTATTTAGGACAAGCTGGATATGGCTATGCCCTGAATACCTTCCCAATCTTTAGCACCAACTAAAACAATTACTTCCCACCATGGGCTTCTGAAAGACACTGTAGGAAAAACAATGAGGATATTTCTTAGGCAGCCATTAACTTTAAGGAACAAATTAGTGGTATTTCCATTTCTTCTGATTAGTAGCGCTATTTTTTATAGCATTCCAGGCAAATGTTAGCACCTGGATAACTGCTGCCATGCTGCATTGAACAGCCACCAGCATTTGGTCTAACATTTACAAACTCTTAGGAAGCAAGTGAGAAGATGACCCTGAAGGAAAATCTACATAGTCCTTTCCTATGGGGAAAGACCCTCAGAGTTTTACCTAAATGCATACAGACTATCCCATCACAATTAAATTATGGGCGTAGAAGGTAACAGAAAATGTATGTTCATCTCACCATGACTATTTTCTTGTTAACTAATATACTTTGTAATGACACAGAAAATAGCCTTTTGAAAGAAAATAAAACAAGAGAAGTCCAAATAGTTCTAAAATATTTTGGTTATGTAATTGAATGCCACGACCTAACAGTAAAACCCATTTTTGTACTTTAAGCTACTACTTTGTGGAAAATTTTATGACAAATTTGTTTCTTGGGATTTGCAGTTAATCAATAGCTTTTATTTTATGTTGAAGCAAAAGAAGACTCTGAACAGAACTGTACTATGCAATTCAAACAAGTTTTTGTTAGGATTAAAATATATGAGACTGAGGGATGTGGCATGTACACATCAATTATTTTTCAAGCTTGAGGTACGGTTGAAAATTTAAAATTGTATATATTTAACACATTCAACTTGATGATTTGATACCCATATACATTATGAAACATTCACTACAATCAAGCCAATTAACATATCTATCACCTCATAGTTACCTGTGAGGTAAGAACACTTCTGCTCTAACCGCTTAACAAATTTCAAGTATATTATACAATATTATTAACTTTAGTCACATTGTTGTACCTTAGTCTCCAGAATTTATCTTGCAAAATTGAAATTCTGTAGCTCTTCACCAACATCCCCTCATACCCCCCACTCCCCGAACCCTTAGTAACTACCATTCTACTTTGTTTCTATGTGTTTGACGATTTTAGATTTGACATTTTTATTTTATTTTTGTTTATTTTATTTTTTTTGAGATGGAATTTTTGCTCTGTTGCCCAGGCTGGGGTGCAATGGCACAATCTTGGCTCACTGCAAACTCTGCCTCCTGGGTTCAAGCGATTCTCCTGCCTCAGACTCCCGAGTAGCTGGGATTACAAGTGCCTACCACTACGCCTGGCTAATTTTTGTATTTTTAGTAGAGATGACATTTCGCCATATTGGCCAGGCAGGTCTCGAACTCTTGACCTCAGGTAATCCACTTGCCTTGGCCTCCCAAAGTGCTAAAATTACAGGCGTGAGCCACTGCGCCCAGCCAGATTTGACATTTTTTTATTCCATCTATAGAGAACATGCACTTCCATCTGCCAACAAATATTTATTGAGTAACTATTATGTGCCAAAACTGTTCTTAGCATTGATTACACTATGGTGAAAGCAAAAATCCATCAGATAAAATCTCTGCCTGTGTAGAGTTCACAGTCTAGTGGGAGAGGCAGGCATTAGATATTTAAAATTTTAAATAAATATATAATTATTAAAACTAGGTTACTCTGAGACAGGATAAATGTAGAGAGCTAATTTGAATTGCTTTAGGGAAGGAGGTCACTTAAGTTCTCTCTGAGAAAGAAAAATTTAAATTAAAACCTCAAGGTTGAGTAAGATTTAACCAAGAGGAATGTTTCGGGGGAAGAATTCCAGGCAGAGAAAACTTCAGCACCATCCAGTAGTGCTCAAAGATTCAACATCAACCCTCAGGTGAGATAATTCTTATACTGTGTTTCTAAAAATTGGAAATTTCCTGGATGACATCATGGAGTTGGATCTTCATTATGTATGGAATTCACAGAGATGAAACACTCCAGTGATTCTCTTGACTGGATAAAATTTGACATTTATAATGGCTAAAAGTAAACTTTAGCTTGTAAGACTTGTTCACCTAATTTCACAGAAACTAAAGTAGTAGCTTCTACTTAAGATTATATTTTCAGATATACAGTCTTGCTAATAGGGTCAGAAACCCCTAGGAAATATACACAAATATTTATAGATGATTTCAGATACAAATAAAATCATGGAAACTGTTATGTTTCTATCCAGAAGGATCACCTTGTCATTCAAATATTTTTTGAAAAATGCTGAGAGTCTGTAACATCATGTAATTATGTCATTTCTTATTCTGAAAAGGCTGGTAGTTCTGCCATGTTCATAAGTTCTACAGTGTTCAGAAATACTACAGTACTTACAAGAGAGTGCATATATAGTCTAAAGTCGGCTTTTTAGTTTTGTTTTTGTTTGAGACAGAGTCATGCTCTGTCATGCAGCAGGAGTGCAGTGGCACAAGTGTTAATCACTGCAGCCTTGAACTGCTGGTCTCAAGCGATCCTCCCACCTCAGCCTCCCGAGTAGCTGGGACTAAAGGTGTGTGCCACTGCAACCGGCTAATTTTTAAATTTTTCTTGTAGCGACAGGTCTCACTTTGTTGCCCAGGTTGGCCTTGAACTGCTGACCTCAAACAATCCTCCTGCCTTACCCTCTCAAAGTGCTGGGAGTACAGGCAGGACCCAACACTCCCAGCTTAAAGTCTATTAAATTACATCTCCAATCTCTGCAAAAGATATTGAGATTTCTAGGCTGAATTGTATACAACAGAGCTACCTGTCTCTCAATTCATTCAAATAATTTGGCATATATGATTTTTATTAACTTCCTTATTGCTCTCTTAGAAAGCCATTTTCCAAAGGGTATTTCATAAAACATCAGATTCAAGGACTTATTGATGTGACATTAAACAAAAAAAATTTTTTAATTTAGTGTGTAGAAATGCCAAATTGAACAAAGTAAAAAAGTAGTATTGCATAATTATTCAGATCCCTTCATATGCTAACACTGGTTGATAAAATCAAGAGAGGTATTGCACTTGATGGTATTTCCAAGATACCTTTTATCTATATAACCTTTTTTATCGATATCTATGGGAATCAGCATTCTGTGAAGCACTCTTTGGAAATGCTACCCTAATCAAAAATTTTAAGTTGCATGAGTGAAGCAGGTATCTAGGAATCACCTTACATGAGAACTTTTACAAAGTGTTAATAAACAAGGTCTTGCAAGTTTCATTATTCAAAATGTCACACTTAGCAAAGAAAAAGAATTGCTACCAATAAAAAGTAATAATGAATACTAACAACTCTTAAGACTTGCTTTAGCTGAGATCGTGTAGAGTTAAATGAGGATATGAGGACCTTACAACACATTAATATGATTTGTGCTGCAACTGCTTTGCAATTATAATAAAATTTCAGACTTTGTTAGAAGCTATTGCATTAGGCCAATTTGTTTTCTGCCACTATATTCCATGTTACAGGTCTAAAGAACACCATCAGCAGATACAGCACAACCATGTTTATCAGTCTTGAATAAACGTGTTTCTTCCAATGTTAGTAGACAAGAACATGCTCAAAGCTTAACATTTATTTTAAACCTACCTGACACTGATTTGTTAACTATGCTTTCCAGAAGCTCCCAAAAAATCCTTGAAAAAAGAAGGTTTTTTTTCCAGTTAGAAAGTCAAAGTTTCTCACAGATCATTGTTCTCATAAAAACAACTAGAAAAACTGGACAATTTGGAGGGTTGTGAATGCAAACTAATCAAAATAACTAAATTCCAGAAAGGGGAAAGACTTTCCTAGGTCAGGCATCAGCAGGTATTGTTCAATGTCCACCACCTCTCGGGATGCATGACAGCTTCTGTTTTATTAGTCAGAGAAAGTTTTATTTATGAGGAGGTGAACTGAGCCTGGAAGGTAGCACTGGATTAGGTAGGTGGAGAGAAGGCAAGAATTTCAAATTTATAGGGTTCCTGACATGGAGAGTTTCACTCTCTGTTAATAAGGAGACACTGTACACACAAACACATGCACACACATATATGTATATACATATACACACATATATATGAGACATTGTGTGTATATACACACATATACATATAGATACACATATGTATATGTGTGTGTGTATATATATACACACATAGCGAGAGAGAGAGAGAAGAACGAGTAGATCAGCTGTCTGAATGAAAGCATCATATAAAGGAGCAATGGAATCACAGGAGAGGTGGGTTGAGATTATTCTGTGAGAGGTCTTAAATACCAAGCTAAAGTTGTTTACTTTTATTTTCAAGGTCTAATTACTGAAAATTTTAAGGAAAGAAAAGACCCTTTTTAGGAAGCAGACTGCTCCTTCAGGTTCCAGGAGATAGCTGAAAAACTGTGAGTGCCCAAAGTGTGAAAGTGTGAAAGAGGGACTGTCTGCCCCAGAACACACACCCTCAATGGGGAACCAACCTGAAGGTTGAGATCACGGGAGAAGGATTTAACCTCACCTGGAGCTGAGACAAATTTAGAGGGCCAAGTGAAATACAGGGGTAGAAGAAGCAGTGGGAAGAGTTCTGTGAGCTCTCCTGGTCCCCAGGGAAGCCATTTCTGACTTTGTCTCACAGAGGTCCTTGGGGAGGGCTGCCAGAGGAACTGGGGAAGGACCACAGGGAGAAGGAAACCTCCAGCTAAACTCTAACAATTTTGACTGAATGCGAAGTTTCCTGGACTCAATTCAGGGGAGGGAGTGAATAGGAGTATAGATACAGTACAGAATCCCACAGGCTGGGAGGCGCAAAACCTGACAGCCCTGCTTGCATTCTCAGCCAGGAGGCTGGTAGCCTGAGGCAAGTTCTCAGCCCTGCTCACCCACTGCCTGGAAATAAACTGGGTGCTGTTGCTGGGTAGGGGGCACAGTGAGAGTGAGACCAGCCTTTCTGGCTGCATGGAGGCTGGGTGAGGCCTGTAACTGCTGGCTTTCCCCCACTTCCCTGGCAACCTGCATGACTCATCAGAGGCAGCCATAATCTCCCTGAGAACATAACTCCATTGGCCTGAGAACCACAACCCCATTCCTCACAGCAGCCACAGCAAGCCTGGCCCAAGGAGAATGTGAGCTCCGACACACCTAACCCTGTGCCCACCTGATGGTCTTTCTCTTTCCTCATGGGTAGCCACAGACAAAGGACATAATCCTTTGGGAGCTCTAGGGTCCCACCCACCACCTGGTCCTCCCTATACTACCACAGCTGATGCTCTCTTGAAAGTGCCACCTACTGGCAGGAGGCCAACCAACACAAAACTAGTGCAATAAACAAATCTACAACTAAAGACCCTTACAAAGCCCATTTCGCTCCCCTGCCACCTGCACCAGAGCAGGTGCTGCTATCCACGGGTGAGAGACCTGAAGACGG
The DNA here is from genome assembly GCF_037993035.2 of Macaca fascicularis. NCBI lineage: Eukaryota > Metazoa > Chordata > Mammalia > Primates > Cercopithecidae > Macaca > Macaca fascicularis. Next base: position 36,232,919 of record NC_088382.1, on the reverse strand, counting down.
TTCACATCATGAGACCCTGGGCAGACAACCCTCAATACCAACTTGGAGCCCAGTAGCTCTGCTGGGTGACTAGATCCACAAGAGAAATAACAATCACTGCAGTTTGGCTCTCAGGAAGCCACATCCCTAGGAGAACAGGGAGAGCACTACATCAAGGGGGCACCCCATGGGACAAAAGAATCTGAACAGTAGCTCTTGAGCCACAGGTCTTTCCTCTGATATCATCTACCCAAGTGAGAAGGAACCAGAAAAACAATTCTGGTAATGTGACAAAACAAGATTTTTTACCACCACCAAAATATCACACTAGCTCACCAGCAATGGATCCAAACCAAGAATAAATTCCTGAATTGCCAGAAAAATAATTCCGGAGATCCATTATTAAGCTAATCAAGAAGGCAACAGAAAAATGTTAAGTCTAACTTAATGAAATAAAACAAAATGATACAAGATATGAGAGAAAAATCTTCAGTGAAATAGCATAAATAAGAAACCACGTCTTCCGGAAATGAAGGACACAGAGAAATGCAAAATACATAGAATGATTTGGGGAGGATTTTCTCTTTATCTTGTGGAATAGTGTCAATAGAATTGGTATCAATTCCTCTTTGAATGTTTGGTAGAATTCAGCTGTGACTCCATCTGGTCTTGGCCTTTTTTGTTGGCAATTTTTTATTACCATTTCAATCTTGCTGCTTGTTACTGGTGTGTTCAGAGTTTCTAATAGTTCCTGCTTTAATCTAAGAGGGTTGTATATTTCCAGGAGTTTATTCATCTCCTCTAGGTTTTCTAGTTTATGTGCATAAAGATGTTCATAGTGGCCTTGAACGATCTTTTGAGTTTCTGTGGTATCGGTTGTAATTTCTCATGTTTTGTTTCTAATTGAGCTTATTTGGATCTCTCTTCTTTTCTTGGTTAATGTTGCTAATGGCCTATCAATTTTATCTTTTGTATTTTTTTTTTGTTCCTCAGTTTCATTTAGTTCTGCTCTGACCTTTGTTATTTCTTTTCTTCTGCTGGGTTTGGGTTTGGATTATTCTTGTTTCTCTACTTACTTGAGGTGTGACTTTAGATTGTCTATTTGTGCTCTTTCAGACTTTTTGATGTAGGCATTTAAGGCTATGAACTTTCCTCTTCGCACCACCTTAGCTTTATCCCAGAGGGTTTGGTAGATTGTGTCACTATTATTCAATTCAAAGAATTTTTAAATTTCCATCTTTAAATTTCCATCTGGATTTTACTGTTTACCCAACAATCATTTGGGAGCAGGTTATTTAATTTCCAGGTATTTGCATTGTTTTGAGGGTTCCCTTTGGAGTTGAATTCCAATTTAATTCCACTGTGGTCTGAGAGAGTAGTTGATATAATGTCAGTTTTCTTCAATGTACTGAGACTTGTTTTGTGGTCTATCATATGGTCTGCCTTGGAGAATGTTCCATGTACTGGTGAATAGAATGTATATTCTGGAGTTGTTGGATAGAATGTTCTGTAAATACCTGTTAAGTCCATTTGTTCCAGGGTATAGTTTCAATCCATTGTTTCTTTGTTGACTTTCTGTCTTGATGACCTGTCTAGTGCTGTCAGTGGAGCACGGAAGTTCCCCACTATTATTGTATTGCTGTCTGTCTCATTTCTTAGGTCTGATAGTAATCACCTTATACATTTGGGAGTTCCAGTGTTCGGTACATGTATATTTAGGATTGTGATATTTTCCTATGGAACAAGTCATTTTATCATTATATAATGTCCCCCTTTGTCTTTTTTAACTGCTGTTGCATTCTATTGAATGCATTCTACTGAATGAATGTTGCATTCATTCTAGGAAGCCAGTATCACCCTATTACCAAACAACAACAACCAAAAAAAAAAAAAAAAAAAAAAAGAAAGAAAGAAAAAGAAAACTACAGACCAATATCTCTGATTAATATACATGCAAAATCCTTAAGAAAATACTAGTTGACTGAATCCAACAGCATATAAAAAAGATAATCCAGTATGATCAGATGGGTTTCATACCAAGGATGCAGGGATGGCTTAACATACGCAAGTCAATAAATGTGATACACCACATAAACAGAATTTAAAACAAAAATCACATGATCATCTCCACAGACACAGAAAAAGCATGTGACAAAATCCAGCATTGCTTTATAATTAAAACCCTCAGCAAAATCAGCATAGAAGGGATATATTTTAAGGTAATAAAAGCCACTTATGACAAACCCACAGCCAACATGATACTGAATGAGGAAACGTTGAAAGCATTTCTCCTGAAAACTGGAACAAGACAAGGATTCTACTCTCACCACTTCTATTCAACATAACACTGAAAGTCCTAGCCAGAGAAAATCAAAACCACAATGCGATACCACCTTACTGAATTAATGGTCATAATTTAAAAATCAAAAAATAATAGATGTTGGTGTGGATGCAGTGAAAAGGGAACAATTTCAAACTGCTGGTGGGAATGTAAACTAGCACAACCACTATGGAAAATTCCTTAAAGAACTAGAACTACCATTTTATCTAGGAATCCCACCACTGGGTATCTACCCAGAGGAAAAGAGGTCATTTTACAAAAACAAAACAAAAAACAAAACTTGTACATGCATGTTTATAGCATCACAATTCACAATTGCAAAAACATGGAATCAGCCCAAATGCCCATCAATCAAAGAGTAAAGAAATTGTAGTATGTATGTATACACACACACACACACACACACACACACACCATGGAGTACTACTCAGCCATAGAAGGGAAAGAAGTAATGGCATTTGCAGCAATATGGATGAAATTGGAGACCATTATTCTAAGTGAAGTGACTCAGGAATGGAAAACCAAAAATTGTACATTCTCACTCATAAGTGGAAGCTAAGCTATGAGGATGCAGAGGTATAAAAATGATACGATGGACTTTGGGGACTCAGGGGAAAGAGTGGGAAGGAGGTAAATAAAAGACTACACCTTGGGTACAGTGTACACTGCTCAGGTGATGGGTGTACCAAAATCTCAGGAATCACCACTAAAGAACTTATTCATGTAACCAAACACCACCTGTTCCCCCAAAATCCTATTGAAATTTTTTAAAAAGAAAAAAAATATTGAAAGTTTTAAAACAGTGAATGAATATGATGAATCTGTTACTTGAGGGAGATTAATTTGACAAGAAGAAGAATGAATTGGAAAAGACAGAATAGAGACAGGGAGAAAGTTAAAAAATGTTGAAGTATAATGTGTCTTGGTATCAGGATGTAATTCCTGAATTCAAAGTGGGTAAAGCAGGTTGAGGGAGGGAGGGAAGGAGATGGATCAATTGGCCGCGAAGTACATGTTCCATTTTAAGTCACTATAACTTTTTATTATAGAGTCTAAACCTCCAGGTGTGGTCTATGCAACTTAAACTTTTCTAAAATCTCAACCAAAAAGTTCTCATGTTCAGCAACAGTAAACTCAATTGCATGCCCATACAGTGAACAGATGTCCAGGCTTTTAACAAATACAATGGAAAATCAAAACCTATGGAAATACTTAAAAATGAAAAATGCCTTGACACATCTAATGTGCCAATTTCCATGTTTTGCATCCCAATTTTATTCCAGACTGTATTCCATAAGGAACAAATTTAATACCCATATATTTGCAACACAGATTCTGCTTGATGCAAAGCTTACAGCAATTATTAAATGGTTAAAAATCAGAAATTTCATGTTATTTTATGGAGACTTTCTGATTTTGATTTTATTTGACTTCTAAGGAAAAAAAAAGTGCGTTGAACTCCATGACACGCATGTTATTTATGGAGAATTTAATTTCATAAAGAAGCAAAATAATCTCGCTCTATGGAAATGGTTCAGTGAATACTTCATTTGACCTCTGATCCTCCTGCTCAACCCCAAACACTATTCCAGTAATTTTTATTTCCTAAATGGTAATACCTGACACCAAAGTAATGAAGCCTGTGATTCAAACAGGAGCCACAGAACACATAACCTCAGTCAGGTAATGATGTTATTGCAATTTTTAATATACTTGCTGGCATTTTCCTTCTGTTGTATGTTTATTTTTCCTTCTTTCATAGCCTCTCATTTCAATTTTGAGAGAACCTGCATTTTCTTGTCTCTCTTTCAGGCTTAGCGAGAGGAGGATTTATTTTGAATACAAAATTTATTTTGTAACATTAATGGATGTTACAACATATTTGCTGACAATACAAGGTACAGTACTTAAAAGTGATTAACACCTGCTTTTATCAGGCTTCCAGAACTCCCAGGTTCACTCCTTTAATTCCAACTAAACAGCAAAATTGTTCTTAAAAGGTGAAAAATTATTCAAATAATTTCCTTAGAATAATCCTTCCACTCGTAATAGAGTTTTCTCCAAGATGCATACTTTTAGCCTTCTCAGGACTTATGTAGTTTCAAGACGTTTTTACTATGTGATAATTTCCAAACTACAAGAAGCTCCTTGGACTTTAAATCAACTCTTAATAATTAACAAAATTGTATTGAGAACTCATTATGTGCCTCTCACTGTGCTGGCTGCCATTAGAACACAAAAATACTGATGACATCTCCCTTTTATTAAGGGGATGAAGGCACACTTTGGGAGACTGACAAGACTCCTGCCTAAAATCATTGGAGGAAAGTTTCAGATGACTTGTAATGTGGTAAAGAAGAATCATGGTGATAGCTACCATTTATTAAGTGTGTGTTATTTACCAACCCCCTGCTTAAGCACTTTAATGTATTATATATGGTTCCAATTACAGGGGCTGTAGGCATTCAAAGGGGGAGAGATCTGTATGAATAGAAATGACTTGAAAAGATGAAGGAGCTAAGCTGCAGGTCTAGAAAGGCACAGGAGATGCAGAAAGCAGCCTACATAGGGAAGGCATCACAATTGCAGGTGTGGTTTGTGGAATTGTGAGGAGAGCCTCCTGATAGAGACGGGAGCTTAAGAGTGATAAAAACTGGTGTCAAGAGTGATTGCAAAATGTTTCCAAATTTTCATCCCCCTCTATATCCATGAGCTATACATCGTGATTTGCATTCATCTCATCAAAAAGTTGAATGTACTTTCTACATCTTGAATACAGAATGATCTTGTGACGTGCTTTGGCCAATATAAAGTAGCAATAATGACAGTGTTTCAATTCCAAGCCTAGGACTCTAGATGTCTGTGCATTTCTTCCCTCCCTTTCTTTTGTTCTCTCTTGAACCTCCGCCTTCTGCTATGAGAACAAGACTGGGTTAGTCCCCTGAAGCATGAGACATGATGTGGAACAGAGCTGAATCACCCAAGCCTAAGTCATACTAGACCAACCAGCCCCCAGCTGATCTTCCAGCTGGCTGTAGTGAGAGCAGAGACCCTTCTATGGGCCCTGCAGAGCCCCCTGAGCCTGAAAATAAAGGAAAATCTTGAGTTCCTTCATGAGAAATTCCAGGCACTCAGCTAGTCCTAAGAAGTAAATGAACAACTTGATAAGCAAGAAAGTAATAGTAGCTTAAAACAATAGCCAAGAAGGAAGGAAGCTAGAATCATGAGATATTTTGTTCTCTGTAGAAACTAAAGATAACATCTTAACACATGTCCTTGAATTGTGTTTTAGAAACCCATCCCTGCACCAGATAGATCTGTGGGCACAGAGGCCTCAGGTAAGGGGAAACAGAGGACTGAATTCTGTCTGCCATTCTTTGCTCTAAATTTCTTCCTGAAGTGCTTGCAGGAGGTCATGTCCATGAGCCAGAGCTAACATTCTTTTCTGCTGATCCCAAATTTTCAGACAAAGCTTTGCCCTCTTAACCAATCACAAATTAGAAAATCTTTGAATCCACCTGTAACCTGTAGGCTCCCACTTTGAGATGTCCTGCCTTCTTAGTTCAAACTAATATATAGCTTCCATGTTTTTACTTATGACTTTGCCTATAATGTCAGCCTCCCACTTTAAAAACCCTTGTCTATCAGCCATCTGGAAGTTCAGGTCATGAGCGTTAGCTGCCCGATTTTCCTTGCTTGGTGCCCTGCAATAAATGTCTCCCTTTCTTTTGCTATAATCCCAATGTCAGTGTTTGGCTTTGCTGCAATGGGCAAGTGGTTCCTAGTCTGGGTCAACAACAGCAGGCTCTGCTGCACTGGGCGAGTGGTTCCTAGTCTGGTTCAACAACAGCAGGCTCATGAGTGAGCTCAGCAACAGAAGCACCAATAGCCGTCTGATACAAATTACAAGCAACAGAGTGGTGAAAATAAGGCCTGTTTACCAAGGGTTTAATTAAAAAAAAATACTCTTTGAGATATGCTTTTTACTTGCCTTGCAGAACCTCAAGTTCATTTATTTTCTCTTGCCTCATTTGTTTGTTTCTTCTTAGTTTCCTTTGCTGGTTCCTCTTGTTAAAGTTAGACTGTCCAGAGCTATTCCTTAGGCCTTCTCTCCAGCTATATCCACGAGCTTATTAACCTCATCCAGCCACATAGGTTTCAATTTCATTTTTGTGCTGGTAACCCCTAGTTTCACATCCTCAGCCTAGGTCTCTCTCCCAAAGTCCTATCAACTGTCAACCTGGCATTTCCACCCAGAAGTCTAATAAGCATCTTGAACTCAATGTATCCAAACTTGAGTTCCTGATCTTTCAGCTCAGTCCCTGGTCCATATTAGCGTTGCCCACATCAGTTTATCTGGAACTTGTTACTTCTATCCTTGCCCGCCTACAGCCTATTCACAATTCAGTAGACTGATTCTTTTAAGAAACAAGTCAGATTAGGTCATTTTTCAGTTCAAAACCATGCAATGGCTCCCCGTTTTACTCAAAGTGAAAACCAGTGTGCTTACTGTGGGCCTTATAACATCTATTCCCTGTGACCATGTGTATTACTGTTCTCACACTGCTGTAAAGATACTACCTGAGACTGGGTAATATATAAAAGAAAGACATTTAATTGAATCACAGTTCCACATGACTGGGGAGGCCTCACAAAACTTACAATCATGCCAGAAAGCAAAGGTGAAGCAAGGACCTTCTCCACATGGTGGCAGTAGGGAGGAGTGCAAGCAGGGGAAATGCCAGATGGTTATAAAACCATCAGATCTTGTGAGAATTCACTAGCTATCATGAGAAGAGCAATGGGGGAACCGCCTCCATGATTGAATCACCTCCCCGTGGGTTCCTCCCTCAACGTGTGGGGATTATGGATATTACAATTCAAGATGACATTTGGGTGGAGACACAGGCAAACCATTTCACCATCCTGATCTTCTGCTTCACTGCTCCAGCTGTTTGTCCTCCTTATTTTCTCAAGCATGCCCAACATGATCCTACCCTGGAGCCTTGCTCAAGCTGTCCTTTCCACCTGGAATTTTCTGAAACATGTACTTCTGTCTTAGGACTTTGATTAATTGTCCTTCACCTGACCACTCTTTCTTGGAATCAGGATTTCTATGAGACAAATCTTCCCATTTGCATTCAAGTCATTGCTCCAATGAGGCCTGTGTTGGGCCATTTTTGTGTTGCTATCAAGAAATACTTGAGGCTGGGTAATTTATTAAGTAAAGAGGTTTAGTTGCCTCATGGTGTTATAGGCTGTGCAAGCATGGCTTCAGCATCTGCTTCTGGTGAGGACCTCAGGATGCTTATGATCATGGTGGAAGGGGAAGGGGGAGCAAGCACATCACCTGGTGAGAGCAGGAACAAGAGAGAGAGCAGAAGTGAGGGAGTGAGAGGAGGGGCCAGCTCTTGCGTAAACTCACTCATCACCAAGGGGCTGGTGCTATGCTATTCATGAGGGATCTGCTTTTATGATCCAATCACTTCCCACCAGGCCCAATCTCCAACACTGGGGATTACGCATCAACATAAGATTTGGAGGGGACAAACATCCAAACTGTGTCAAAGAGACAGCAAGAATGATGACTCCATAAGAGTAGAGAACAGTCAGTTATGGTCACTGAGGTTTTCCATGCCCTAGAGCAGGCCCTGACCACACTGGCCCTCAATAAATACCAGTTTGTTGAAGAAATGAGTGAAGATGCCATAAATCTCTGTTTTGGAAAAGGAAAAAAAAAATCACAGGCATAATAGGGTCCACCTAAATAATGGCAGCATGGCTTAGTGTAGCCTCTGAATTCAGACTGCCTGGGTTCAAATCCTGGCTCATCTACTTGGTGGTGAAATATTTTGGATAATGTGTTTGATATCTCTGTGCTTTGTTTCCTCTTCTATAAGGATAACACTAGTACCTATTTCACAGGCCATAAAGAGCGCTCAAAGAGTAAACTGATCTAAAGTAGTTAAAGTAATGCTTGGAAAATTCTAAATACTAAATACATATTGCATTTTATTATTCTTGGTACCTATCTCATAGATTTGGTATAAAGATTGGTTAAAATAAAATTCTTAGCATAATAAATACTCAATTGATATTAGCTGATGATCTAGTTTCTGCATTTCCAGGATGCTTGCTTCTCCACACCAGGAAGTAGTTTTAAAAAAAAATTACACTTTCAGTGTACAATATAGTTTTTTAAATTAAAACAGGGTCTTGTTATGTCGCCCAGGCTTGATCTCAAACTCTTGAGCTCAAGTGATCCATTTCAGCCTCCTGAGTAGCTGAACAATTTTTTTTTTAATAGTCTTTCCTTTATGAAGACCCAAAATATACCCCATCTTCATACTATTTATCTCTTTAAAGTATTTTTCCCCAGGAAACTTCCTGGTTAATCGTTAAGGTCAGGTTTTTTCTTTCCCTAATTAAATATTTTATAATTATCAGTTTTCTCCCAAGAAGGCATCATTTGTTTCTTTAATGAAGGAGTTGTGTGTGTTTAGTTGTAAGAGTTACGGGGCAGGCGGATCACGAGATCAGGAGATGGTGACCATCCTGGCTAACATGGTGAAACCCCATCTCTACTAAAAATATAAAAAAATAGCCGGGCGTGGTGGCGGGCGCGTGTAGTCCCAGCTACTCAGGAGGCTAAGGCAGGAGTATGGCGTGAACCCGGGAGGCGGAGCCAGCAGTGAGCCAAGATCACGCCACTGCACTCCAGCCTGGGCGACAGAGAGAGACTCTGTCTCAAAAAAGCAAACCAGTTAACACTAACCAACAGACTGCACTTAGTAAGTTCTTTAAAAGGGATCGTTAATGTTCTTTCCTTATTACTGTCATACTATTACTATTAGTTTTTTGAGTCCCAGAAATCAGCTTGAATTGATAAAGGCTAAATAATTGTGATTTTCTTAGTGAATTTTGCTTATCTTGGTTAGTAAGCACAGTGCCTGAATATACATATTTTCTATCAGGTTTTCTGCTAAGACAAGGGATGACCCTATTATGCTGCTAACATTCATTACTTTAGACATGGTACTGAGAGAGAGCAGAGAAGGCATTTGGGGGGCACTGCTTTCCTATAGGTCATTGGATCATCGTTCTCTGCTTTATGGATCCATATGGACTCTCTTTGCAGGTCTGAACAATTGCTAAATTCAATAAAAATAAAATTAAAAACCCCACTAGGAACTAGAAATATAATAATAGAATATCTCATTCTGCTGGTCCTGGGAAGTATCCTACTAACTAACTTGTCTATTATTTCATCCCCACCTCACCCACAACCCTCCCTGGGTAGGCTGTGTGTTCTTTCTTCCCAGAACAACCAAGTCTATCATATTTCAATTCCTGGAAACAATCATCACGCCAGCATAACTGTTACTACCAATTCATGATAACTAAGACACTCATTTTCTCAATTCTGGCATCAGAATGGGCAATGTTGATAACCTTCTTAGAAGACTTATATCACCATACACTGAACTGAAACATACACATAACGATCCCAATTTTTAAGTTAAGGTAAAAGAAAGCCACTGTGTGGATGAGAGCACTGATGTTTTGAGTATATCATCACATAAATGGATGAGAAATCAAAGAATTTCATGACTGAAGGAAATCTGAGAGTTTTCCTTCTGTTACTGCCACCACCTTTATTAATATCTATATTGAAATCACTTTAACCAGATGGTGGTGTGTATAGGTACATATATGTATGTGTATTTGGCTCAATATGCCAAGAACAGAAGTCAAGCTTCTTTATATATTTGGCAATGAATATGGAGATTCTTAAGTCCTCCAAAGGTTAGTATATGAATGCAGACTTTAGCCATTTTTCTTTTCCAATGAATGAAAACTCAATTCTATTAAACAGGCACCTCACCTGTTGAGTGGTGAAAAGAGTATTGAGCGAATCAGAAGACATAGGCCTTTCCACTTATCAGGTGTGTGACCCTAGGCAAGTCACAGTATCTCTCTGGCATTCATGTTTGGATAATCTCTAAGAATCTTTCTCAATTTAATATTCCTTGACAGTATGATTTTTCTACAGCACTGACTTTTTAGTTTATGAACTTCTTCCAACAACTACCATGGACAACCTACTTATCTCTCCAAGAAATGATTTTGGGGAAAATTTTGCTAAATAAAAAAGCTTAGTATGTTGATATTAGTTTGTATACTGTAGTTATATGGAGCCATCAAGTTGAAGTTTAGCCAGAATTATTACAATACTGATACCCACGCTTTTTCTTGCATTCAGCCTCTAGTAAAAAAACAAAATATGGCAAAATGATTGACATCAACGTATTTCTCCTAAAAAAGCCATGACTTGGAGTCCCTACACATTAGACTCAACATAATCTCCTCCAATTGCCTCCTCTATCATTCTTTCTGTATGGTGATCATAAATGTTCAGAATGATGACCTCAAGTTACCGCAAGATCTTTGGGCATAAAAAAATAAACTATGCTAAAAATACACTCTACACTCTACCTAATAAGAAGGAAAGTCATTCAACATCTTTTTTTTTTTTTTTTTTTTTTTTTTTGAGACAAGGTCTCACTCTATTGCCCAGGCTGGAGTGCAGTGGTTCCACTGTAGCTCATTGTAGCCTTGACATCCCAGACTCAAACAATCCTCCTACTTCAGCCTCCTGAGTAGCAGGGACTACATGCACATACCATGCCTAATTTTTTATTACTTGCAGTAGAGACAGGGCCTTACTATGTTGTTTGGCTGGTCTCAAACTTCCAGCCTCAAGTAGTCCTCCCACCATGGCCTCCCAAAGCACTGGTATCACAGGTATGAGCCACCACACTAGCCCTAGGCTCAATAGTTATTGAGGGACCTGTCATTCAGATTTTTTGAAAGCCATTGCTACTGTGTCTGCAACTACTTATCCATAGCCAGAGGATTAGTGACTGGAGGCTACAGTGTAGTCAAAGAAAAACCCATCTCCACAACCTAGCTTGGCGGCAACAACAAGAGTAGGAGCACTGAGAAGGTTTCTATCTCACTTCTGTCGGGTCTCATACAATGAGATTCCTCCAACTCTCATACCATGCATCCAATTGGAAGAATCTAATTGGAGTGCAGTGGTGCCATGAACTACGATGGCATCACTGCACTCCAACCTGGGCAACATAGCAAAAGCCTGTCTCAAAAAAATATTTACATATTGATCCTAGAAATTTCCATTCCCTGTTTGAAACATGGGAAGGGTAGGTTTTCCTTCTGATAGGCCAGTTAGGAGATCTTACTGGCAGTACTCCTAGATACTCAGTCTAAAGCTCATTCTGGTAACCCTTCCAACAATGCTGTGAGCATCCAAATCTCTGTATTAAATCCCTTTCTGCTTAAAATAGCTGGAGTGATTCCTGCTTCCAGCAGCAAATATTTGCTGACTGTAGACCAGTGTTCAGACTGCAGAAGTTCAGAGAAGAAAATAAAACAGAACAAGAATTATAAAGAAGAATCTTATGGACTAAGCATGACAAACCTGTACCTTGATGACTAGAAATGCACACATTTGAGAATTATTTGAAAAGTTTGGGTAAGATTTGAGTACTGATTTATACTCGCACTTTATATACGTAATAATAATTTGGGTTTTTAAACCAGTCTGCAGATGATAAGACCACAGAAAATCCTAAGATCCACTGCTTTTGGAAATTTCATTTTACTAACTTCAATTTTAAGGGATTCCTAATTTTCTAGGCTCCAATGTGTGAAATGACCCCCAAAAGAGCCGTTTCTGTTGATTTAGCCCCGGACCTTCAGAGTAAATCACAAATAAAAAATGTGTTTCAGATATGTTAAGGATAACACACAAGCCAGCCAAAGCCAGAAAATATAGGCTTAAGGATAAAAATCCTCCTGAGTCCACCCTCTTGTGCCAAAGTTTTATAGGGATTGTAGTTTGGTTTTGTGGTTTAAGGCCTCAAATCATGAAAGGTCAAATTAGGAAGTGGTGCTGGGGGATTCTAGGAATGCTGCTCAAATTGACAGAAACCTCGGTCATGTTAGGAAGCACCCGTGTGCTGCTTTCATCTTATTTTCTTGGACTGCTATAGAATTTTCTTGCTCCCTGAGGTTAACCACTCCAAAGAAACCTGGTCTTTTACTGGGCCTACTTCTCTTCATTATACAAAGCAATTGTTCTTGGCCTCTTCTCTCTAAGGCATAAAGTGATAAGCATTTCTTTTTTCTACTTATTCCTCCAAGTAACTAGTCAGCTCTGGCCTAACCTCTTCAGTATAGGTCTCCTTTTGACATAAAGCCACAGAGAACACTGTCTTGGTTATCTGCATCTGAGAGCAGGGCTTAATGGTAGTTCTATGCCTAAACCGCTGGCCAATTACACATCAGCAAACTGCTGGCCAGTTACACAGAGCACACTAAATTAGCTAAGACCAGGACAGGGCTAAATATCTGATCTGTCCATTTGCTTGAGACGTGACAACTGGCTGAGATACAGAAAATAATTTCCTCCAGGAACTACCAAACAACTGAAAGATTTTCCTGCTCTGTTTTTTTTTTTTTCTAGAAAACACAAGTTTCTGTCCTTTGCCCCTAGTTGGCCTTGTGCTTACTCTCAATCTATTCCTCAATTATCAGAACCATTAGGCAATAATAAATGAAGCATGAAGGTAAAGAAGGCAGAAAGTCACAGTTGTTAACCCCATGAAATTGCTAATATGAGGCCTGGTATTCCAGGCTTATGACTCCAGGGGCTTCCAGCTCCAAGTGCTTAGGAATGTGAGAAGCAGATGGTGGTGAGGCCATCCCATTTCTTCAGAAATTAATTTTAAGGTAGATTTTATAGACCATGACAGGATCACACTAAAGGAAGTCAGAGACACTCCATAGGATGGGGACTCACAATCGAAACTGTGGATCTTTGAAGTCTTCTCTGGAAAGTGTTTTGAATCTTGCTAAACCAACAGGTCGGTCCTCTCCCTGTCTGCTCAAAAGCTCTTTTTCTCAACTTCTCACTCCTTCCTACCTTGATGAAATCTCTGTGTTACAGTAAATAAGTGGTCAGATCAAGAATCTTGTCTCTGTGGTGAAAAGAGGTCCAGCCTTGGGCTAGCCTCAAACATAGGTAGCTTTGATGGCAGCAGAGAGTGAAATGAGAAGGCTCAAATCTCTGACATAACCCCCACCCATGGCTCTACTCAATATTCTCACAAAAAGTGATTCCTTCAACCCTAAACTTTTTTCCCTATTAAATACAAATGACCTTATCTAGTTCATTTGCACTACTATAACAGAATACCACAGACCGGGCAAGTTAAAAACTATAAAAGTCTATTTCACACAGTTGTGAAAGCTGGCAAGTCCAAGTTCAAGGTGCTGGCTGGTTCAGTGCCTGGTGAGAGCTGCTCTCTGCTTCAAGATTGCACTTTGTTGTCACATTCTCCTGAGGGGACAAACACAGTGTCCTCACTCGGCAGAATGGCAGAAGATCAAAAAGGGCCCAGCACTGTGTGAAGCCTCTTTTGTAAGGGCCTTAATGCCATTCACAAAGAAGGAACCCTCAAGTCCCAATGACCTCCTAAAGGCCCTACCTCTTAATACTATTGTATTGGAGATTAAGCTTCAACATGAATTTTGGAGGGACACAAACTTTCAAACCATAGCAGCGTTCTGCCATTAAATGCTTTATGTTATTATCATTTCTATCCCAGGATGAACCCAAAATATAATTTTAGTTTTTTATTGAGGTTTAAAAGAGAGAGCATGAAGGCACCAGGTGCTTATAGATTGAGAAACCCAGGGGATATTTAGAGGGTGAGTGAGCAGATTAGAGAAACTGGGGCTTATTTAAAATTTTTTCTTTTTTTTTTTTGGCCGGGTGCGGTGGCTCATGCCTGTAATCCCAGCACTTTGGGAGGCCGAGGCGGGCGGATCACAAAGTCAGGAGATCGAGACCATGGTGAAACCCTATCTCTACTAAAAATACAAAAAATGAGCCGGGCGCGGTGGCAGGTGCCTGTAGTCCCAGCTACTCAGGAGGCTGAGGCAGGAGAATGGCGTGAATCCGGAGGGCAGAGCTTGCGGTGAGCTGAGATTGCGCCACTGCACTCCAGCCTGGGCGACAGAGCGAGACTCCGTCTCAAAAAAAAAAAAAAAAAAAAAAAATTTCTTTTTTTTAACTTTGTAAGTCTGTGGAACCTACATTGGCTCCAGGGCACTATATTTTAGTGCTTGCTTGTTTTGTTTTTCTGATGACCTATAAAAGGATTCTTCCAGTGTTAAAGAATAGCCCACTTTAATCCCTCTAGAAATGTGAAGAGCATTCTCTTTGTATTCTCCTTGCTGGAGACCAGTCTTCAGCAAATGGAATTTCCCACATTTCCTAAAGATGAAGAGAGTCTATAAAGGAAGCAAAGATGCAAGCAAAATGTCTTCACAACTACCCATAAGAAATCATTAGAAAATGGAAGAGAGGAAAAACAAAAGGCATCCTAAAAATAAACATACCGAGTTTACAAGGAAAATAGGTTTACAAGGAAAAATACTTATGATAGCAAACTTGCTTCTGGATTAAATAATTTTTTGTAGAGTTTTCCTATGACCTTTGTTCTAATAAGATTATTACAAATGACAAATAATATTTGTTTGTTGCTTAGTGATTTACAAGCCTTTTCCCAAGACTGCAAAGACAAATTTGTTGGAAGAAACTTAGATTTCTAAATCTGTTTGCAGAGAGAAGACTGATCATATTGGAAATACT
This sequence comes from Macaca fascicularis, assembly GCF_037993035.2. Taxonomy (NCBI): domain Eukaryota; kingdom Metazoa; phylum Chordata; class Mammalia; order Primates; family Cercopithecidae; genus Macaca; species Macaca fascicularis. The sequence continues at coordinate 36,217,857 of NC_088382.1, read as the reverse complement.
AAAGGTAATACTGATTTTTATAGAAGATCTGGGAATTATTTGAGGTGAAATGTAAGTACCAGGAAATCCCAGAGATCACCACTACAGGCAGAAACATTTCATGTTTGTTAAATTAGGAAATGGCATTTGACAGGGAGTTCCCCCTCCTTAACTATAAGCTGCTGACTTAACTCAAATCTGTACTAATTGAGGGTTTTGTTTGGCTCAAAAATAGGCTCTTAAAAAAAAAGGCACAAATGTCCATATATTACACGCCATTCCTAATTATAAAGTATAAATGGCAGTACTGAATCAGCTCAATTTCCCATTCCAGATATCACATATGGTATTAAGTTCAATAAAGTCAAAATGTAATGAAGGTACTAGAAACATAAAACTTGTATTGGTCAAATACGCTTTATCATAGGTTTTTATAATATGAAATGAAGTTAATTTCATACTTATCCCACATAACCAGAATGTGAACATTTCTGAACCTAGAGGACTCCTGGGATTTGGGGACATCGAAAATCATGGTATCGGCAAAAAACATTTTGTTAAGACTGTACAGCTCCTTTTTCATGAGGTTATTAAACTACTAAACATGACCCTGCTAGAACTATGGACTAGGAACTCAAAGGCAGTCGTTTGCTCTTTGGATAAAATTATGAAAGGCACTCTCCCCGAAAGAGGATTTGATCACCTACATCCCACACCAGGTATCCTGACTCTATCTACCTGGAATCAGCAATTCTCTGCTCCTATGTTATAAAATGGACTGTTAAGACATGACAATGGGATATCAGAATTAACAGGAGGATGACTTGTTCTCAGGACCCCATGTCCTAATCTGTTATATAGTTTAAAACAAAGATGGGGAAGATTTTTGTTAACCAACAGTTATTCGCTGATCTACCTATAGCTCATGTCTCTCCAGAAATTATTAGGTTGCTGTCAAGAACACAAAGGAAGAGAGTGATAAGACAGAACTGTCTGGCATGCTACTTTTAATTGTTTTTTGTCATTGTTGTTTGGAAAAATCCAAACTAAAAAAGTCAGTTTTAGAGTTGTCACCATATTCCTCTTTTTTTTGAGAAGAAATCCATCACTTTGATTAATATTTACATCGATCGAATACCTTTTGGTTGAGGCCTATCTTCACAAACTAGTAATGCTGAATTTCCTTTCATGACATGGCTCTACAGCTCATTTCCCTCCCTCCCTTCACTTGTCAAGGATCTGAGTTTCAGATTCTGAGAGTAGAAAAGGGTGTCTGAAAACATCTGGCTTAGTCTCCTCATTTTACACAATGAGCAACCCTAGGCTTGGGCATATAAATAACTGGTCCAAGGTTGCTCAGCCACCTAGTGGCAAATACAAAACCAGAGTCCACACGTAGTCCTTTTTCCATGTCTCCCGCTTTTAAAATTCATCCTGTATGGTCTCTTTAAATCCTTAACTTTCCCATATATCCAGCATTTTCCTTCTGGATATTGGTCAACGTGAGTGGACACTAATATAAGTCATGGACCCCACTAGATTCAACCCAGGCTTTGTGGGGGAATCCAGACATAATCTTACTGTCTGGATTTTTTTGTCATCTTCAAATAACAGACACCTGTCCTCTGCTTTAATTATTATAATGTCAGAGGATGCTTGACTTTCCAAGATAGGTCACTCCTTTACTGAGCAGAGCTTTTTATATGGAGAAGTCTATTTTGAGCAAAATATGCCCACCTACAACTTCCACCCATCAGGCAAGGTTTCCCAATAAAGAGAAAGTGGCTCACTTCCCTACCCCAGTACAATAGAAGAGCAAACCGTCTCCCTTGGGTCTCAGTACTTGAATCTTTGAAATTTAATAAGACATTTCCAGCCCAGAGGGCATTCTGAGAGAAATCTCAAACCTAAGGCATGTCTTCTGTTCCTGTGAGATTGACGGTTGCCATGGGGATGGGGGGAGGGATGCTGTCCTCAGGCACTACATGATTTCATCCCAGCAGAGCTCCTGCTGGGACCTAAGTGCCTGCTAAGATTTTATAGAGGTCGATCAGCTGGGCCTAGCACAGGAAGTGCTGGGTCCCTCTGCCCCAGAGCGAGGGAACATGATTTATTTAGTGTGTATGGAATGACTCTAAAATCCTTGCCTTGCTTCCCTCACAGAAAAACATAGAAATTCCAGTTTTATTAGAACTCCAGGCCCCTGTTTTCAGTAATAATTCTGGGGTGGATTTCAATGATTTATAATTAAAAAGCAGCATCCCAATAAACCCTCCACCAATCAAATAGCCATTGGTCCACTAGATGCATCTAAATGCAGGTCAGATTCCAAATGTTAAGCTCTTGACTCTTCTGTGGCCATACCCATGAGAAAGCAGCCCAGACTGGCTTCAGCAGGATCCTCAGCGTGACTCTCTAGGGCTGGGAATTTCAGCTGAAAATTCAGTTAGTCCAGTAGGCTATTTCACAAACTAATGAGAAAGTCTGCTCTTGGAGAGAAACACCACCCAGAAGACAACAGGACCATGTTGTTTAGGAGGAGGAGCTGAAACAGGCAGCCAGGAGACACCTAATGTAAAATCTAGGGCTGGATTTTGTAATGATTTTGTATCCAAGTGGGTCGAGGGAGAGCATTTCTTGATAGTAAAAGTTTTATCCCTAGAGACTCTGAAGAACCCTAGGGAAGCCTCAGTCCCATTTATCACCATTATTTTGTCAGGAAGTAGAAAATTGGACCTATGTTAAGTCCTTAAATAGATTTAGCAGTATCTTCACCAGTTCACAGACAGAACATCAGCTGGCATTATCAAAGTCAATATCTTGCCTAGGTGTTCTTGATTATATGGATGTGATCAAGAAGTAGATCATTTCTAAGACACTTCCCCAATATAATCTTAAATTAAAAAGCATCATTATATTCCATGGTGGCAGTTCCTGGTAGCTATAATTCTTCCCTGGAAATTTCAGTGTCCAGTAGAAAGCCACTTTCTTTAAATAATAAGGAGGTTTGTTGTGCAGGGGAGAAATTTCCTAAAAAACAGTGTGCTACTAGCCAGCTTCTCAACGTCAGACTATTGTCATGGGTCCATAATGTACATATAATGAGTTAGGTTTTTAAAAATTATTTAAGATATACAAAAAGATATAAAAAATACGGTCAACTCTCATGATCCACTACATAGCATAGGAAGTTTATAAATGACCTATAAACTTGGAGCCTCTCTATACCATCCCCAATCTCATTCCCCTAGGCTCCCGGAAGTAATCGCTATCCTTAATCACATGCTTTTTATTCTCAAGCATTTCTTTGTAAAATTAATACACAGCATTGACTTGAATGACTGCATATTTTGTATAAAAGATATTTTACACATTTCTTCTATAGTTTTTTTTTACTCAACATTATATTTGAAAGATTCATCCACATTAATAAATGTAGCTCCAGTCCATTCATTTGAATTACTAATTAGGTTTTTTCTCTATTTTCCTGTTGATAAATATGTAGGTAGCTTTAATTTTGGTTAAAGAATATATTCTTTCAGCTTTATTTGTTTTTGTTGGCTTATTCTTGAAAGCAATTAAACTAATATACACTCAGATGGGCAATTATTAGGGTCCCTGTTGCTTTACATTCTTGCTAACACCTGCTATTGTCAACCACTTACAATTTTTCCCAATCTAAGGGTATCTCATTATGATATTAATATCATATCTCTGATTTTTAGTGTTTTAAGCATACTACTATATCTTTTATACTAAATTTGTTTCCCAATTTTCTCTTCCATTTGTTACATTAAATATTGGCCCCCTTCTCATACACAAACATATAACTAGTACTTTCCACTGATATGTGTATTCTGGAAGGCAGGAACACAGAGGCATTCTCAATTCTTAAAAGAGGGTCTGACCCAAATAAGGTGCATACTACCTATTTTCTGAATAAATGAAATTGTATTTTGTTGTCTCTGAATTCACTACAGGTTTTGTTGACAGAAACTGTCAACTAGCCTCTCTGCCTACAGCAACTTCCTGCTGCGTATCCTTCCAGCACACCATTGCTAGTTACTTTTGTCACTTCCGTGTTTAAAAATCTCCCACAACTCCCTATGGCTGAGCAGGACAGGTTAAACTTCTCATGCAGACAGTTAAGGCCCTTCCTCGAATGGATCCCTTTTGTCTATTCCACATGTGTTTCACTGTGGCTCTAATATTAGCCCTCTGCTCTGTGCAAAGTTGGTTTTCGTACTCTTTCTCTCATGAGATAGCTTATTGACTATGAAGGCAATTCTTAGAATCTCAATAATTTTGTACATGTAGAAAACACTGCACATTTTTTATTAGTCTGTAAGAACACTGAAGGGCAGAGTCTTCAGTGTTCATTATTCTTACTGGAATACAGTAAGAATAATCATTGGTTTCTGGATGAATGGATTGTGGGTTTTTTGTTTCCTCAGATAAATTTTTACAAACAACATCAACCAAAAACTCATCTCTAGTACAAAACTGATGAAGTGAGTATAAAAACAAACCTAGGGATTAACAATCACAATTCTCATGATAAAAACATGCTATAAGTTGGTACCAGGCACTGTGCTCTATAAGAAGGATACAAAATTTTTTTCAGTAGTTTTCTGAAAGGGCTTAGAATATAAAAGAGAAGACAAACATTTTCATGGCTATATCTCACTCTCTGTCTTCATTTATATCTATATAATGTTCTCTAGGCACAGTTGTAGAAAAAACTTACCCTGTCTAGGGTCTAGGGTGTTTAGACACAAACTAATGACCAGAAAATGTGACCTTCAGAATGGTGCTTGGAACTCATTCCTGTGACTTAAAAAGTTCAGCTTTCTTTCTCTTCTTAGACAGGGTCTCACGCTGTTGCAATCACAGCTCACTACAGCCTCGACCTTCCTGGGCTCAGGTGATCCCCCAACTCAGCCTCCCAAGTAGATTACAGGTGTGCACCACCACGCCCAGCGTTTTTTTTTTTTTTTTTTTTTTTCTTTTTTTGTAGAGACCAAGTCTTGCCGTGTTGCCCAGACTGGTCTCAAACTCCAGTGCTCAAGTGATCTGCCCTCCTCTGCCTCCCAAAGTCCTGAGATTACAGATGTGAAACGTTGCACCCAGCTGGATCAGCTACTTTCCTTCAGAAAATGATAGGCTCAGAAAGATTAAACTCAGAAAGGACTAAATGCAAATAGCTGTGATCTTGCCTTCACTTCCCTCTTACAGTGAATAAATACGCATCCAGAATGAAGTGAAGCAATGAAGTGAAGGTCCTTTGTACAGGAAGATTCGTAAAGGACAGAAAGCCAAATAGAGATCTAGAGTCCAACCTGTTTTTCCTTTTCCTATATTTTCTATTGATACATGCTGAACAGACATCTTACTAATGTTTTTGTTTTTGATACGGAGTCTCGCTCTGTTGCCCAGGCTGGAGTGCAGTGGTGCGATCTCAGCTCACTGCAACCTCCACCTTCTGGGTTCAAGCGATTCTCCTGCCTCAGCCTTCTGAGTAGCTGGGACTACAGACGCCTGCCACCATGCCTGCCTGATTTTTTGTATTTTTAGTAGAGACGGGGATTCACCGTGTTAGCCAGGATGGTCTCGATCTCCGGACCTCGTGATCCGCCCACCTCGGCCTCCCAGAGTGCTGGGATTACAGGCGTGAGCCACCAGACCTGGCCACATCTTTCTTATACTAAAAGCAGAAGCTCTATGCTGAGGGAAAGAACAATGAAGTCTGCAGAAACCTGAGGTTCTAGTTCTGTGCTACCCACTAGGCACAAAGGAGTTGCACCATGTGGTCTCCAGTATATCTAGTTCTAAAATTCTATGTCCCAATGATTCTAAAGTCAGAAGTGTCCTCACTGAATGTTATATTTACTGACAAATCCAAAAGCTATAAGAGTTTGTGTGTATATTTCAAGTTCTGAAAACACAAAAAGTTCAAGTTCTGTGTGTATATTTCAAGTTCTGAAAATATAGACAGTAGTTAAAAATACGAAATCACTTAATAACCACCCTAAATACTTGGTAGAATTTCAAAGTCTCTAACAATTTCAAAGGCAAACACTTGGGTTTTCCTGGAACTTGTACTTTAAAACCAAGATCTTTCAGTAGATGGTTGCTTGCAAGGGGAAATCTAAGGAAAATAAACATTCACCCACTTAAAAAAAAAATCTCTCGGCTGGGTGTGGTGTCTCACACCTGAAATCCCAGCACTTTGAGAGGCCAAGATGGGTGGACCACCTGAGGTCAGGAGTTCGTAACCAGCCAGCCCAATATGGTGAAACCCTGTCTCTACTAAAAATACAAAAATTAGCTGGGGGTGATGGGCACCTGTAATCCTAGCTACCGGGGAAGCTGAGGCAGGAGAATCGCTTGAACTTGGGAGGCAGAGTTTGCAGTGAGTAGAGATAGTGACATTGCAGTCCAGCCTGGGAGACAAGAGCGAAACTCTGTCTCAAAAATAAATAAATAAATAAATAAATAAATAAATAAATAAATAAATAAATCTCTCCACACAAATGACCAAACTCATGTGAAAATGCTTGACATCAATAATCATCAGAAATGCAAATCAAAACCACAATGAGATACCATCTCAGAATTACTATTATTAATATCAAAAAGTCAAAAAACAATAGATGCTGGTGATGTTCCAGAGAAAAGGAAACAGTCATATTCTGCTGCTGGGAATGTAAATTAGTTCAGCCACTGGGGAAGGCAGTTTGAAGATTTCTCAAAGACCTTAAAACAGAACTACCATTTTACCCAGCAGTCCCATTATTGGGTATATATCCAAAAGAAAATAAATTGTTCTACCAAAAAGACACATGCACTTGTATATTAATCACAGGACTATTCACAATAGCAAAGACATGGAATTAACCCAAGTATCCATCAACAGTGGATTGTATAAAGCAAATATGGTACATATACACCATGGAATACTAAGGACCCATTAAAAAGAATGAAATCATGTCCCTTGCAGCAACACATATACAGCTGGAGGCCATTATCCTGAACAAATTAATGCAGGAACAGAAAACCAAATACTGTATGTCATCACCTATAAGTGGGAGCTAAACATTGGGTACATATACATGGACAAAAAGATGGCAACAACAGACACTGGGGACTACTAGAGGGGAAAGGATGGGGGTGGGGGTGAGGGTTGAAAAACTATTGAGTACTGACTACTTGGGTGACAAGATCAATCGTACCCTAGACCTCAGCATCATCTGATATACCCATGTAACACAGTTGCACATGTACCCCCTGAATCTAAAATAAAAGTTGAAATTATAAAAATAAAAATTTCAGATGTCTTTCCAGTTAGCTTACATTCTGATGGAAATTCTGAACACTGCTAAGTGGACTAGTTATAAGGAAAAAGTGTTCAATGTTCTTGACAAATGTTGTATGGAAGATGAAATATTGTCAGTCATTACCAAAAATACTATTAACTTATTTTGAAAGGTCTGAGACTCTGAGGAAGCAAAAAGAGGTTTGATTCATTTTTATTTATAATGGGTATAAAGAGAAAGACCAGTTGTTTTCTGGAAAGCACAGATAAGGTATAATATATGCATAGAGATCTTAAGTGGCTTAAACACACAAAGAATTACTCTCCTAAATAAGTGCAAGTCTCATATGAAAGCCCCCAAAAGCCTCATCTGAAACTGAAGCACCTTTCATCTCTCTGCTCTGTCACTGTAGGCTTCAGCTATGGAGTGTACATTCCAGACCTCCAAAAGGAGAGGAGAAAAGGAAAAAAACACCCACCTCTAAACTGAGTTAGCTCCTTTTAAAGAGCCTCCTCAGCTGTTTCACACCGTAATGCTGCTTTCATCACACTGGCCAGAACTTAATAGTATAGTCACACCTAGCTGCAAAGGAGGCTGTGAAATGTAATGTTTTATCTGGGTGTAATACGTTCTGGAATAAAATTAGAATTTTGTTACTAAGGAAAAGGTATTGATATTGATATTGGGTAGGCAACTAGCAGCCCCTGTTTGAATAACCATAAGGGGAAATTTGAAATTGAACATTAGAAAGGATGAAATTGTATATGAAGTTGGACAATAACTTTTCTTACATCCCAAGTTTGTGCAGTATAAATGATACTGCCGGTGGGTCATTGAGGCTCTAGACTTATGTACGGCACCATGTTGAGTAGCAAAATAATAATAAAAAGTCATTATCCCCTCTTGGCCTCAATTATTTCTACATAAAAAATGAGGAAATCTATTATATATCAGTAGTATTTAGACTTTTTCTTATCAGCAGAATTCTTTCTTCAAACAAAATTTACGCAGATTCCCAGAGAAGACAGAAAAAGGGAGAACTTACTCCCATTGAAATGGGGGTTGTGGACTGGGAGCTTCATACCATAGTCTTTGTTCTCCAGTATGGCCTCTGAGATATCCCAGGGCTCTAAGGAAGAAAATGTGAAATCTGGTCTTTACGCTTTTTAGACTTCAGCAATTTAGGGTTTCATGACTCAGACCAAAAACAAGGGCTTTAGAAGACTTTAATTCATAAGGCTTTGTTTTTTTCTTCCAATACTTACTAGATAATGGATTTGGGGGAGAAAATGTCTCTGAGAAGCCTTCTAATATCTGACCTTGTTTGGATAAAATAAAACAAAATTTGACCCTCTGTAGGGTTTCTCGGGAATTTCTTACAAGCACAGATGTCTACATCTTATCTTGCCATTTATTAAAATTAGATAAGTAGCTCAATTCAATGTGTGCTACTAAGGTTCTCAATGTTTCCCTCCATGAAGTGTTACTTCTGAAGACCACAAAAGCATTGTTCAGATAATCTACATCTGATCACACCTAAACTTCTATACAATTCTTAGTTAATGCTTGGATTCTATCCAAAGGTGAATATTGGAGGGAGAAGTTTGACTTTCTTCCATGTAGTCAATTTAATATGGTCAGGCAGAGGGGGAAGATATTGTCCTACAGGAATTTTAACCAAAGTGCTGGAGTTTAAATTTCATGTGTGGCTTTTCCTTTATGAGGATTAGCTGCTGTGCAGGTCTGAAAAAAATGCTGGGGAGAAGTAAAATTATAGATAGAGATGGTGTAAAACCAAGGGTGGCTTTTGAGTCACACTTAATAGGAATATAGAACTCTTTACACTTTCCAAGTTTTCCCCATCCTACTGGGACTCTTAAACTGAAATAATAATCTCTTTCCCCTTTTAAATAATTCTTGTCCTACTTTTAAGACTACTGGGGGAATAAAATAAAACACATGCAAAACTTAACATCAGCATTACTAAAACATATGTAACAGCATGCAGAAACTCCACAGATCTTGTAAAAATACACTTAAGACCACAGAGAAAATCACCAAAAGCACAGGCCAAAATGTACTTGAATGGAGAGTGTGTGTTCGGAGGGCAGGAAACTCACAATTTACTCTTGGTTTTGTCATTACCCGAATCTGGGCTTTCTGTACAGTCATTTTTAATCTATCTGAATTTTTCTCTTACCTGTCATATAATTAAGGGATAGTCCTCTCTTATCTTTCAGAAATATTGGTAATATTTTGGTCATTAACCTAATATTCTTGGGTCAAATGAAAGAAAGTGGCTCAATAACTCAAAGGGTACTACAGCTGTGACAAACACTAATGAAATACAAGATGATATGGTTCTTGTAGAGTCACGGGACTGGCATTAGATCTAAGGTCATTTACAGAATGCTTAAGTTCATGATTATCTACCATTCTGCAGAATCCACAGCTCTTTGGCCAAGTTCTCAATTAGTTGCTCTAGACTATTTAATCCTCTTGTTCCCCTGACTTCCAGGCTTTATGTCCTTCATTTTTAACCAGAGGTTTTAAAACATCAACTTTTACAGACAGTGAATTTTCTTGCATGCTAAATCTAGTGCTCCAAGTGGGGAGAGAAGAGGTGCTACAAATCAATGGACTTTCAGGTTTTTCTCTTCACTGCTGAAGTCACTGGGGCCCTTTCTTTCTCAATTCTAATAGTTCTAAACAGCCCAACAGTCTCTAGGCCCTTGACCTTGAAATTTGGGCTTCGGTCCACAGTATTCAGAACTGGGAGGCAGCCCAAGTATAGCTCTTGTCTGGCTGCAGCCCAAACGTTTGGTGAGACTCCTAGAAACAAAATATCTGTAAACAAACAAAATTAACTAATGCAGGACTTTTATGCCATTTGAATTTAAATAAAAACAATTACATTTTAAAAGTCACATAAAAGTATATAAGGAATTTTTTATTGGCTAAAAGATATTCTTCAGCAACATGGAGGTTTTTAGGAACAGGGTGGATTAGGTTTTATTTTTGGTAGTTGGGATTGGCTTATATTCAGTGGACACATAGACAGTAGGCAAACTTGAAATGAAAGCTAGATTGCCCACCAGTGTCACACTGCGGAGCACTGCTATAGACGTCACCGGAAAAAGTATTAGAAATATATTTACATTACACACACAGCTCAGATCATTGCTGTGGTGGAGGCTGCATGTTTCATGAGCTGTCTAACAGTTTTTGCTTTACAGAGAATCCCAGGACAATTCACAAGTTAAAGACTAGTAGCATGGGAAAGAATTATCTCTTTGAAATAAAAGAGATCTCTTTCAATTATAGCTCAAGTAACACAGGCAAATTACATATTTCAACTACAGGTACTAACAATATTTTAGTAAACATTAGAGCCAAAGAATTCTAGTCATATGAGTTTTAGAGCTCTTTAGTTATTTTCCTATTTGTAATGTCCATCTGCTAACTCATTCATTTCTTCATTAAGTTATTTAGCAAAGAGTGGCTGAATATTTTTTATGTATTAGCAAAATTCTACACATGATGGTTGCACAAGCATGTATAAGATACAATCAAATCTTATGAGGTGGTTTTAAAACAATACCATAATTTATTGTATACTCCTCTCTTCAAAAAGTAGAGCTTAAAGCCCTGCCCCTTCAATGACAGCTGGATTTAGTGACTCATGTCTAACAACAGAATATTGTAGAAGTGACAGTATGTGATTTCTAAGACTAGGTATGGTAGTGTGTGCCTGTAGTCCCAGCTACTCAGGAGGCTGAGGCAGGAGGATCGCTTAAGCTCAGGAGTTTGAGGTTACAATGCGCTATGATTGTGCCACTGCACTTCAGCCTGGGTGACAGAGTGGGACCCTGTCAATCATTCAAATCAATTAATCAATGGAAATAAAAGACATTGTGCTTTGTTCCTCCTTTCTCTTTTCTATTACACACACTGGGGAAGTTATCTGCCATGTTGCAATGACACTCAGGCGGCCTTATGGAGATATCTTAATGGTGGGGAACTAAGATTTCCAGCCAACATCCATGTGAGTGACCACCTTGGAACTGGCTCCTCCAGATTCTCAGGTGAGGCTTCAGATAATACAGCCCCAGCCAATATCCTGACTGCAGCAACATGGGAAATCCTGAGCTACAATCTTCAAGCTAAGCTGCTCGAGTCCTAATCTTCAGAATTGTGTGAGATCATAAATATTTATTACTTCAAGATACTAGGTTTTGGGAGGTAATTTGTCATGCATTATTCAGAGGTTTCATAAGTATCTCACAAAATGATGCTTATCTCCTCAACATCTATTCTGCCTTCCTTCATTGTTTTTGAGATTCATATATAAAGACAGTATGCCTCAAAGTAATAATTTATTCTTCTTGCCATGAGGATAAAGAGATTATTCACCAAGCATCAGGACTTGGCTGTTATGGTGTTCTGGCAGGAACTAGAAGAACATGTTTTGGACTGGAGCTTGAGGGTAGTAGACCAAAAAGGATGAAATATAAGGCTGGATAGGGGAGAGTTTACTGATATGGGATCCTCTTTCTTGAATCATGATCTAACATTTTGGGAAGAATGCCTGGAGTCCATCCTCAAGTGTTGTGAGAATGGCTCTTTGAAGCCTGGAAACAATGAAGGCCTATCGAAAATAAGGTGGAAACTTCGGAACTGCCTTGGCAGAGTATTAAAGAAGGAGTCAAATAGTTCTGAGAGGTGAACGTAGCAGAATGGATTATTTAAGATCTCTCTTTATTCAGAAAATCTGCCATATTATATTTCCAATTATTTTTATTAAAGTAATCAGAAATTTGCCAGTGAGTGTAGCATCATCATCACTGAGAAGCACAGGAGCGGCTCTCCTCTGTATCCAGGTTTAATGACAAGAGGTACTGCGGTGGATCTGGAATCCCTAACGGGGGTAGGAATGTAAGATTCTGGAATTTCAGAGACCATGTGGCAGTACTTAGGTGAGATAGACATTCTTACACGATGGAGAGCAACAGGGGTCTTGGCTCACAGAGGTCTATGGCAAAGGCCATAGATCATAATTTTCTTTGGGGTAAGATAAATGAACAACCAATGAAAGTATTGATTCATAAAACAGAAAATATCAAGAATAAGTGAGAAGTTTGATCTTAGGCACTACAATTGTAAGTCACAATCTTTTATCCAGTTGCCATACGTGCAGTGGTTCTCAGAAGTAGAGCCTATTTGCTACATGGAAATCTAGGTCTCTTTGATGAAAGTCCCTGCAAGGCCAGTATATGAAGTGGCAACCTCCCTAATTCTTCCCTAAAAGAACCTACACCCATTTCTCAAAGAAACTCTATGGTAAGGAAAGGAGGCTATCTCTTTCTTTTTTTTTTTTTTGTTTTGTTTTTTATTATTTTTCTTTTTTTAAATTTATTTATTATTATTATACTTTAAGTTGTAGGGTACATGTGCATAACGTGCAGGTTTGTTACATATGTATACTTGTGCCATGTTGGTGTGCTGCACCCATCAACTTGTCATTTACATCAGGTATAACTCCCAATGCAATCCCTCCTCCCTCCCCCCTCCCCATGACAGGCCCCTGTGTGTGATGTTCCCCTTCCTGAGTCCAAGTGATCTCATTGTTCAGTTCCCACCTATGAGTGAGAACATGAGGTGTTTGGTTTTCTGTTCTTGTGATAGATTGCTGGGATTGTAAACTAGTTCAACCATTATGGAAAACAGTATGGCGATTCCTCAAGGATCTAGAACTAGATGTACCATATGACCCAGCCATCCCATTACTGGGTATATACCCAAAGGATTATAAATTATGCTGCTATAAAGACACATGCACTCGTATGTTTATTGCAGCACTATTCACAATAGCAAAGACTTGGAATCAACCCAAATGTCCATCAGTGACAGATTGGATTAAGAAAATGTGGCACATATACACCATGGAATACTATGCAGCCATCAAAAAGGATGAGTTTGTGTCCTTTGTAGGGACATGGATGCAGCTGGCTATCTCTTTCAAGAGCTGCTGGATAATGGGTCTGAATTAAAACCGATTTCAGGGAACACGAAAGTGCCATCATGACCCCTCTGATACAGTGTCATGAAAAGATGACAGTGGAGTGGTTTGAAGTCTATTTCACAGTAATAGTGGGTCCACCAACCCACCCTGTGATTTCTTCTCAGTTCCTTGAGGCATAATCACGATGGATATATTTACAAACATTTCCTGAACTTTGGAAAAGACCCATTATAAAAGTTTAGAAAAGACCAAGTGTAAGATACCAAAATTCCCTCACAATCCCACTAAGACAGCAAATCAGGAGCAATACTACATGCTATAGATAAAATGGCAAAGACTAGTGTCACCCTCAAAGACTTACAGAAAGCACAAGTGGTAGTCCTCATCATGTCCCCATTTAATTCATCAATCTGGTGAAAACTAGATGGTGAAAGTCATAGAAGAAGATGTTGGACTACATTACCTTAACCAACTGGTAGCCACAAGCACAGTCAACGTGCTGGAAGTAGAAGATTTACTAGAAAGATCAAAACATCCTCTGGAATTTGGCATACAGTTCTTGATATCTTACATGCCGTCTTTCAATGCCCATCAAGAAGGAGCATCAAAAGCTGTCTTCATTCACTTAGAATGAACTGCAAACCTTATGTATCAACTTGTCCTAGGCTTTTGTTAGCTTTCCTTTCTCAGTAAGGTACCTTTATAATCTTGACATTTTGCAGAACATCATGGTGATCTCCTCATGATAGTAATGACATCATGCAAGCTAAATGGTAGTAATGTCATGATAGTAATGACATCATACAAGCTAAATCTAGTAAATAGGAAGTGACAAGTACTCTGGATGACCTAGTAAGAAATATGCATGACACAGAATCAGAAATATTGTCTGCACAATTCAGGCACCTTCCAAAATTTCAGGAGGAAACCAATAGTCTGGGGCATTTTGTGATATTTCCTCCAAGGTAAATGATAAGTTACTGCACCCTGTACCTCTTACTACTAAGAAAGTACTTGGCAAACCTCTTTAAATTTTGGAGAGAGCATATGCCATGCTGGGGAATATTGCTTAAGTCATTTAGTGGGTGATATGAAGGACTGCCAATTTTGAGTGGTGACCAGAACAAAAGAGACTTCTGCAACATGTTCTAGCTCTGAAGCAATTGGCCCTGCCACTAGGAACATATGACTTGGCAGATCTAATGTTGCCAAATGTTACCACAGTAGATTAAACTTTAGAATGTCTCCCAAGCATTAATAGTTGAGTCACAATACGGTCCCCTGGGGTTCAGGAACACGGCCATGCCATCTGAGGCAGAGAATTATTCACTGCTTACATAAACAGCTCCTGGGAGAGTTGTATGAGCAAAGACAGCAGAATAGGAAGCCCCAGACCTCCTTCTCCCTTAGACACTGACTTAACAACAATATACAATTCAAAAAGCTTTTATGAGGAATTCAGAAACCAGTTAAGACATCACAGTATCATAGACAAACACAAAACTGAACAGTTGCACTGAAACAAGAAAAAACAATTGCATTTCACCCACTGTAGTTCTTTCCTCAAGCCAGTAGAGCTTGGTGCAACTGAGAGGAAATGCCCAACTCGCAGCTTCTCCCTTGCGAGAGAAAGAGAAGTGTGGAAAATATGTCTAACATTCTAGTTTGGGCAGGGGCTGACAAAGGATAGATTTATATATTGCCTTATTTGAAGCTCTGATGGAGAACTGGCATACCTTCGACTCCTAGGACAACTTTGAACAAAGAACAAGTCAGTGGCTTGTTGTAGCACCAGAGAACCTGCAGCATGACCAACTTTAAGACAGGTCATTTGATATGACTGAGCCAGAGGAACAAAAAGAAAAATGAAAGCCTAAGGAATGTATGGTACATTACCAAGTGGAACAATATTTACATATGAGAATCCAAAAAGGAGAAGAAAGAGAAAAAGGGATACAGAGCTTATTTTGAAGAAATCATTGATTTCTCCTTGATATGGTTTGGATCTGTGTCCCCACTAAATCTCATGTTGAGGCATAATCCCCAGTGTTGGAAGTGGGGTCTGGGGCGATGTGATTGGATCATGAGGGTGGATTTCTCATGAATGGTTTAGCACCATTCCCCTTGGTACTGTCCTTGTGACAGTGTGATTTCTTGTGAGATCTGGTCATTTAAAAGTGGGTGGCACCTTCCCTCTCACTCTCATGGTCCTGCTCCAACTGTGTGACATGCCTGCTCCCGCTTTGCCTGCTCCCATGATTGTAAATTTCTTGATGCCTTTCCAGAGGCCAAGCAGATGCTAGCATCATGCTTCCTGTATAGCCTGAGGAACCATGAACCAATTAAACCTCATTTCTTCATGAATTACCCAGTCTCAGGTATTTCTTTACAGCAATGCAGAATGGACTAATATACTCCCCAGACCAATTGGACTAAATGGGCATTCAAATGTGAGAAACTCAACGCACTCTAAGATGAATTTAAAGCAACCCACACTGAAACATATTGTAATCTAATTGCCAAAAGTCAAAGGCAAGGAGAGAATTTTGAGAGCACCAAGAAACAAATAACTCATCTCATATTAGGGAGCTTAAATAATATTACCAGTGGGTTTCTCAGCAGAAACATTACCAGACAGAAGGGAGTGGGATGATGTATTCGAAGTGCTTTAAAAAAAGAACAAACCCAAACCTGCTAACCAAGAATATTGTCTATCTTTCTATGTCTATATATGTTTATATCCAGCAAAACTGATCTTTAAAAATGAAGAAAACAATAAGACCTTTCCAGGTAAACAAAACTAAGGGAGTTTCTCACTGGAAGACCTGTCTTAAAATAAATGCTAAAGAAATGCTTGAGGTTTAAATGAAATAACTCTAGACACACAAAAATATGAAAGTCTTTGATATGGGTAGATATACAGACAAATAGAATCCTGTAATTCTGTATGGTGGTACATAAACAGTTTTAATTCCGGTATAAATTTAAAATGTAAGAGCATAAATATAACTATAAAATGTATTAATACAGCAAAATACAAAAACATGTGATTTGTGACATCAATAAGTTAAAGTGGCATAAAGGATAAAAGGAGCAGAGTTTTTGTATTCAACTGAAGTTGTTATCCATTTAAAATAAATTGTTGCAATTAAGAGTTTTTAAAAATCTCAATGACCCAAAAGAAAATACCTATAGAGGACACACAAAAGAAAATGAGAAATAAAGCATGCCATTACAAAACAATAAAACACAAAGGAAGGAAGCAAAGGAGGAAAAGAGAGACAAAATTAAGACATATAGAGAAAACAATTAACCAAATGGCAATAAGTCCTTCCCTATCAGTAATTCCTTTACATGTAAATGGATTAAACTGAATAAACAGACACAGAGTAGCTACATGGATAAGAAAAGGATCAAAGTAGTTGCCTGTCAGTGAGTCACTTCAAATCTAAAGACACATATAGGCTGAAGATGAAAGGATGGAATAAGACAATCTATGTAAATGGTGACCAAAAAAAGCAGAGGTGGCCATACTTGTATCAGATAAAATCAATATAGAAACACGACTTAGACATCACTGTAGACTAATTGAACCCAACAGATAGACACACAACATTCCACTCAAGAACAGCAAAATACACATTCTCCTCAAGAACACATGAAATATTCATCAGGATAGATCACATGTTAGGCCACAAAACAATTCTTAACAAATCTAAGATGTCTGGAGTCATACCAATGTATTTTCTGAATAAAATGGAATAAAACTGGAAATCAATTAAACAAATCAAACTGGAAAATTCAATTATGTGTGGTAATTAAGCAACATACTCTTTAACAATCAATGTGTAAAAGAAGAAATCACAAAGGAAATTGGAAAATACCTAAAAAAAAAAAAAGTGAAAACACAACAAACCAAAACTTTATGGGATATAGCAAATGTCCTAGAAACATACAACCTACCAGGACTGAATCATGAGTAAATTTTAAGATGTCAACATACCCACATCTAGTAAGGAGAATAAATCAGTAATCAAAAATCTCCCAACAAAGAAAAGATCAGGACCAGATGGCTTCACTGGAAAATTCTATCAAAAATTTAAATAAAATTAATCCCACTCCTTCTCAAACTTTTCCAAAAATTAAGAAGGAACACTTCCAAAATCACTACGTGGTGCCAGCATTATCCTGATATCAAAATCAGAGAAAAATACTTTGAGACAGAGAACAACAGACCAACATCCCTGATGAATATTGATGCAAAAATCCTCAACAAAATATTGGCACACTGAATTTGGTAACACGTTAAAGGGATTATGACCATGACCAGGTTGTATTTATTCCTAGAATGCAAGGATGGCTCAGTAAATGAAAAAAATCAACGCAATATACAACATTAACCAAATATATTAAATAAAAAGCAAAACCACAAGATTATCTCAATTGATGCAGAAAAAGTATTTGACAAAATACAATACCCTTTCCTGATAAAAACATCCAACAAAGTGTGAATAAAAATTACCTTAACATAATCAAGTAAATATATAGATCCAAAAAGTCCAAAGCTAACAACTCAACAATGAAAAACAGAATGTTTTCATCTAATAACAAGAACAAAGAAAGGATGTCCCATCTTGCCACTTGTATTCAATGACACTACAGGTCTCAGCGAGAGCAATTAGGCAGAAAAAGAAATAAAAGGCATAAATTTGAAAGGAAAAGGTAAATTGTCTCTATTCAACAGATGACATGATCTTATGTGGACAACTCTAAAAATTCCACCAAAAACAAGCCTGTTGGAATTAATAAACAAATTCCGCAAAGTTGCAAAAAAAAAAAAAAAAAATCAAGACACAAAAATTATTTGCATTTCTATATGCTAACCATGAATAATCCAAAAAGGAAAGTAAGAAACCAATCCCATTTCCTGTAGCATTGAAAAGAATAAAATACTTAGAAATACGCTTAACCAAGGAGGTAAAAGACTTGTATACTGAAAACTATAAAACATCACTGAAAGAAACGTTTAAAGATGCAAATAAGTTGAAAGGTATCACACATTCATGGACTGGAAGACAATATTGTTAACATGACCACACTACCCAAAGTAATTTGTAGATTAAATGCAATCCTTATCAAAATATCATTAGTTTTTCTTTCAAAAATAGAAAACATTCTAAAATTTATATGGAATCTCAAAGGATCCTAAGTGGCCAAAAGAAAATTGAGAAAGAAAAGCAAACCTGGAGGACTCACACTTTCTGATTTCAAAACATATTACAAAGCTACAGTAATCAAAAGAGTATGATACTGACACAAAGACATACAAATAGACTAATGGAACAGAATAGACAGCCCAGATATAGTCTCTAATGTATATGGTTACATGATCTCCAACAAAGGCACCATGGCTGCATAGTAACGAAAGAGTAGTCTCTTCAACAAATCATATTTGGAAAATTTTACATTCACAGGCAAAGAATAAAATTAGACTCTTACTTTACACCATATGTAAAAATTAACTCAAAATGGGTTAAGATCTAAATAGAAAACTTGAAACTATAGGTTTTTATAGGAGAAAACTCTGGGGAAAATCTTTATAATATTAAATTTGGCAGTAATTTCTTGGATATGATCACAAAAGCACAGGCAACAAAAGCAAAAATAGAGAATGGGACTACATTCAACTTAAACCCTTCTGTGCAGCAAAGAAAACTCCGAACAGAGTGAAAAAGATAACCTATGGAATTGGAAGAAATATTTGCAAACCACATAGGGAGTAATAACCAATATGCCTAAAGAATTCCTACAACTCAAAAACATCAACAAATAATCTGATTTAAAAATGGGCAAAGGATTTGAATAGACAGTTCTCTAAAGAAGATATATAAATGGCTGAAAAACATGTAAAGATGCTCAATATCACTAGTCATAAAAGAAATGAAAATTCAGTAACACCTCACAGTCATTAGGATGGCCACTATAAAACACATACACACCAAGAAAAGAACAAGTGTCAGTGAGGACATGGAGAAGTTGGAACACTTAGGCATTATTGGTGGAAATAGTACAATGGTGTAGCTGCTAAAGAAAACAGCAAAGAAATTGTCAACATGTTAAAAAAGAGAATTACCATATGATCCAGCAATCCCACTTCTGGGTATATATCCAAGAAAACTGAAAGAAGGATTTTGAAGAGGTAGTTGCATTTCCATGTTCATTGCAGTATTATTCTCAATAGCCTGGAGGCTAAAGCAGCCCAAATGTCCATTAATAGATTAGTAGATGAAAAAAATGTGATGCCAGGGGCTTCAGTGGCTGACTAGTCATCTGTTACTTGCCTCCTCCACAAAGAAACAAAACAGCGAGTAGATAATCATACTTTAATAGATCACCTAAGAGAGGATGCTGGAATTCAATAGAGAAGTGACAGAAAACACCCAAAGCAAGCAAGGAGAAAAAAGTGAGGCAGCCTGCTCCATCAAGATTGGCTTGGAGCCTGGAGAGGCCTCCAAGTGAGGGGAAAGGGTAAGTGAATAAACCCCAGTGATACACGTCCCCTCATGGACTCCTTTAGAGCCCCTCAACCCTCACTGGCCCTGAGACTAACATTAGGGTCAACCTGGAGACTACACAATAGATTGCTCCAGCGAGGGAGTTCACACTGGGTCTCACGTACCTTCCAAGTCCTAAGCAGCTACAGCAGGGCACCATTTTGAGAGCCCATCCCCCACCAAACTGGATTCTGCCCTGGGGCCCAACATTGATATCTCTGGAACCCCATTGACATCCCCTGCCCAGTTGTACACCACTGCTGACTCCTGCTGCTGCCAGGGCCAAAGCATAACTATTGGTAGTAATTCTTTCACTTCCAGTAGCAGCACCACAGTACATTTAAATGTGTCCTAAGGAAAGGGAACCCCATTTATAGCCAACACTTGGGGCCAAAGTGTATGCTTCCCAGACTTCTGTTTATGGCTACCGCCACTTAAAATAACTCCACCTTCCCCAGCAGTGGGGAGGCTGCACAGCCATTTCCACTTGTACTTGAGCATTCTGCCAGGGGCCTGGGATCACCCCATTCATGCCTGCTATAGCCAGCACCTACACACATTAGCAAGGTGCCTGAGGACAGCTCCACTCCCACTAGTGCCTGACCAAGTGCTCCGCTAGTGTCTAACCAAGCATCTCCAACCCCATCTGGGGGCCTGGAGATCACCCTGACCCATCCACCATCACTGGTATCTGAGCATTCCTCCTGGAAGCCTGAGGATGAGCCCATCCAACCTGCTGCTACAACCACAGCTGACACCCACCGGCAGGCCTGAGGACAGGCCCACCAAATCTGTTACAGTCACTACTGACATCAGTGCTGACTGCTTGGAAGCCAGGGGATTATCCTGCCCCTGCTTCTACCATTGTCCATGCCACACTGCAGAGGAGCCCAAAGACCCACTCACTCACCCAGCCCACCAATGCCACTGCTGGCACCCCAGCCAGCCAGCCAGAGGCCCAAGAATTGGCCTGCCTGAACCCACTGACACTGGTGCCAGTGTATACCACCCGGGGACACAGGAACAGCTGCCATAGTCAGCCTACCAGTGACAGCACTGGGGCCCACCTGATATCTCCATTCCAAGCATAACTTACCACAACCTCTACTGACATGGCACCCTAAGTCACTGAGGAAATCACCAACGCTACTAATACTGTTTATAGTTAATGAAATGATATGCATACATTATTGCATGCATCCAGAATCAAAGGCAAAGTAACCTCCCAGCCAACACCATGGATACATTTTCAGGAAAAAGTCCTCCCCTACAAAAGCAAATTGAAAAAATTGAAAGAAGTGACTGTTACATCAGATGCACAGATATCAATATAAGGACAAAGGAGATATAAAAAAGGAAATATGACACCTCCAAAGAAACAGCAATAGAATCCATTAAGAAATTTATGAAATCCTGGGAAAAGAATTCAAAATAATGATATTAAAGAAGGTCAGTGACATACAAGAGAAGAAAAATGTAAAGAAATCAGAAAAACAATTCAGGATATGAATGAGAAATTTACCAAAGAGATAGGTATCATTAAAAAGAACCAAACAGAAACTCTGGAAGTAAAGAATTCATTCAACTAATGAAAAATATACTTGAGAGTTTCAACAATAGACTAAGTCATGCAGAAGAAAGAATTCAAAACCTGAAGACGGGTCTTTCAAAATCATCCAGTCAAACAAAAATTTTAAAAAAGAATAAACAAAGCCCATGTGACATATGAAACACATAACATAACCAAATATTCAAATTTTCTGTGTCCCAAAAGGCAAAGAGAAAATAAACAGGATAGAAAACATATTTAATGACATAATAGCTGAAAACTTTCCAAGTCTACCAAGGATTTAGACAGCCAGATACAGGCAGCTCAGATTTCCAAACAGACACAATGCAAAAGGTTTTGTCCACAGCACATTATAGTGAAGCTGTCAAAAGTCAAAGGAATTCTCAAAACAGCAAGAGAAAAGTTTCTAGTCACGTATAAGAAAACCCCCATCAGACTAACAGTGGATATCTCAGCAGAAACTTTACAGGCCAGGAGAGAATGGAGTGGTTTATTCAAAGTGCTCAAATAAAAAAATATATATACCCAATGAAGTTATCGCTCATCAATAAAGGAAAAATAAACTATTTTCCAGATAAACAAAAGCTAAGGAAATTAATAATCACTAGACCAGCCCTTAACCCTATAAGAATTGATTAAGGGAAGCAAAAAGATGTTATCTACCATCATGAAAACACACGAAAGTATAAAACCCACTCATAGAGCTAAATATTCATACGAATGAGGAAGAGAAAGAACGCAAATGTTATCACTACAGAAAACCACCAAAGCACACTGATAAACAGTGAGAAAGAAAGGAACAAAGAATATACAAACCAACCAGAAATCAATAAATAAAATGACATGAGTAACCAAGCCTCCAGTATCAATAACAACTTTGAAAGTAAATAGATTAAACTTTTCTCTTAAAAGATATAGACTGGCTGAATAGATTTTAAAAAATGACCCCATTAGGTGCTGCCTACAAGATACTCATCTCACCTTTAAAGACGTATAGGCTGAAAGTAAAGGTATGGAAAAAGATATTCAGATATTCCATGAAATCAGAAACCAAAAACAAGCAGGAGTAGCTTACTTATGTCAATTAAAACAGACTTTAAGTCAAAAACAGTAAAAAGAGGCAAAGAAGGTCATTATATAATAAAGAGATCAATTCAGCAAGAGGATAAAACAATTCTAAACATATATGCACTCAGTACTGGAGGACCCAGATATATAAAGCAAATATCACTAGATCTAAAGGGAGATATAGTCTCCAATACAATAATAATTGGGGACGTCAATACTCCACTCTCAGCATTAAAAAGATAATCTAGACAGCAAATTAACAGAAAAGCATAGGATTTAAATCGTACTGTAGACCGAATGGAGCTAACAGATATTTATAGAACATTTTATATAATAGCTATAAAATACAAATTCTTCTGACCAGCAAATGGGATGTTTTCCAGGATAGACCGTATGCTGGGACACAAAACAAGTCTCAAAAAATTTAAAAAAAATACAAAATCAAACCAAACCCAAAGTTAATAGAAGAAAAGAAATAATAAAGATCAGAGCAGAACTAAACAAAAGAGGGACTAAAAAAAATTACAAGGAGTCAATGAAACAAAGAGCTGGCTTTTTGGGAAAAAAGCAAAAGTTGATAAACTACTAGCTACACCAACCAAGAAAAAAGAAAATCCAAATAAAATCAGAAATAAAAATAGAGACATATAAGTGATACCACAGAAATATAAAGGATCAGAGTATATTATGAACAATTATACACTAACAAACTTGAAAACTCAGAAGAAACAGACAAATTTCTGGATACATACACCTACCAAGATAGAATCAAGAAGAAACAGTAAACCTGAACAGACTAATGATGAAACTGACTCAATAATAAAATGCCTGCCAACAAAAAAAAGTCAGGACCAGATGGCTTCACTGCAGAATTCCACCAAATTCACAAAAAAACTAACACCAATTCTCTTCAAACTATTTCAAAAAATCAAAGCACAGAAAATTCTCTCTAATTAATTCTATGAGGCCAGCATTAACCTGATATTAACACAAGACAAGGATGCAACAATAAGACACAAATCGATATCTTTGATGAACATACATGACACATGAACATATCAACAAAATACTAGCAAAACAAATCCAACAGCACATCAAACAGCTAATACACTATGATTAAGTGGGATTTTTGCCAGAGATGTAAGGATAGTTCAACATATGCACATCAATAAATGTAAAACATCACATCAACATAATGAAGGACAAGAACCCTGTCATCTCAATAGATACAAAAAAAGCATTAGATAAAATTTAAGTCTTTAATGATGAAAACTCTCAATAAATGAGGCACAGATGGAACATACCTCAATATAATAAAGGCCTTATATGATAAACTCACAGCTAACATCATACTAAATGGGGAAAAGCAGAAAAGGTTTTCTTCTAAGGGCTAGAACAAGGCAAGGATGTCCACTTTCACCACTCCTAATCAATATAGTACTGGTAATCCTAGGCAGAGAAATCAGGCTAAATAAATAAATAAATAAAACACCTAAATAAATGGCATCCAAATTGGAAAGATGATGTCAAATTGTCCCTCTTTGCAGATGGCATGATCCCATATCTAGAAAACCTAAAGACCCCACCAAAAAACTTAGAACTGATAAAAAGAAAAAAAGTTTAGTAAAGTTGCAGGACACAAAATCAACTTACAAAAATCAGTAGTATTTATAACACCAATAATGAACTATTTGAGAAAGACATCAAGAAGGTAATTCCATTTACAGTAGCTACCAAAATAAAATACCTAGGAATAAATTTAACCAAGAAGGTGAAAGACCGCTACAAGAAAAACTACAAAGCACTGAAGAAAGACGTTGAAGAGGATACAAATGGAAATTACCATTCTACCTAAAGCAATCTACAGATTCAGTGCAGGCCCTATTGAAATACCAATGTCATTTTTCACAGAAATAGGAAAAACAATCCAAAAATTCTCATGGAAACAAAGAGCCCGAATAGCCAAAGCTATCTTCAGCACAAAGAACAAAGTTGGAGGCATTATACTACCTGATATCAAAATACACTACAAAATTATAGTAACAATTTTGTATAGTAACAATTACAACAGCACGTAATTGGTATAAAACCAGATACATAAACCAATGGAATAGAGAACCCCAAAATAAATCCATGTATTTACAGCCAACTAATTTTTTTTTTTTTTTTACAAAGACAAGAACATACTAGGAAAAGAACTCTGTTTTCAATAAATGGTGCTGGAAAAACTGGATATCCATATGCAGAATAATGAAATTGGATTTCTGTCTCTCACCATATACAAAAATCAACTCACGATGGATTAAAGACTTAAATGTAAGACCGAAAACTATAAAACCACTAGAAGAAAACATACGGGAAATGCCTCAGGACGTTGGTCTAAGCAAATATTTTATGGATTAGACCTCAAAAGCACAGAAAACAAAAAATCAGAAATAGATAAATGAGACTATATTAAACTAAAATACTTCTGCACAACATAGGAAACAATCGAAACTGAAGAGACAGCCTGTTAAATGGCAGAAAACATTTGCAAACTATGCATCCAGCAGGGGTCTAATATCCAGAAAATACAAGGAACTCAAACAACTCAACAAAAAAAAAATTCCATTTAAAAGTAGGCTAAGGTCATGAATGAACATTTCTCAAAAGAAGACATACAAATGGCCAACAGCTGTATTTAAAAATGCTCAATATCACTGAGCCTCAGAGAAATACAAATAAAAACCACAATGAGATATCATCTCACCCCAAGTGGAATGGCCATTATTTATTTATTTTTTACCTATGATAGATGAACTTTTAATTTTTCAACTTTACCATGGTACGAAAGGAACATACATTCAGTGCAAATCGTACTTAGAAATTTGAATTCTGATCCTTTCCAGAGCTAGCATGTGCAGTATGATACTTTCTCTTGATGTTGGCCAGTGGTAGCAGTGAGCTACAGCTCCCAGGCAGCCAGCCACTCATGAGGGTAAACAATACTCGATGTCTTCTTGACTAACACTATGCCTGCTAAACCATCAAGTGCCCATGCACCAATGCCTTCTACCAGCTATTCTTGAGCTTCATCAGAAGAGAGAGAAATTAATAACCCTGTTGCTGTAGCCTCCCCATCATCCAGCAATTGATTGTAGTCCAATTCTTCAAACATTCTTCAGACCCAGTGTGCTTTCAGCTATGTACATTAATGGTGAGTACCCAATACAACCATTCTATTTTCCACATTCAGTACAGTATTCAATAAATTACATGAGATATTCAACACTCCATTAGAAAATAGGCTTAGGTTAGATGATTTTGCCCAACTGTCAACTAATGTATGTGTTCTGAGCATGTTTAAGATAGGCTGGGCAATACTATGATATTCTGTAAGTTATTATATTGAAAGCATTTTCAACTTATGATATATTCAAGTTACGATGGGTTTGAGAAAAGGGGAATGGCTAGCACAACTATCCAAAGTTTCAAAATATCTGATTTACCAATGTAATATTGCCTCAGACTCAAAGGATACACACTGTGGTGACATTGGAAGTACAGATTGTGGGGTTCACTGATTCTACCATAAACAGCAGCACTCACAGCTGCTGGTCTCACTGATAATGTTGAGATGGCTTTTTATAGCCATCCAACTTGGGTATGACAGCATGAGTAAGGGTGCTATCCTTCAAAATAGAGAATACACTTTGAATCGATAAGTGTTATATGGTTTATGTTGATTATAGATAGAGAATGAGATCATGAACAAAGGATTAGGTAAGAAGTGGCTATTCTTACCATCATTTTCAGTGGCCCATTTGGGAAATTTGTACTATCTTTACATCAGGCCCTGGTGGATTGTAAGTTCTATTGCTGGAAAGGAAGTTTTATACCAGGGGGACAGAATATGGGTTTCACTAAACCCAAAGCTACTGGTACCACCTAGTCCCTTAGAACTAGACCAAGAGGTAAAGAAAGAAATAACAATACTGACTGAAGTATCTGACTATCATGAGAAGATATTGTTGCTGCTATATAATGAGGGCAAGGGAAAAAAATCAGGATTTAATAGGAATGTGTCTTGGTGCTCAATTCCCAGTAATAGCCATTGATGGGTAGTTGCAGTAACTAAGTTTGACAAAGGTTGAAACGAAAAAATGGGGGAACATTTTCAGAGATGAGATTACAAATTACCTCCCTGGCAAAAGCCTACAGCAGCTGAGAGTGAGAAGAATCTAGAAAGCATCACAGAGGAAGATGATCAATATAAATAATGATCTTGAAACTAGCTGCAGCAGTAGGCTACAGATGATCACTTTAACCATTTTTCCGAGTCTTTCAAAAATTAGTTTTGTCTGGCCATGACTTTGAAGAATTTCTAATCGGACAAATTTAACTCAACTTGGGACAGGAGTGAATGTGGGTAGTACCAGAGGTGAATTGTAGCTGAAGCCTTTGCTGACCACGTACATCCTCTCTGCTTTCACTATTCCCATATACACCTGCAGGTTCATGTATCAAACTAAGTTTCTCATCTACACGTCACTCTGACTGAGAGCAATTTCCAGCCACTGGAACATGTTAAGCTCAAATAGGACAGGCAGGGAGGAGCAGGGCACGGAAGCTCCATGAGCATCTTCAACAGTGAAAAATAGGAATTAGTAAATACATATCTAACCTTTCTTAGCTTTGGGTAGAGCAGTTATCAGTGGGCCTGGCAACTAATGACTTACAGTGACAGGCTGATTATTAACACCTTCTATTGGCTTCATTCTACTTGCTCTGAATTGCCTCCCATATAAACGAAGCACTCAATTCCAATGAGTGGTTTGCTTCAGTATTTTGGGTCTCAGTTAAGATCTCCAAGGCTAAAGGAGATTGTCTTTCCCCATGTAATAATTACATGCAACTTCAGGCACTTCGGCTGACCTTAAATGATTTGCTACATTCTTCTGTATATAAGTCTGCATATTGCTTCTGCTTTAAATATATCTCAATAGTATGTCAAGAATATTCAATCAGCTAAAATTAGAAAATTTTTTAATCAGAAAACCAAAACAGAGGAAATGGCTTGAAGCTTAAAATTTTTTATCTTCCATTCTCCTCTCCAACCATTTCCCATAAAGTCCTAAAAAGGCCAGTTAACTTTTTAGTGTCTATGCTTCCTAATGTGTTAAGTGAGACTCATAACCCTATGATGTAAGAGCAGTAAAGCAGATGAATTATTTAATGTTAGATGATCTATAATCTGCCACACACTATTATTTTGGAGATGCCCATGCATTATTCATTGCTGAATGCACTTATGTTACATTATTAGAGTACATAATCTCTCACATTCAGATATTACACACACTTTTTAACAGGTAGCAAAAACAATACATGCTGTGTGATATTTTTAGCTAAAATGAGTTAATCCTAGGTGACCTAGAGCAAAATGTTTTTTAAGGCTATACAAAAATAGTAAACCTAACCTTCTTGGTGATAAGTATTATTATTGTATTTATTTGTAGTTCAGTAGACTCTTGGCATTCAGGGACTTAATAACACAGTTTGTATTCTTTGGAGGCAACCTCAAAGGTTCATGCAACAGAGTGATGAGTAGTTTTGTGGTGGCATGGATTTTAATTGTACAAACTAATGGCCTGATATGTAGAGGCCTGTCCCAATACCACTACTCATGAACGGTGAGCTGGCTGCTTCTTATCCTGTAAGTAGCTCACCTTAGCTCTGTTCTTCTTTCTCTTTCATGAGCAGTAACTGCTCTTAAGTGATAAAAACTTCATATATTTTTGAAAAATGGCTCTTATGGGAGAAATAAACCATTGCTAGTGCTGGTGATGAAAATGAAGAAGTCTAAGAAGCATTTATTTTTAGCCACAAAGAGAGATTTTTAATAAAAAGTAGGATGTTGAACTTGGCAGACTTAAATCCCTAATAGGACAGAGTCCACCAAGTGGGTATATGAACACCAGAAAAATCATTTATGAAATTTTCAACAAGAATTCTCACTAAATCAAAAGTTGATTTTTGCATTATTCTCTTTTAAAACAAGCACTCATCTGAAGGTCAGAAAGGGAGCTTTAAGGTTTTTATTTTACTTTGTAACCTTTTTTAGGACAGGTTGTATGTTTTAGTAATCTTCTTTTGCATTTTCTAAAATAAATTTTGATAGTGTTTTAGTTAATTCTTTTGCATTTTATAAGAGAAAAATCACAGTCTTCAAATGAAAATGGTATCTTCTTTTTTAAAACATCGAATCATTAAATTCCTTATTTTGTTGTCTTGTACCAGCCCTTCAGAAATAATGATTAAAAATAGAGATATCCCACATGCTTCTACTGTTCTTAACTTTTACTTGAATATGTCTAGGGTTTCCCAAAATATATTTCATTGAACAGTTGTACTCTTTGAAGAACAAGTTCCATAACAAAGATTTAGAAATCTGCCATGCTGTTTCCATGTTAGAGAATCAGAGAGCATCTTCACCTATTAATTGTACCGAACAGCCCTGTAATTTAATATTTTATGGTTTAATTTTGTTCAATCCTGGGTTAAACTGCCTTGCCCAGAAATTAAAGAAAGAGCGAACAGTCCCCACTGTCTTATGAAGCCAAATAACTTGGATGGTACATTACAGGAGAAAAAAAAAATGTATATCTTTTTCAATCTCATTCTCAAGCAAGTTGGCAGTCCTTCATTTTGCGAACAACAATGTGAAGGAAAACCCCTGCCACAGTGTCCCCAGTGGCAACTGCAGAATGGACACCAAGGCGTCCAATGAGTGAAAATAACTCACAAATGAAAGCTTCCCAAAGTGAACAATTATTGTGCTAGAGATGGTGGACTACTAAGTTTTGCTGACTAACCAGACAAACTATCCCTATGCTTTCTTTTGTAGGCTTCTGGGTCAGTTTAACCTAAGAATTATACGGCAAACTGTGAAAAGCTTTGATCCATTGGCAACTACTTTTTCGGTTTGAATCATGATTTATTATTATTATTATTTCTCTACTATGTGATGGCAATTGTGATCTAGGATCCTCTCCTTCATATTGTCTTAATCATCAAAGTAAACCCCTGGTCCATAAAAATTGGCTACATAATAGATCAACTCTATGAAGTTAGAGTTATAAAAAGCTTTATAATAAACCTTTTTGCTGTTATAACTTGGGTATTCACATAAAAGTTAAACTGTTTAAAACTTCCACATTGCTGCTGGCTTTGGTCAGTTGCATCGATGTTCTCCAGTTAGATTTGCCTGAAGTTTCCTTTTGTGTGATACTTGGTCAAGTATTAACATCACACTTCTATTTTTTTCCCTGTATTTTAAGACACTATGTATATTCTGTTATCCATCCTCCAAAGACTGAAAGAGTTCATCTGTAAGTCTAAACAGCAGTAATTTTGAACAATATTTTTTAAAATTTTCCCATCCTATCACATTTATTGGTATATTTAATATATACCAATTTTGTATACCAGTTTTGTATGTTCTCTTTAGCTAAAATTGGTAGTGTTAATTTTCCTTAAAAACTGGGGTTTTTTTTCCCCAGATTTACAAAATCCAATAAATATCTTTTCTAAGAGGATTTTTCCCCATAAGTTATTGGGGTACAGGTGGTATTTGGTTACATAAGTTCTTTAGTGGTGATTTGTGAGATTTTGGTGCACCCATCACCTGAGCAGTATACACTGCACCATATTTGTAGTCTTTTATTCCTCACCCCTGCTTCCACCCTTCCCCCCAAGTCCCCAAAGTCCATTGTATCATTTTTATGCCTTTCAGTCCTCATAACTTAGCTCCCACATATCAGTGAGAACATCTGATGCTTGGTTTTCCATTCCTGAATTACTTCACTTAGAATAGTAGTCTCATCCAATCTCATCCAGGTCACTGCAAATGCTGTTAATTCCTTTTTATAGCTGCATAGTATTCCAGCATATATGTGTATATGTGTATATATGTATACATATGTGCATATATGTATATATGTGTATATATGTGTGTATATATATACACACACACACCCCCCATAGTTTATCTACTCATTGATTGGGTTGGTTCCATGATTTTGCAATTGTGAATTGTGCCGCTATAACCATGCATGTGCAACTATCTTTTTCCAGTAATGACTTCTTTTCCTTAGGGTAGATACCCACTAGTCAAATTACTGGATCAAGTGGTAGTTCTTTTAGTTCTGTAAGGAATCTCTACCCTGTTTTCCATAGTGGCTGTACTAGTTTACATTCCCATAAGCAGTGTAGAAGCGTTCCCTGTTCATTGCATCCATGGCAACATCTACTGTTTTTTGATTTTTTGATGATGGCCATTCTTGCAGGAGTAAGGTGACATTGCATTGTGGTTTTGATTTGCATTTCCCTGATCATTAGTGATGTTGAGCATTTTTTCATGTTTGTTGGCCATTTGCATATCTTCTTTTGAGAATTGTCTATTCATGTCCTTAGCCCACTTTTTGATGGGCTTACTTATTTTTCTTTACTGATTTGAGTTTGTTATAAATTCTGGATATTAGTCCTTTGTCAGGTATATAGATTGTGAAGATTCTCTCCCACTCTGTAGGTTGTCCATTTACTCCACTGACTGTTCCTTTTGCTGTGCAAAAGCCCTTTAGTTTAATTAACTCTCACAAATACCTTATTATATTCATGGCTACAGCATAAGATGTCCTATTCTACTTTCTTTCTAACCTTGTCCTCAAATTGAAAAGGAAAAGGTGAAAATGGAAAGGAACTCTAGTGACAGGTGTAAAAAGCAAAGGTAGACTGAAAAGACCCCACGTGAGAGAATGGGATATAAAAAGTTGCTTTATTAAACTTTCCATTCTATAGATTTTTTTCCCTAAAAAAGAAGTTATCACATAAGAAAGAAAGGTGAAGGCAGATAAAGAATGGGCTTTCAGATGTTCAGGCAGGCCACTATTAATCAAGTTTTTTCAGCTATAAAAAAAGAATGGTTAATATCAACTGTATCCAGCTTTTGGAGGGAAGATTAGGTAAGATACTCTATAGAGCTCTAGAATGTAATCCTGCAGAAATATAAACTTATTACTGTTACTTTATAGATTGCCAACATTCCACTATTGACTCTTTTGAATCTAGGACAATGTTCATTATTAAAAGTATGGGTCAGGTGCAATGGCTCACAACTGTAAATCGCAGCACTTTAGGAAGTTGAGGTAGGTGGATTGCTCGAGCTCAGGAGTTCAAGATCAGCTTGGGCAGCATGATGAAACACCTAAAATATAAAAATTAGCCAGACATGGTAATGTATACCTGTAGTCTCAGCTACCTGGAAGGCTGAGATGGGAGAATCGCTTGAGCCCAGGAGGTTGAGAATGCAGTGAGCTATGGTTGTGCCACTGCGTTCCAGCCTGAGTGACAGAGAGAGAAATGCTGTCTCACATTTTAAAAAGCCCTTTACATTGTATTGGGAAAAATGGCCAAAAACCATACAAGTTATTTATGGCAAGTTCGGACTGACCACAGGACTGTCCAGGGGGAAGAAAAAAAGGTCTTATAAGATCAATTGGTATATTCCTTATTAATGGCAAGGAGTTATAATCACCAATATGGTCTTCTGCACTATTTATGAAAGAAAACTTCAGCAAATAATTATAACTTTGTAACTACTACTGCCCTTCTTAAAAGAATCAGTACTGAGACAGAAAAGAAAAAGAAATTATTAAAAAGATGTGAGACCTTGACAAGAAACTTGTTCAGAAGAAAGATCTTGCCCTGTATCCACTTACCTATATCTTCTGCTCATTTACCTCTCTTTCTGTGTATGCTTCTATTTAATATCCTATCCTTGACCTCGGTAATTTGTGGTTGGTTCTATGGTAATGGTTGCTGGAGAAGTAATTTGATTTTTTGCCTCATCTATTTTTAACATCCTTTTCCTAATGTCTTTTCTATATATACTACAGCAGTGGCAACATCCTGCTGGAAGAGAGAGCATGTACTTCCTGAAAGGCATCATTTTGGGTTCTACAAATGTCTCTAATGTCCCTTCTGCTAATATAATCACTCCTGCAGGTGGTAAATAGTATGTTGGTCATTAAGGGCATGAATGAGAACCTTAAAAAAAAATAATGTATATATAATTGAAGCCCAAGGTGTTAAACCCATGGAAATATTCTATTGCCCTTTAAAACATCTATAGAAGTGTACTTCTCTCGAGGCAATAACCAAATGAAATGCCCATTTTTGATGCTATTCAGAGACATCAATTTGCATAGAGGAGTATGGAGGAGAAGAAGGTACCAAGTAGCCCTGGTCAAACTTTGTAGAAGTTCGTGAAAGTAAAATATTTATATAAGCAGAGGCAACAGGCACACAATGGCTGTAGTAAAGAGGTGCAGTCTGATTTTCTCACGACCTCCTTCCCAATCTGAGAACCCAATTTCTTAAGAACACATGATTGAGATGGTTCAGCAAAGACCAAGAAAATCAGATGAAAAACTATAACTAACTTATACCATAAGCCACACAGTTACATGTCACTGGGGAAACTAACATTTGTAGAATTTACAATTGCCTTCAACACTGGATCCTTACGTTGTGTTGAAGGTATTATTTTGCCGGGCGCGGTGGCTCAAGCCTGTAATCCCAGCACTTTGGGAGGCCGAGGCGGGCGGATCACAAGGTCAGGAGATCGAGACCACAGTGAAACCCCGTCTCTACTAAAAATACAAAAAATTAGCCGGGCGCGGTGGCGGGCGCCTGTAGTCCCAGCTACTCAGGAGGCTGAGGCAGGAGAATGGCGGGAACCCGGGAGGCGGAGCTTGCAGTGAGCCGAGATCGCGCCACTGCACTCCAGCCTGGGCAACAGCGTGAGACTCCGTCTCAAAAAAAAAAAAGAAGGTATTATTTTGATTAACTTCCCATTTTGCAAATAGAATTAGGAAAATAAGACTCAGATGTTAAATGACTGGCCCTTTACTTACAGTTAATGATGGAGTCAGGACATGCCATTCCAATATATGGCACTTTGCCATTTGAGAAAACAGCAGAAAAACGAAGGCCATTCCCATCTTGCCCTGGTCCTTCTCTCCCAAAGCAGGTTCTTTCCAGAGGCACCTGGATGACAGGCATATCCTAATCTCTGAAGATACAGGCACACAGAAGAATCTGGAGAAACAGGCCTTGCTGTTTCCCCAAGTTTATTACCATTAGATCATGCACCTTTATCTAATCATGCTTCTTTTCCAAGGCCACTTCTTCATCAGACTTAGCATAAAAAGACACAGGTTTATCCGTTTATTCAGGTCTTCATTTCCTTATGAAGGCTTCTGTGTCATGTACAACTTATATTAAATTTGTATGCTTTTCTCTTGTTAATCTGTCTTTCTTTACGGGAGTCTCAGCCATGAACACGCGATGGATAAGAAAAGATTTCTTCTCCCCTACAGTTTCTTCTCTCCTGCACTACTAAACACAAAGCTAGGACTATCTACAAACCCCATGCTTTTCCATCACCTTCAAGTGGTTACCTATGTTATGGGAAGGATACTCTATGCATATGAAATGACAGATAATTAAACACAACACGTAAAGGGAATACTGGATGAGTCTCCTCACTCGGGACAGCACGGCTGGTGCAGGCGGCATAGTTGACTGTTAGTAGCTGGGTCTCATGCAATTCTGAGACTAGCTTGAAGGATTCCTATAGACCTTACCTAGTAGTATACTCATACAAAAAACACCATAACAAGTGTGTAGAACACACATTGATTCAATCTGCAAGTCATGCTTGGATTCCCATTCCACTTGTTTCCAATGTCTGCACCCCGGTGTGGATAAAGATTCTTCAGGCTCCTTTGGTCCTGGCTTTTCCTGACTTTGAAAGGCACACAAGACCTTGCAACTCTCTGTCTCTCACAGTCACTGCAGGTATTTTTCAAATCTTTTCTACAATGATTGAAAGGTAGAAAATTCACAGGTATCCCTCTGTGTTTGGAGTACCTTACTGAATGCTCTCTGAACTTGGGATCTGGACTTTTAAAGACTCTCACCATTTATCATAACCATCATTGCTCTTCCCTGCATTTTCCTGAGAGGTGTAGAAACTGGTTTTTGAAAGATTAGGATAATCATAAAGGATGAAGAGGCTTTCCAGGTGACCCCATTCAGCTTGTTCCAAATTACTTTTGGGGAGAAGACATGAGATTCTTCTCTCCCCCATAATAAGTGTCAGCTATTCAATCATTGTTTGTAAACCATGATCTAAGCTTTCCCAAGTGCCTCATGCCAGGTTCCTTTGCTTTTCTACATTAGCATATGGTTACATGGTGTTTATGCTCCAACAAAAAGCCCTTGGACAACTCTACTGTCAAAAATGTGTTTTTCCCTAAGTGGGAGGCCAATAGTATCTCCATATCCCCGCCCAGAAGAGAAATGAGATGCTGCCTGCAACACCCACTAATCATCTACCTTTCAAGGCTTGATTTGGTAATTTTCTCTGAGGATGAAGCAGCTGACAAAAATGCTTTCAAGATGGAAAGGGGGCTTGTAAACCTGCCTGACTTATTATTTTCTGCCCGAACGCAATAAACATGTGTTTCCTTGATAAAGTAACCAGGTTCGCATTTGAGGGGAACAAAGCTATTTAGTTGGCTTCCAATTATTGATTCTTCTTGAAAACATTACCCCAAGAGCTATGGGCAGTGAAACGCTGAACATCACCTCAACATCTCTAGATTCCTCTATACAGTCTGTCAATAGCCTAAATCCCATGCCATGAGACATTTTTTCGTACTATAAAATGCTGGCAAATGCTGTAGAGCACAGAAAAAAGGAAATAGCTGTTTACTTTGAGATATCAGACAAGGGCAAAACTTAGACATTTTTTTCACATGTCAATGGATCCCACTTTTAAATAGCCAGAAGGTTCAAAGAAATGTCTAGGTCTCTTTCGAGGTCTAGAAAGAAGTGAAACTTTTGTTTTTATTGTTTGTGTGTTATGTCTGAGTCTCATTACCACACTTAGAAAACGTATACTCTCGGCTCTTGATTAAGTGTATTCTATAATCTGTCATCTTAAAACTACATCAAACAACTGTTCATTTCTTTCAACAAATTGAGTAAATTTATGTGCCAGACACTCGTTTAGGTACTGTAAAAATGTTAGAAAACCAAAACCAAGCATCCCTGTTCTGCTGAAACTTATACTCCAGGTAATAAGTATCAAGCATAATAAATAAGAAGATTGCATACTGCAAAAAAAAAATTAAAAAATTGAACAGAGTTGTGGAAATCAGGGAAGCCAGAGAGAGGTACTGGATAAAGGACGGTTGCAATTTTAAATAGGGTAATTAGGATAAGACTCACTGAGAAGGTGAGATGTGAACAAAAGCTTGAAGGAAATCTAAGAGCTATCCACACAGATACTCTAAGAACAGCATTCCAGGGACAAGGGAAACCCAGTACAAAGGCAAGAAGGAAAAAGTATGCCTGGAAACTCCAAGAAGCATCATGGAAGCCAATATGCCTGGAGAGAAATGATCAAGGAGGAAATTAGCAGGATATGAGGCCAGACAAGTAAAGTTGGGAAGGGTAAGAAGAGGGTTGGGCTATGTAGACACTTTTAACTGATATAAAAACTTTGGTTTATTATTTGAGTGAAATGAAAACCTTTACAGGATATTAAACAACGCAGTTGTAAGAACCACCTCACATTTTAAAAGGGTCATTCTATCTGCTTTTTCAAAATAGACTGCATTAGGTAACAAGTATGGAATCAAGAAATCGTTTTAGAGACTATTGCAATAAATCCAAGCAGGGAGTTCAGTAAAGGATAGTAGTAGTAGTAGTAGTAGTAGTAGTAGTTAGTAGAGGTGGTAAGAAGTGCGACATTCTGGATATATTTTGAAAAGTCAATAGCAATGCATGTTAGCTTGGACATCAGGTATGAAAAAAAGAGGTAAGTCAAGGATGACTTCAAGATTTTTGGCCTTAGCAACCGGATGGATGGAGTTGTATCAACCGAGATGGGGAAAACTAAGTGAAATAAATTTAGGAAAGAATATCAGAAGTCCAGTCTTGAACATGTTACGTTTCAAATGTCCATTAGATATTCCAGTGGAGATGTTGCATAGGATGCTGGATTTATGGGTTTGGAAAGATCTGAGATGGAGGCATAAGTTTGGCACATGTATGCCATTTAAAGCTCTGCTGCTGTAGGACATCATCAAAAAAGTAAATGTACATAGAAAAGAGAACCAAAGATTGAGCCCTGGAGCTTGCCAACGAGGTTAGAGATAAGAGGAAGAACCAGTGAGAAAGACAGAGGAGTTGTTAGTGAGCTGGAAGAAAAAACAAGAGAATGTGGTGTTCTAAAGACGAAGGTACAGAAACTGTATCAAGGGGGAGGGAATTATACAAGTACCAAATGCTGATGAAAAGGTGAAGACTGGAAATGCCCAACAGATTTAGCAACATGAATCACATTGATGACCTTGATGAGGGCTGATTAAGGTGGAGTGGGTCTAACAGTGAGAAAAACACAGTTGGAGACCAAGTGAAAAAAACTTGAGTAATTTGTTTGAAAATAAGTACAAAAACTGAGTGGAAGTTGGTGTGGGGGGATGGATTCAAACTAAATTTTTCGTTTTTAAAAGTAAAAAAAATGATATTTGCATGTTAATGGAAGCAATTCAGGATGGAGGAAAAATGATGCAAAACTGGAGCACATTCATGAAGAAATACTCTTGGGTGAGCAAGAGCAGATGGGATCTGGTGCACTGGATGGAATGGCTCTGGATGTGAGTACAAATATTTCATCTACAGCTATGGGTGGGAAGGCAGAGTATGTAGGAAACGTGGGAAAGTGGGTAGATGTGACAGTGTGAGTCTGGCAGAATCTCTTTGGAAGCCTCTTTTTTTCCGTGAGGTAGGATGCAAGATCATCAGGTGAAAATGATAAGGATAGGGGAGGAAATTTTGAAGGCTGGAAAAAAAAAAAAAAAAAAAGAGTGGCTAATTGTTTACACCTTTGATACTCAAAGGCTGGTCATTGAACCAGCAGCATTGGCGACACCTGGGAGGCTGTCTGAAAAGCAGAATCTCAGGCCTCAGAACTTCTGCATTAAAAGCTCCACTTAAACAGGATCCCCAAGTGTTTCATATGTACCTTAAAGTTCGAGAAGACCTGACCTTTGCAGGATATCATAGAAAAAGCATAAAGAACATGAGCTTTCAGCCAAATAAACTGAACTCTAACTTAAAAATCCATATAATTTTCAGAAAATTACTTAACCTCTGTGTAAATTTCCTTATCTGTAAACTGGGGGAAACTATTAATATAAGCACAGTAGAAATAAAGGTGGCAGTAGTCGTTGTTGTAATGACAACCACAACAGGTAACATTCACTGAGCGCTGTATCAGTCAGGGGTTTGGCAGGAGGCTGGAATTCACTCAGGTGATTTCAATAAGTGGCTCTTAACTCTGGCTTCATTACTTACAATGCTCTTACACAACACCAGTGGCCAGACCCCACCCCGGCCAGTTACAATAATCTCCGGGAATGCCAGCCCAGGCACTGGTAGTTTTCGAAAGCTCCCTTGGTGGTCACGTGCAGCAAGGGTTGAGAACCACTGACTGTAAGTTAATAGTCTTTAGTGAAGGACCTACTTACAGAGACTTGGCCAACATTAAGGAACCAAAAAATGGCATGTTGAAGCATCCAGGGACCAGCAAGAGAGGCAAGGCATTAACTTACCTGGGGTTGGAAAAACAAAGGAAGAAAACAGTGTCATTGCTGCAGTAAAGGAAGGACCACAGGTGGAGGTTGGTCGAGGTCAGCAATGGAGGCGCTGGGTTGCTGCTAGTGAGGGAGGCAGAAGTTGGAGGGGGCAGGAAGGAAGTTCCCTATCCTTTCTTCTCTCGCCTACTGGTTCCCTGACACTTCCTCCCATTGGCTGGTCCCAAACTGAACCTGGCTGGCAAGGGAATTTGGGTGATGTAGTCCTGCACAGAAGTCCTCTTTCCTGGGAAGACAGCAGGCCAGAGAAGATGGGAGAGTGACTGGTCGGGGAGGAAGTCTTGCTAAGGGGTCAAGTGGAGAATAATAAGTACAGGCACTTACTACGTGCCGGGCTCTCTTCCAAGTGCTTTGCATGGATTAACATTTTAGTAGATGGCTTCATTCTTTTTCACTAAAACTCAGAACTTTATTGAATAAGGAATTGTTCCAGGTCAATTCATTATTGGAGACAGTTAAATATTTCTAAGTTTTCAGATGCACCATTCCCAGAACAGTGCATTAAATTTTTCCTCCATGGTAAGACTGAGAGCCCAGGGCTCAGCATCTGCATTCTCTAGGCCAGCAGGGCACACCTAGGTTCTTGACAATGGGTTGGTTGAAGGAGTGTTATTTGGGTGATTAAACAACTTGCCTTGGTCCTAATGACTCTTTCTAATTTGTCTTAGGAAATATATGATATGGTGGGCCCATAAACTGTGGATCCTGCAAGAATTCTATGACCCATTACATGTGTGAATTAGATGAAGACGTCTACAGGACCAATGATAGTTATAAAAATTCTTTTGTTCTCTGTTGTGAGATATATAATGAACATCAATTCTTGGAAAATGCACAGCAAATACATTGTTTAAAGGCAGGAGACTTTGGGAGTTGGCAGATCACTGAGGTGGGCGGATCACCTGAGGTCAGGAGTTTGAGACCAGCCTGGCCAACATGGCGAAACCCCATCTCTACTACAAATACAAAAAAAATTAGCTGGGTATGGTGGCGAGCGCCTGTAATCCCAGCTACTCAGGATGCTGAGGCAGGGAGAATTGCTGGAACCTGGGAGATGGAGGTTGCAGTGACCTGAGATTGCATCACTACACTCCAGCCTGGACAACAAAGTGAGACTCCAACTCAAAAAAAAAAAAAAAAAGTAGGAAAGGATAACTGCCTGAAAGGGGCAGATGAAGAGCCACACCCAGTAATGACGGAACACAAAAGGTAATTTGGGTCACAGTTTAAAGCTATTTAAAAGTTGGTTGGGTGCGGTGGCTCATGCCTGTAATCTCAGCACTTTGGGAGGCCGAAGCAGGTGGATCACCTGAGGTCAAGAGTTTGAGACCAGCCTGGCCAACATGGTGAAACCCTGTCTTTACTAAAAATACAAAAATTAGCCGGGCATGGTGGCCCGCACCTATAATCCCAGCTACTCAGGGGGCTGAGGCAGGAGAATCGCTTGAACCCAGGAGGCAGAGGTTGCAGTGAGCCAAGATCACGCCACTGCATTGCAGCCTGGGCGAAAGAGCGAGACTCCCTCTAAAACAACAACGACAACAACAACAAAAGTATTTAAAAGTTAACCAATCACATTTAAAAAGAATTTCTACTCAGAAGTGGGAGTTATACTCGTTTGGACCCAGAGAAGAGCTGAAAGCAAAGCTTTGATGAATTCTTAGTTGACTCTGCGGGAACGCAGCTGCTGAGTAAACGCTCAACACTAGCGCAGGCAGTGTGGCAGACAAAGCTCATCTCTGGCCGCAACTGCTTTCCTGTGCAGTGATCCTGTTCCGCTTATGGATCAAAAAGATGTAGTTCAGGAAAGCCAGGGCTGGGATTGAGAACTTGAGATGGGGGCAGAACTAAGCCATTGATTACAAGAAGCACAAGTACATTTTATAAAGGGCATGTCTCAAGGTCCTGCTACCCAGCATTTTGCTTCCTCTGACGCCATTCTTGCCAATGGTTATGTCAATCTGTTGCCTTTAAAATTCGTGTGATTTTGGAGAACATACTCTGAAGAGACCGTATTTCCTTAAAACAACTGATCAGTATGATCGTTTGTCTAACACAGGATTCCCAGATACCTAATTAGAGTTTCATTCTAACAAGACCACATTGAGCTAATCCTCTTAACAGTGTTAGCTGGCATATCATTTTGTTACAGGTTCCTAGAAAAAAAGAAAAGTCCTCTGCTCATAGGCATTCCTTCCCAATAATGGGATTCAAGCACTTGTGGCAAGTCTATGGGAGAGAAAAATTGTTTTTAAATCCCACTATACTCAAAACCCCTTAGTCTCCTTTTATATCCAGATACCCTCGGAAAGAGTTAATGAAGATGGTGTGTCAGCACTGGTGATATTTATTTAACATGTGTTATAATCCCAGCTGACACTTTCTAATGAGTTTATTGCCACCATAGAGTTAAAGCTCCCCCACTCAATAAGCATAAACTCCAGTGTCAAAAATGAAACATAGGCAGTCCTGATGCTTAAATGGCCTGTATCGATTCTCCGGCAGTCTAACTTCTGTAGTCTGGTGCCAGTCCTCTAATTTGTGCCCTGAAGTGTACAGCCTCACTTGATTTAGATGTCAGATTAAGGCAGCACATCAGTTTGAAAATTCAACTAAAATATTCTAGTGGATTGGTTTGGATATCTTCACCTCACATTAGAAAAATCATTGCTCTCATATAAACACAGGGCTAATAATATCATTCTCATTGACTTTTTTGAGTGTGTTTTATCAAAGGAAATGTCCTCACAGTCAAAGCTTGCTGTGTTTTGTGCTTTATCTGTATAGCAAATTCCATTTAGAGAAATTTAATGCCAAAGCTGAAAGATCTGCATTCCTAGGGAATGACTATTTAGGGCATTGTCTTTGGATATGAAGTAAACACACGCTCAGAATGTTTGTACGAAGCTCCTTCAATGGTCACAGCATGCTCCCTATTGTTTTTCTTTTTTTTCTCTTTTGAGACTGAGTTTCGCTCTTGTTGCCCAGGCTGGAGTGTAGTGGCGCAATCTCGGCTCATTGCAGGCTCTGCCTCCCGGGTTCAAGTGATTCTCCTGCCTCAGCTTCCCCAGTAGCTGGGATTACAAGCACCCACCACCATGCCCAGCTAATTTTTAGTATTTTTTAGTAGAGAAGGGGTTTCAGTATGTTGGCCAGGCTGGTCTCTAACTCCTGACCTCAGGCGATCCACCCGCCTCGGCCTCCCAAAGTGCTGGGATTACAGGCATGAGCCACAGTGCCCGGCCTATGCTCCCTATTGTTAAGCATCAAAAGACTTAGACACTTAAAAGTTGCTGCAAAACACCACTGTGTTCATGGTTATATTCTCTGCTTCAGAGACATCATCTACCATTTCCAAAGTCAAAGCGACTGGTTGAAGAGCTAGCAGTGTAAAAATTAGCCAAATTTCTACTTAATGCTGGCAAAACACAGGAAAAGTTAATTATCTCTCTCAAGGTAAAAAATTGGTATGCTTGGAATTATAATATACATTTTGGACACTTTAAAGAACTAGAAGGCCAAGCGTGGTGGCTCATGCCTGTAATCCCAGCACTTTGGGAGGCCAAGGCGGGTGGATCACCTGAGGTCAGGAGTTCGAGACCAACCTGGGAAACATGGTGAAACCCCAACTCTACTAAAAATTAAAAAAAAAAAAAAATAGCTGGGCATGCTGGTGCATGCCTGTAGTCCCAGCTACTCGAAAGGCTGAGGCAAGAGAATTGCCTGAACCTGGGAGACGAAGGATTCAGTGAGCCGAGATCGTACCACTACGGTCCAGCCTGGGCAACAGAGCAAGACTGTCTCAAAAAAAAAAAAAAAAAAAAAAAAGGAGAGCTAGAAGGGACTTTGGAGATCAGCCGCTCTTTACAACAAAGGAGACAAAAATTCAAAAGAAGTTAAATGACTTATTGAAATTATAGAGCTTGCTAAGAGGTAGAAGGAGGACTAGAATTCAAGTACCATTCCCCAAAGCCCCATTCCCCAAAACCTTAACTCTGGTAGATCAACATTTCACTAGAATGACATGAGTTTACTTTAATCTTGTTATTTCTAGAGAAACTGACTTGACCTCCTTTCTGTTGAAGTTTGATATTGTTATAAGACAGCCTGAACATTGTGAAAAATTTGTTAGCAAATAGTTCACATTTTCTGTCCTTAGAGAGTATACTGCCCCAAGTTTCTCAGTCTGTGGATTTCCTTATTTTTGAAGCATGTGGTATTTCAGCTCTAAAATATTTGATCATACACAGTGTTATATAAATGCATAGGGTTAGTTTTACTGCACATGCTAGTGGTGATGAGCAGGTGTGTAATCAGAAAACTCGAGGCTGCTACAACTAACTGCCCTGGCAATCAACAGTACAGGCTTTTCAAAAATACAGCAATGATACCTGTATGTTTATCGCAGCATAATTCACAATTGTAAAGATATGCAACCAACCAAGTGCCCAACAGTCAATGAGTAAAGAAAATGTAGTATATATACAGCATGGAATACCACTTAGCCATCAAAAAGAATGAAATAATGTCTCTTTTTTTTTTTTTTTTTGAGGTGGAGTCTCACTCTGTCGCCCAGGCTGGAGTGCAGTGGCACAATCTCGGCTCACTGCAAGCTCAGCTTCCCGGGTTCACACCATTCTCCTGCCTCAGCCTCCTGAGTAGCTGGGACTACAGGCACCCACCACTACGCCCGGCTAATTTTTTGTATTTTTAGTAGAGACAGGGTTTCACTATGTTAGCCACAATGGTCTTGATTGCCTGACCTCATGATCCTCCCGCCTCGGCCTCCCAAAGTGCTGGGATTACAGGTGTGAGCCACCCTGCCCGGCCAAGAATGAAATAACGTCTTTGCAGCGATGTCTTTTGCAATCCATTATGCCACTCTGTATGCCTTTGCCTACCCACAGATTATCTCCCACTTACAAGTGAGAACATACAGTATTGGGTTTTTCATTCCTGAGTTACCTCACCCATTATTCTAAGTGGGTACTTGGGAGACTCAGAAGGGAGCGGGTAGGAGGGGAGTGAAGGGTAAAATCTACATATTGAGTACCATATGCACTACTCAGGTGACAGGTGCAGTAAAATCTCAGACTTCACCACTATACAATTCATCCATGCAAACAAAAACCACTTGCACCTCAAAAGCTATTGAGACCAAAATTATACCTTAAAAATATAGAACAGTGAGTATTAGAAAGGGACTGTCTTTGGTTAAGGTAATGGCTAATCAATACTAATTATATAATAGGTTCCAAAATGAG
Source organism: Macaca fascicularis (assembly GCF_037993035.2). Lineage (NCBI taxonomy): Eukaryota > Metazoa > Chordata > Mammalia > Primates > Cercopithecidae > Macaca > Macaca fascicularis. The sequence goes on along the minus strand of NC_088382.1, from coordinate 36,174,314 downwards.
TTCTCCACCATGAAATGGATGGTTTTCAAGATTTATGGATAAGCTAAAATATTTTAGAGATACTCCATTCTTGCATGAAAAGGAGTCCAGCAGATTTTTCAAATTTACCCTTAATTATGGCACCTGAGGCTCCAGTCCTAAGTGTTTCTTGTGCAGCTGATAGCCCAAAGGGCTGTGACCACAATATGCCAACTATAAGCTTGACTACATCTTGCTTCAGAATTTTTTCATAAGCCTCATATAAAGCATTCATTCAGAGTGGTCAATTCTCCAGCAGTATAATGCTGTAATCTGGTGCCAGTCCTCTAATCTGTTCCCTAAAGAGTGGTTAGGGAACAAAGAAAAGATTGCATATAGAATAACCAAAGACCCCGGTTTGCTCAAGAGTTAGTCTCAGACTTGGGATTTTAGTGCCAAAACTGGGACAGTTTTAGTCAAAGGGAGACAGTCATCCTATTTATTACACAGTTCTATGAATTATTAGTACTTGCTTACTAATAAATGATAGTCTATTATGTCAGAATTTCATCTGATACTTGTTTTAACTTTACAGATTACCTGATCACAAGTTTGTTATGGAAAAATCTAGAGTGCTCATCTATTTCTAATTGTGGGTACAGCCAACAGCGTTTTAAAAACCTGATGGTTTTTGTGGCCAGACTGATTTAGGTGCGTACACAACATATGGAGATGAATGGCAAACACACATCCATGTGTTCCCAAAGGATGGGAATATCTTGTCACAGTGATCTGGATGTTTTTATACCTATATCGTTATACGTATATGCATCTACACACTCAAACACAAACAAAAAACAAATGCAAAAACACCCCATCAAAAATAAAGAATATAAGTAGATGATATACAAACACTAATTAAGTTTTCTTATGCTTTTGTGGTTACTGCTATCAAAACCTTAACTCTTTATGTAAAATTTGCAAAGGGAGGAAAACCTCAAGGATTCCTTCCAAGCAAAGTTTTGAAAGTTGTTCAAAATGTGACTAAAATCAAAACTTCATTTCTTATAACAGAGAGCATTGCCCTCTTATATGTAATGTAATGAGAAGATAGCAATTTGCTTTAGCTCTTTTCTTAAACAGTGATTATCTGCTTGCTTCATGTAACTTCCATAGACATTAATGAGACAGGCAAACAAGCACTAAAAGTGTGCGTTTTCCAAAAAAAGGACACTTCTTAGTGTATTTCATAGGCTGAACCTTGGAGAATTCATCACTTTATACCCTGGACAACTTCTCTCCTAATGCAACAGCATCACTTACTGGCAACCTCACCAAGTGTCCATATGCTAATACAACATACCCGAGATGATCACTTTGGATCAAGTCAAACTATCTCCAGTTGTCTAGATGGTCCTTTTGATGGCCTGGATCTTTATTATTTTACTAATACTGTTTTGAGCATAGAGTACTTAGGCCCAGTGAAGTTGTGGGGATCGTGCTTCAACTCAATGCTGTTATAATTGTTACAGAGAAGATATCCTAAAGGCTTAACAGGCATTGAAAGGCAAACAGCTGCAGCCACTTGAGACTTGCATATTAAAATCCTAACTGTGAATTTCAACAAATTAGATGAATTTAGCTAATTGTCTCTACAGTTTGTTACTGATGAGTCACAAGCTTTGACAAATTTTTTTGGCATTTTCAGATTCAAAGGGACCTTATTCACAGGTACCTGCTGAGGACAGACTATACTTTGGGACTCTTTTGCTAAGCAGGTCATGACAAGTCCTGGATGACCTTCCGTCTCCACTACAGAGCTTTTCATCCAGGTGTACTCTGTAAAGCAAAGTGAGCACTTGGATCAGGAATCCAATCTTTTTAAAGGATTGTGCAATACATCCCATACCACCATCCCCAGCCTTACCGCAAGAGTGTAATCTGAATTATGCATATGATCATCGTGTTTCTTCAATTCATTTAGGCTTTGAGAATAAAGAGAGAGTATTCTGTGAGTATTCTGCGACAGTTTCAGATTTGGCCTTCTAGGGCATGTTATATTAGACAAAACAAGTGGGATAGGAGGCAAAATCAAGAATTGTCAGTAATTGAGTTGGAAAATGTATTTCAAGAGAGGGAAACTTGGGGATATTAGAGGTTTCTTACCCATAGAACAGGTGTTTAGCTACACTTTGTTGATGGGTTTTCAATGGTAAATCTGGGAAATGACCATGGTGTCTGTGGTACAATCGGTGGAGATGTGAAGTGACATGTACAGTCATAGATGGGAGGCATGGCTCCACTGCGTACCCTGCATTTCCCCTACATCTCTGGTCCCCAGCTACAAGATGGAGCTAAGACTATCTGTTACTGCTTGTTCATGACACAATACCTTTTCTTCCACATAACACTGCTCAAAATTTATTTTTTCCTTATCAGCTTCCTGGGATGTTCATTTTAGCCAGAATTCACTGGGTTATAAATAGGGGGTGAAAGGGGAGTGGGAAGTATAGAATTGTGGGAGCCCTTTATCCAAGATATGACCTTGTTTAGACCCTGGATTGAGTAAGAAAAATAAAATGAGCCACCCAGCACACATGTCAAAAGATTACCTTGTCCTTTACATTTGCAATTCACTAACACATACCAGGCAGGACAATGAACTTTCAATCAATCAAATAACTGCTTTTCATTAACTGGGTCACTCTGTAAACCTGGAGAGCTTAGCTAAACTGAGACCTAAGTATAAATCTATCAGGTGGAAATTCTGAGATTTAATTCAATAATACTCAAATATCTTTTTCAATGAGCAGAATGAAGAGTTCAGGAATTACTTTAACTTCAAGAATGCAACCTTTTTGAGCTTTGCAAGGAATACTTTTTCAGTGGCGATATCTAAAATATTAACAACACACCAGTTACAATGGGCTCAACCACACATCATCAAGGCTGAGGGTCTTCAACACCCAGTGCACTGAATAGCATGTTGGCCTTCAGATCAGCCCTGATGCTCTGTGGTGGCTTCACAAGGCCTGGGGTGTGGAAAACTTGACTGAGTTTCTATTCCATGATCTGACGTGTTCTAACATGTTTTCTTGGCTCACACAGGAACTAGAGAACACAGAGTCCCACTATCCAAGAGGTCAGGTGGGGCTAACTCCTGCATTTCATGTCCCTTGGGCTGGACTGTATCTGAAACGGCTGTGAATGGTCTGGCTTCTTTTAGACAGCCTGAGATAGAAGGGATTCACTGCCTTTTTCAAAGGTCACTTGGTCTATTTTATAGAATCCCCAAAGATAAATATGAGATACCCATTGCTTCTCCAAGGTTTGAGGAGTCATGAAACACATGATGTGAGGCCCCAACCACTTTGGCACCCATTACCAGCTCCAAATGGAAAACCTTCTTTCTCAGTGACTGCCCTTCTCAGCTGGTGGTGAGGTACAGAGGACTGGGTGCCCACTCCAACAATAAAAACACATTAACCATATCCACCAAGTGACTAATACTTTTCTCAGAAGCAGCCATGACCCATGGAAAGTAAGTGACGAACCCATCCGACGCTCTGTGCTTTATTCCTAAAAACTCCACTTGTTGGCATAACTTGGTACGCTGCTCTGTCTCTGGGTTTTCTTTTTCTTTGCATATATTAGAAATGAAAGCAGAAGTGTCCCCCAGACACCCATCACATTAAAAAAATGCAATACATGAAAATTTGACAGGTTAGGGAATTGTTACTTTAAAAGCATTTGTTTACTTTTCAAGAAAGTCTCTACGTGAGATTATTTTATGTATCCAGCTCCTCTAGTGTAGTTTTGAAAAGTTCCACTTTAAAAAATCAATTTCTATAAAGTGTTTAAGGGAGAGGTCTATTATTTATGTTGTGATACAACAGGAATGAAATTTCTCTGAACTTAATGGCTCAACTGAGCAATAGCACAACCAGAATAAAGCAGAAGTAAAGTATTTCATTTCTCAATGCTATGATCTTAAGTTAAATGTGACTTTTTAGTATCAGGGAAGAACATTGATAAACATTGAGGAATTAATGGATTGGCAGGCAATGCAAACAAACAAACAAACAACAAAAGCCAATGGCATGGTGACCAAATAGAGAAGAAAAGAGAAAAATCTCTTTTTAGGTGTCTTTGGTAAGTTTGCTCTGGAATCCGGAATACAAGCCTGGGCACATCGATGCCAGAATAATATGGATCAACTCAAAGGAGTTAGAAGAACAGTAATATAAATGATTATAAAGTAGGAGAGTGATTTATGGGCAAAGACCCACAGAACTAAATACTGTCCACATAGGTTACTTAAGCAGGCGGCCAGGCTTGGAAGTGACAGCTCTGTAATTGAAGAGCACAGGAGGGAGAAGAATCTTTTACAGGGGTAGAAAAAAAGGTTAAGTAGGGGCAATGGAATGGAATAAAATGCCTTCGTTTATGTATTTAAAAGATCCTCAGAGGCAACCTTCTGAATTCCAAATTCGCTGAGTCATCACAGCAGTTCCTCAAACTTAAAAAAATCGAAATACCTAGCCATAAACCCTTGAAATGATTGTGTTTGCAGCTCAGAGAGGCAAAAATAGGGGATAAAAATTCTGGTTAGATGTTGGGAAAAATCTTTCCACTTCCAGATGGTGAGAAACATTAGATCATGAAGGAGGTCCCTGAGGGAATTGACAGAAATCACTGTAAAGCTCTTAAAAATCAGGCTTTCCAAAGCAGGGAGAGAATGTCTCCATTAACAGAAAGATGTCAACAGACAAAATAATATCCATCGTCTTTCACCTTCTCCAAACCACTAGTCCTTACTGTTACTGTTAGTGGCATCCACATTTTCGCACATACAGGTTCTATGATCTCCTTCTGATGGGTCAGGCACGTCATTGCCTGCTCCAGTTCCAGAGCCCCATTTTCTGCCAGTTTCTCCTGCTCATTATTACCTTGTTCAGGTCATTCATTCCCTCACAGACATGGCTTGTAGGAATCCTGAATTATATGTTTATGCCCAGTGTCTCATCTTCCTACTCATTCTTCATATCAATTCAGATTTATTCTCTTAAAGCACAGATTCTTTCATCTTGGTTTTTGTTTTGTTTTGTTTTGTTTTTTTAATTTTTAAATAGAAGCATTCCAGCTAGTAAATCATAAAGGTATAATAGAATATCACCACTTTGGAATTCCTAATAAAATGATTGGTCTGGTCATTGATCATCAGCCTAAAATCATTAGATAAAGAGCTTAACGGGAGCTTGATAATAAAAGATTCAGGCTGACAACACTTGAACCCATTGATCAATTTTAGCATCACAAAAAAAGAGACAGATAGTACATCCCCTCAACAAAAGCACACGACTCCTCTTATGAAGAATTCTTGCCAATAAATCAAAACTGAATCTAACTAAATATCTGGATGTAACAACTAGTTTATGGAAGATACAGAGGACTGAGAACTATATTAAACAAAAGTCTTGTGATACAATCAGCAAAATCCAGAATATGAGACATTTTAAGGCATCAATGACCCAGTTTCTTCGACAAATAAAAGGTAAGATTTTTAAAAATAAAATACAAGGTGAATTTACAGATTCAATGAGACTGAAGATTAATCAACCAAATGCAATAGGTAGAACACATTTAAATTCTGATTCAAATAACCCATAGACTATAGTTATAGGCCAATTCGTGACATTTGAAGTCTGTGGATAATTGTATGAAGGGATTATGGTAAATTATCGGGGCAGATGTGGGATTCAGTCATGGTGTTTTTAAGAGTTCTAGAGGCCGGGCGCGGTGGCTCAAGCCTGTAATCCCAGCACTTTGGGAGGCCGAGGCGGGCGGATCACGAGGTCAGGAGATCGAGACCATCCTGGCTAACACGGTGAAACCCCGTCTCTACTAAAAATACAAAAAACTAGCCGGGCGCGGTGGCGGGCGCCTGTAGTCCCAGATACTCGGGAGGCTGAGGCAGGAGAATGGTGTAAACCCGGGAGGCGGAGCTTGCAGTGAGCTGAGATCCGGCCACTGCACTCCAGCCTGGGTGACAGAGCAAGACTCCGTCTCAAAAAAAAAAAAAAAAAGAGTTCTTTTTGTAGATTCACACTGAGGTATAAAAGGAAAAGTGAAGTACTATGTGTGATACTTCCTTCAAAATAATCTGAAGGGAAGGAGAAGGTGGATGTGGGTTTAGATGAAAGAAAACTGGCATGAATGACAATTACTACAGTTCAGTGATGGGCACATGGATTTTATTATACTGTCCTTTCTAGTTAATATATGTTTGAAATATTCCACAATAAAAAGTTTTAAAAAGTCAATTGGCAAAGAAATATACCAATTTTGTTTCACCAAGATTATGAAGAGGACTCACTTGAGCCAAATAAAATGCCTGGATTGAGAAGTGACCTGTTTAAACCCAATAACTGGTTTCATTTTGTTTGGCTGCTTCCAGGTGGTCATAGAGGTTTAAATTTGCTGTCTCTCTAGGCTTTCCCTTCACTTTCTATTAATTCTGTGGTTTGTTTTTTTCTTGATCATCCACAGTGATAAATTATTCACTATTTGATGGCAGTAACAATTGGGAATTTGGTTTTATGGTTTGGCCATTTGATGATTTCTGTTGGATCAATGATGTAGATCTCTTCTCTGTTAGATAAGAAACAACATAAGGCCGGGTGCAGTGGCTCATGCCTATAATCCCAGCACTTTGGAAGGCTGAGGTGGGAGGCTTGCCTGAGCCCAGGAGTTTGAGACCAACCTGGGCAACAAAGGGAGACCCCGTTGAAAAAGAAAAAAAAAGAAAAGAGAAACTACATAAAAATCCAATCTGTTGGTCTTCTGCTTGTCTGTTTATGAGCTCAAATGAATTAAGAATTGTGTGCCAAGCTCAGTGGCTTCTGCCTATAATCCCAGCACCTCGGGAGGCCAAGGTGGGAAGATCACTTGAACCCAGGAGTTTGAGACCAGCCTGGGCAACATAGCAAGACCTTATCTCTACAAAAAGAAAACAAACAAACAACAAAAAGAAACAAAAAACTTAGCTTGGTAAGGTAGTGTGCTACCAGCTACTTAAGAGACTGAGGCGAGAGGATGGCTTGAACCAGGGAGGTGAAGGCTGCAGTGAGCTATGATTGCACCACTGTATTCCAACCTGGGTGACCCAGCGAGACCCTGTCTCTAAAAAAAAATAAAAGAATGTTGTGCCCACCATGGAAGAGAGCAACTCTTTGCGATCTGGACAGTGGATTTTTGTTTCTAGGTTGACATTGATCTGTGGCTACAACTGTAAACTCTGTGTAGGTATGTCTATAATTCAGAAAGATATCTAACTTCTGTTATTGAGCATTAAATATTTTTCTACTTCTAAAATATTTAATAAGTTAGATTATGATGTACCTTAAATTTGAGGAACTATTCTCATTGATCTGTAGAGACAATGTTTTCCAAACTTCACCGAAAATAAGAAAGCTAAACTTTGAAAATTGTTCCAAGTGGTAGCCTTCTAAGAAAAAAAAATTCTTCTCAGAAAAACCAGCTGAAAAATATTTGTATATAAGAATACAAGTTTACACAATTAAGGCTTAACAATCCTTGGTTTAATAATTTGGGTTTAAGAAATCAAACAAATGCAGCTGTGTATCCATTCCCAAATTGTATCAGCATAGAATATAAGAGTGCATTTTATTTTTATAAGATTAGGATTTAATGTCTCATGAAGAAACTAGTCTATCAGACCTTTATAAATATTTAATAGATTATTTATCAAGAAAAAATTAGTTATTCCTAAATAATACTTGAGACTATGAAAATGTTTATTTGTATTCAATTAATTTGAAACATTATTGTGAAAATCTTTTTATATCATCACTAATCATTTTAGTGTCTCAGGTTGGACATTCAGATAACTAAGTATGGCTATGCTTTGAAACATAGATTATTAAGCATACTTTAAAGTATATATACCTTTGCCTCTATGTTTACATGCTATGGAGTCACTATATCTTGTGGGTTACACTGATAAACATGTTTGGTTTTTCTACTGCAAAAAAAGCATAGAAGGTGAGTGAGCAGCTACAGAAAGTTGTATGTATTCGCGAGATTTGCTACTCCACTAAAATGCTTACATATGACCGACAGGTCTCTCTTATCTATTAGGTTGATGCAAAAGTAATTGCGGCTTTTAATGGCAATTACTTTTGCACCAACATAGTACCTCCCACTTTCCTATGTAAAAGAGAAGTTAGTTACTGCTATAGTTTGCTTTTTTTTTTTTTTTTTTTTTCCGAGACAGGGTCTCACTCTGTTGCCCAGGCTGGAGTGCACTGGCATGATCTCAGCTCACTGTAACCTCCACCTCTCAGGTTCAAGTGATCCTCCCACCTCAGCCTCCCGAGTAGCTGGGATTACAGGAGTGTGCCACCATGCCTGGCAAATTTTTGTATTTTTTTTTGTAGAGACAGAGTTTCACCATGTTGCTCAGGCTGGTCTTGAACACCTGAGCTCAAGCGATCCACCCATCTTGACCTCCCAAAGTACTGGGATTACAGGTGTGAGCCACTACACCCCACCCTTATAGTTTGCATATTTGACCCTCCAAACCTCATGTTTAAATGTGATCCCCAGTGTTGGAGGTGGGGCCTACTGGGAGGTGTTTCGGTTCTGAAGGGAGATTCCTCATGAATAGATTAACACCCTCAAGGTGAAAGGGATAAGCGAGTTCTTACTATTGGCTCCTGCTAGAGCTGGTTATTAAAAAGAGTGTAGTGTCTTCCCCCCCTCTTTCTTGCCTCCTTTCTCTTCATCTCTGTATACTCTAGCTCCCTGTCGCCTTCTGCTATGAATGGAAGCAGCCTGAGGACCTCACCAGAAGCAAAGCAGATGCTGACATCATGCTTCTTGTACAGCCTGTAGAACTGTAAGCCAAATAAACAAAACTATTTTCTTTATAAATTTCCCAGCCTCAGGTATTCCTTTATAGGAACACAAATGTACTGACAGTGACTTTGATTAAAAATTCCTGGGGTCAAGTGATCCACCCACCTTGGCCTCTCAGAGTGCTGGACTACAGGCATGAGCCACCACGCCCGGCCTACATGGCTAGTTTTTAATAAATTCCAGTGCACTGCTCATTTTATCTGGTCAAATATAAGAGTGGGAGATATGCAAGTTTTTTGGGACTTTTTTCTTTTTTGAGAAATAAAAAATATATGACAAATATTATAACAATAATCTCTACTATCATAGTTCAGAATTAACAACTGTTAACATTTTTGTCATAGTTGCTCCTAGTCTATTTTTCTTTAATGCATTCAACCTTACTAATGTGACTAAAAGTCCCTTTAAATATCACTGCAAGTGCTATTTGGGATGTTTGGGATATAAACTTCTAGTTCAGCACTGTCCACCAGAAATATAATGGGAGGCACATATGTAATTTTAAATGTCTAGTAGCTACATTTAAAATAAGACAGGAACAGAAAATTAAACACCGCATGTTCTCACTCATATGTGGAAGCTAAAAAAAAAAGTAGATCTGATAGAAGTAAAAAGTAGAACAGAGGATACTAGAGGCTGGGAAGAGTAGGGAGAAAGGGAGGGATAGGAAGATATTTGTTAAACGACAAAATTACAGCTAGATGGGAGGAATAAGGTCTAGTATTCTATACCACTGTATGATAACTATAGTTAATAATAATATATAGTTTCTGATAGCTAAAAGGGAGATATTGAATATTCCAAGCACAACAAAATAACGTTTGAGAGGATGGATATGCTAATTACCTTGATCTGATCGCTATACAATGTATTATCAAAATGCTACTAGGTATCCCATCAATATGTACAATTATTATGTAAACATTAAAATAGGAATATAAGTAATAATGTAAATAATTGGTTCACGAATTGTGACAAATGCACCATACTAATGTAAGATGTTAATAGCACGAGAAACTGAACATGGATATATGAGAACTCCCTGTACTGTCTGCAATTTTTCTGTAAACCTAGAACTATTCTAAAAGCAAAAGCTTAACCAAAACTGGAATGATACAGAGAAGATTAGCATGGCTCCTATGCAAAGATGACACACAAATTTGTGAAGCATTTCATATTTTTTTAAAAAGAAAAACATTATGCTAAGTGAAATGGGCCAGTCACAGAAGACCGCATGTTGTATGATTTATATAAGATGACAAGCTATAAGTACATCCTGAGGGACAGAAAGTAGACTGGTGATTGCCTGACTGGTAATGGGAACAAGGTTTCTTTTGGGGTGCTGAAATGTCCTAAATTTATTGTAGTGATAATTACACAACCTTGTGAACATATAAAAACAACATTAAATTGTACAATGTAAATGGGAGAATTGTCTGGTATATTAATTCTTATTTCAATAAGGTATTTTAAAACAAATATAAAAAGTTAATTAAATTTTTTAAAGTAAAAAGAAACAAATGGAATTAATTTTAGTAATTATTTTATATAACCCAATATATCCAAAATATTTCAGCAGTCAATATTTAAAAAGTGTTAATGAGCTATTTTTACCTTTTGTTAGTGTATAACTTCCTCTCACAGCACATCTCAATTCAGATTGGCTGTATTCCAACCACTCAATAGCCACATGTGGCTAGTTTTAGGGATTGGACCAGTCTATCCCATTCATTTTTAAAAATGGTTTCGGTATATATGCATTCACTATACATAGTATTGTTTCTGTGTTGTGAATTTAAAGTTCCATACATGATGCACTGTTGGAATCATTCTCTACTTCCTTAACATGTTGTATTTAATATCTATTTGTGATAACGTGTGTGCATCAAATTATTTACTGCCATAGTAGCCCATTGTATGAATATAAATTATTTTATTTATTCATTCTCCCATGCACGTACATTTAGGTTGTTTTCAGTCTTTTGGTTTTATAAATAAATATGCAATGAACATTCTTTTACCTGTCTACAACCTCCTAATTTTGCTGAGTAGGAGAGGGATGCTGAGAGAAATTAAATAACTGCTGCAATGTTACAAAGTGATATGACTATATAATTGCTGACCTGAAGGAACTTATTAAATAGATGAGTGATTTTGATTTGGAAGACAGCATAATCAAAACCACTTTAGTAACTTTTCCAAGTTATACAGCTCTGCCTCCTTACCTACTGTAAACTCTTAACCCCTGTACCAGTTGAGACCTACTACAAGGTGGGGGTGTGTGTGAAAATTTTTAGATTTGTCTGAGCCTCAGAGTTTAACAGTTAAGAAATCTCCCCAGCTTCTGTGTTCAGGGAAATGGCTTATCACAAAGGGCCACATTGCCCTCACACATTGTAAGAATGCCTTCTCTTGTGAATCTCATAAGACTTCCAGTCCATCCTTTTTCATGACTTCCTTTTCAAAACTCTAGGCTTTCTCCCTCTTCTTTGAGATGTTCCCCATTCATGACTGTTCTGCCTGAATAAAATCATACCCTTAACTTTATAGGGCATTTGTCTTTCACAGCTTTGGTGACATGACTTGGATAGGATCACATCTTGCTTTCAAATCTCCTTTTGTTCCACCCAGGCAAGGAGGCCTGTTGGAGCCCTTTGTGCTCCGTTCCTGATGGGTGCTCTGAGGACCAGGGGTGGTTCTGACTCTTCATGTTGGACTCCCAAATCCTGATCTCTGGGGACCCATGTCCATTGGCAGCGTGGCAGGGACTTGACTTTGATTCCTTATGAGAACTCACTTGATTTCTAATTGTGGCTTTTCTTTTCTTTTCTTTTCTTTTTTCTTTTTTTTTTTTTGAGATGGAGTTTCACTTTTGTCACCCAGGCTGGAGTACAGTGGCAAGATCTCGGCTCACTGAAACCTCCGCCACTCAAGTTCAAGTGATTCTCCTGCCTCAGCCTCCTGAGTAGCTGGGATCACAGGCACATGTCACCACGCCCAGCTAATTTTTGTATTTTTAGTAGAGACAAGGTTTCACCATGTTGGCCACACTGGTCTCGAACTCCCGACCTCAGGCAATCTGCCCACCTTGGGCTCCCAAAATGCTGGGATTACAGGTGCGAGGTACCGTGCCCAGCTGGATTGTGGCTTCTTTTGGTTTTGTGGTCTGACCATTTGGTGATCTCTGTAAATAGATTAATGATTTTATAGAAGTCTTGTCTCTCTTGGGTGAGAGTTGACGGACAACCTGGTGTGTTAATCTCTTATGTTTGCCTACCTGTCAATATTGAGCTCAAACAAATTAAGGATTCATACCTGCTGTGAAAAGAACAGCTCTTTGATATGAACCAATGAGTTTTGTAATCATGTATTTATACTTGACCCATGGCTAAAATTTCAGAATTGAAACTGTAAGCTCTCTCTATGCCTGCATGCTTATGTATTTATAATTCAGAGAGGCCTTTACCTGTCATTGTGTGAATGTGTAATATTTCTCTACCACAGGGTGATATTAGTCGTTAGATTATAAAATCTCTTAATGGTGCTCTATTCTTGTTATTTCAGAGGTAAGTAAATACTTATATAAATTGAATATTCCTAATATTTCCAGAAATTAAGAAAATTGAATCTAGCTGGGCGCGGTGCCTCACGCCTATAATCCCAGCTCTTAGGGAGGCTGAGGTGAGAGGATAGCTTGAGCCCAGGAGTTGGAGACCTGCCTGGGCAATATAGCATGACCCCGTTCTCCACAAAAAGGAAAACAGTTAAAAAAATAAAAAATAAGTGAAAACTGAATCTCAAATAGTTTCAATGTCTTGATTTAAAAATTATTTTTACAGAAACTAACTTGGATATGATTTAGGAATTCAAGTTCACATAGTTTAGATAAAGCTTTGGGAAACAAGACTACTTTAATAATTTTGGTTTTAATAAAAACAGCTATGTCCTCTCTGATGGAGCAGGGTTAAGTGTAATATATACATAGATTTTTATTTCTACTTGGGAATGGTCTGTGTAAATGTATACAGGTTTACTGATTTATTAAGCTTGTATTACTAATGTTTTAGATTAATGTTTAAAATTATGGAAAGTATAAATTTATGTTTAACCAAATAAATTATTATAATGACAAACTTTATTTCAATAGTAATTATGTTTTATAGTATGTCAGCTTGAAGATAATTTCCAAGATCTTTGGGCAACTTAAAACCTCAGATTTACACTAAAGTTAGTTAATTGATAGATATTTATTGAATACCTAAATCATTTCCAAGTAAGACAGAGTACTGAAACAAAGCAAAGTCTTAAGTTTATCTATATTTTGCCTCTTATTTTCTGTTACTTGCAGACTATCTACTTGGGCCTATTAATGAACATGCTGATTTTTACCACTTTGTAAAGTTGTACTATAAGGAATGTGTGGCTGCAGAAAGTTGTGAGTTGTATATTCATGAGTTCAGCTTGTCTGCTGAAAAGTACTAGTGTGAGAATGGTTTTGTCCTAAGGTGAAATGACTGACTGTTGTGCGAGACAAAACCTGAATAGATGTACAAAGTTCTCCAAAAGAACAAAGGGGAAATTTATTTACCATGGTCAAAGTTAGCTAAGGTTTGATGGGTTTATTTACAAGATTTTAAAAAAGAGCTTGTGTTTACCTTGTCTGCTTTAGTAAAAGTTTGTGAAGGATTTTTTTGCTGGCTTTCTTTTTTTAAACCTTCTGAGTAATCATTGGATTACAGAACAAAGAATAATATTCTTCTTGAACAAAAAGGGGAACTGACGATGTTGAACCTTAATCCTTTACTGATGTTCTGGGAAACGGCTAACCACAAAGAATCACCCTGCCTGGCATATTCCACAATAAGAATGCCCCCCACCCTCTTCTCCAAACCTCCAAGTCTCCCTGCCTATCCTTCTTCATGGCCCTCTTGTTTACCTGCATTTCTAAACCCCAGGTGTTCTTGCTCTTCATTAATGAATGGTTTGCCTGAATAAAATAATCTCTTTAATTACCACGTGCATTTTGTCTTTCACAGGGACACAACTCTTAGATTAAGGAACCTGGACATATTAATAAATGTAGCAAACAATGCCTGTACAAAAAAGAGAGAGAGAGAGAGAGAGAGAAAAAAAAAAAAAACAACAAAGATGACAAAGTGGTTTATTTTGTGATGACTTTTATGGAAACAAGCCTTAAATAATATATGAAGGAGAAGAGGGAAATTTCAGGTTACTGGAAGTCCCTAAGCAAACCAAAACCATCTTCCATAGGTACTGTCCCCAGGGGTGACCAGAAACTGCCAGAAAGAAAGAAATTATTACTACATTTCCAACATCAAATCAGACATTGCTGAAAATAGCAGAAATAAGAGCCTTAAGTGCAAGTCCTCCTATAGTGTGAGCTGGAATTTCTTATAGAAAAATGTTTTATTAAGCTCCAAATCCTGACAACGATGGAGGGCTCACAGAATGTTTATGGCATGAATTGTAGAGGGAGAGTGTCTTGAGTAATGATCCCAGAGCAGCTTCCCTCCCCCAAGAGACAAAGGTGCATCCAGAGAGTAGGAAGGAAGGATCAGGGGCCAGGAATAACTGGTTGGTACCTTAGAATGAATCTGTTGTTCAGGATGGATTATGTAAACGCTGTCAGAAACCCTAGGTCCTAGTAGAGAAGACCTGGCCTATCAGAGGATAGCCTAGGAGGCTGCAGGCCTCTGAGAAGTGCTCCAAGTCCAGCCAAAGCTGAAGTGGGTACTTCAGAGGCAGGGCATCAACGTGAGCACCTCAGTGTAGCCTGGGAAAGGCCGGCAAGAATTCATCAGCCCTCAACGAAGAGCACAGAAGGGGCTAATTGGCTTTGCTTGTTGGGCTAACATGATGTCAAGGGTCACTTTCGGATCTGAGCTTGAGTCTCTGATAACCACAGCAGATGTAGCAGGGCCAGAAATGGATGTGCAAGATCAAGTGTTACAAGCCGCATCTTAGCAACAGTCAAAGAGGACATGATGTAACAGGAAGGCTAGATAGCCCTCACCTTATCCCAGGACAGTAAGTCACAATATTTCAGCCACCTGGGAACTTACATAACTTCCATGGAGAAGGATAGCAAAGTAGAGAAACTCCTGGATCAATTTAGTAGGCACACAAAGATAAAAAGTTCTTAATTGGAAGTGAGTGAATAACTTTGAATGGATATGATTAAGTTTTTGGCTATCTGGTGGAAACAGATATTGTAAGCTTGTTAAGCTACATTAAGTTTACTTTTGCAAAAATTACATTTTTGCACATGTACATTTGTGAATATGAAATGTTATACCCACTGTAAATTACAGGTAGAGTGAAATTAACAAGGAATTAAGAAGAGATCAGAGGATAGAAATGATTCTTAAGGTTTTCTGGATCATGACCCTAAATAAAGATCAAGGAAAGAGGAATTTGATTTTAAGAAACTAGGATGGTACAAGATTCCTAGAATTCTTCTCTAGGAGATAATGCAAAAAAGGAAAAGACGATGGGTCTGTTGAACCATATTCTCATAGAGAAAGTTTATCTCTGACTCCAGAACCACTAGGCAAACCTTTGAAAATGGTATGTCTTTCTGAATAGATAACCTAAAGGGTTGGCCTAAGAGTAGGATTGGCATTTTTCAAATAGTCTAGATCAACAATCTGGACATATAGATCTACAGATATGAGTGCACTGGGGTGAATATGTGACAGAAGACTCAAAATGGAGTGTGGCTCTTGAAAATTTGGATGTCTGATTTCTGGGTCCATGCAGATAACAGATCACAGATCTCTAGCCAAATATTCCTCCCTCTAAACTCAAATAGAAGTGCAACATGAATTATAGACTGTCTCCTGGATCCTTAGTTAACGTGAATCAATTTACTGAAATGAAACATCTTTGGATTTTTGTGTAAGCTGATAATCATGTTTGTTTATTTAGGATCTCTGATGACACACAAATACATACATACGCACACATGAAATATCCTGTATGTAGTGACAACTTCTTCTTTTACTTCAAGTACCCTCATGTTCTGTGATATTGACCTATTTTATTTGCCTTCAGAAAAGTCCTTCACACCGAAATGTGAGTTTGAAATTCTTATCTCTTAGGAGGGGGCACCCTTCACAAGATCAAAATCTGGAACAAATGAAAGAAATGCTAATAATGAAATAGCAGGCTACATCCAAGTGAATGAGAGAAATATATGGAGACTACCACCTTTCCTAGACCCCCTGAAATCATACTATCTTATTGGTGATCTCATAAATGCATATGTTGATGGGACCAGCAAACATGTTTTGGTTAGGGATCAAAGTTAAGCTAGTTGAGAATATAGAGCAATATATTTGTTGGAAGCTTGGAAATATATACCGTTGGGGTTCATATTTCAAAGTCAACTGGATTCATGAGAGTTTCCTAAACAGAAACAGGACTTTAAGAAAACAGTTGTTTATGCAAAAAGCAAGATAAATTTGAAGAAACAGTAGTTGCTAGCAGGGTGGGTCCACTGGGATAGTGTGGATATTGGGAAGATAATGTAATTATGACACATTCTTTATGGTGCCTCCATAAAAATCTGCTGATAGACTTTTTTGTTTTGTTTTGTTTTTGAGATGGAGTCTCACTCTGTTGCCCAGGCTGGAATGCAGTTGCATGATTTTGGCTCATTGTAACCTCTGCCTCCCAGGCTCAAGCAATTCTCCTGCCTCAGCCTCCCGAGTAGCTGGGATTACAGGTGCCCACCACCACGCCTGGTTAATTTTTATATTTTTAGTAGAGACAGGGTTTCCCCATGTTGGCCAAGCTGGTCTCAAACTCTTGACCTCGAGCAGTCCGCCCACCTCAGCCTCCCAAAGTGCTGGGATTACAAGCATGAGCCACTGTGCCCAGCCTACTGATAAACTTTCTATGTAGCATATCTCTGTTGGCCTGAGTCAAGTTCCTCAGTGCAGGCATGGCAGTCTCTTCCTAACACAAAACTCCATTTCTATGTTTCTGGCCTAATGATAGTTTAGTTCAGCTGCAAGTATGTAAAATTCTTTGAGAATCCTGATGTGAAGAACTTAGACTTTCCTGAAGGAGGAAAAAGATTCCACCACTTCAGCAAACACCCCAGTGTCATAAGGCAGTACAACCACAGCCGAGCTTCTCTCCCACAGGACAAAAACAAGCCAACAAAGCCCATTACACAGTCTCCTGGTGGGAGTTCTCGTGGCTTAGGGAGACAAGTCCCATCCTATCATCAGGACATAATGTTAGTGCCTGAATCACTTGTGCTCTGAGCTTTCTGCCATTATATCTCTCCTTTCTTTTTTTGAATTATTTCAGGACTGATTTCATTAAAATACATCCAACCTGAGCAGCTTCTGACAAAGATATATAGGCTCTTCATGCAGGCTAATAATTTAACACCCCAAGCAGACTAATACACTGCTACCCCTTCCAACGTGTATACTTGGGTCATTTGTTCACATTAATTTGGAGAAGAAATTGAGAGCTGCCTGGGGGAAGGACAGAGAAGGGCCTGGCACCAGGCAGCTGGGCTCACTCTCTTCCTTGCTCTAAACAATCAGTTCTGGCCACAGAATGGACACACCCTCAGCCAAGCAAAAACCCCAACTGCCCTCTGGGCTTATCCTCCTTAGTGAGGAGCTAAATGAAATCAACAAGTTATGATTCTCAAACAAAACCCGGTGGGGCAGTGGTTTTGGGCATTTTTAAGAGATTTTTGAAGTATTTTCCATAATAACTTTAGTATTCACCATATGAGATATGGCACTTCCTAGCTGTGCTACTTTTTAACCTCTCTCTGCCTCAGTTTCCTCATCTGTAAAATAGTCATATCTACATCACTCAGTTGTGAGATTTAAAGAAGTTAATACAGTTTATGCACTTGTAACAATGTCTGCTACAGACTGGACTACATATAAGCATTGGCTTTTATTAGTAGAGTAAGAAGAGGAATTTGAGCAGTTACAATTTTCTCAGTCTCCTTTCCTTTTCAGAAATGTTTGATCACACGTGTAATGTTTGGCGCTCCACAAAGATTAACAACCTAGACATCTTCTGGGTGGATCCATTCCTTAGTCAGGGTCTGAGTCTGCAACAGATCTCAAAACTGAAGTGTAATGTAAGAAGCAAACATTTAAGTTGGACAGGAGGTGAAGGGTGTTCTCAGAGGCATGGAACTCTAAAATGGGTATACAAAGTCAGAAACCCTTTTTATGGGTACAGGAAGAAATGAGACCAAATCATTGATGGTGGTAGGACAAGTGAGATGGGAGTGGGATTGAGGGACTATTTATTTATTTTTATTTTTATTATTCTTTTTTGAGATGGAGTCCTTCTCTGACACCCCGGCTGGAGTGCAGTTGTGTGATCTTGGCTCACGGCAACCTCTGTCTCCTGGATTCAAGCCCTTCTCCTGCCTCAGCCTCCCGGGTAGCTGGGATTACAGATGCGCACCACCACACCTGGCTAATTTTTGTATTTTTAGTAGAGATGGGGTTTCACCATGTTGGCCAGGCTGGTCTTGAACTCCTGACCTCAAGTGATCCTCCTGCCTCGGCCTCCCAAAGTGCTGAGATTACAGGTGTGAGCCACCGCACCCAGCCAAGGGGCTATTAAGAGAAAATATACCCAAACCTATATATTCAAATGTTGACTTATCATACACGTCTCTTGAGAGGCTGTATACACTTTTTCCAGTAATGCTGCTGTTTTTGAAAGCATTTCAGGCAATGTGAAAATTTACAGAACAGCCACATTAGAAGGTATACCTGAATAGAAATCAGTGTTTTATTTCTGATTGCCAATCTCATGTCAGGCAGTGGGGCCACACACTGTATTTACCAGACTTGATTCTGGATGTCATTTGACCATTTCTAAAATGCCAAAGGACAAATCATGCACTTTTACCACTAAGGCTACCCAAAGCTAAATTCTGGTAATGTCAGCAATATTTAAATAAGGACATTTCATTTATATTCTAGATTGTGATACTGAATTTCTAGAATGTCTGTTCAGAAAATAAACCACATTACTTTGTGGTTGTTTTCTCAATCTTGTGTATTATTAAATCAGTGTATGCTCTAGGTAGATTAAACTCAATGGCTCGTGATCCTGCCTAGAAAAATGAGCAAAATACAATTAACCATGTACTTACTTTGCAACAGCAGTGTAAGTTGTAATGAGACTATTTGTAAAGTAATTCTGAGTCCTTACTATGTGAATGCAAATCATCAGTATTAAAATCAACAAATAACACAGCTGTCTGTGATGGAGACAGTCATGGTAAGGGTTTTAACCAACCTCTTAAAGACAGTGTTTAAGGAGCTATTTCTATTCCCTCCCTTGTAGGAGCTAATTTATCCTTTGTAGTGACAGGAATGGAAATGCTTTACTTTGGGAATGCTGACTGCATTACGGCTAAGCCATTTGTGGCTACTAAACAACTTGTATTCCAGTAGGACTGATAGAACTCAGAATTGCATTCATCGTTGTATTTCCACCACAGAGACTCCGCCCAGTGGAGTCACGCATTTATCATTACAGTTTGCACCTCCAATGAGGTACTTAGCTGAGATTTGCCTTCAAATTCCAACTGGTATGAGCCTGTGATACCAACAAGTAAGACACATATTGAGATGGCAGGTCCTAGAAAAATTACCAGGAAAATTAATAACTTCTCATTTCTGATGCCTAGCCTGATTTTGGAAAGTGTCAAGAGCACGCAAGGCAGCTGCACAAGCATCTGGTCCACCTCTGGAATGGCTAACACCTGCCAGGAAGTGGGAGAGACCGCACGAAGCTGAAGCTTGGCAAATTTTAGACACTGGAAGTGAAAAGTGCCATCAGACAATTTTACCAGAAAATATCATCTTAGCTCTTTTATTTTATTTAGCAAAGCAAGTTTTCAATATCCATATCCTTAAACATGAAGTCTCATATTTTGTAAGATTAATAGTCTCAAGAAGACCACGCCTTACTCCTCCTTTGCCAGAAAGTTAGAAGAAGGACCCTAATAGAATAAGGAGAATGTTTGCTTTACTCACCTACAACTTTTACTGGTCACTCACTGTGTGCCAGACACCTTGATAGCACTAAAAAGACAGAAGTAAAAAGACATGGATACAGCCCTTGAAAGGCTTACTGTTTCAAAAAAAAAATGACAAACGACACCCTCACATGTAAGGAGGCCTATCAGATCAAGAAGAGCATCCTTCAGGTTTGGAAATGGTAACCATCAACCTGCAAGAGTTAGAGATATCTTCGTAAAAACATTTACTTTGGGGATGGCCTTAAATGTTGACTAGAAATTCACTCTAAAGTAGTGGGGAAAGAATAATCTGAAAAGCATCCTCTGGAGTTGAAAACACAGAACTGTTTCATGTACCAGGAGGTGTTACAGTTTGAATTGTGTTCGCCTGAAAGTCATATGTTGAGACTCTAGCCCCAGTGCCATGGAATGTGACCTTAGTTAGAAATAGGGTCATTGGGGCTGGGCACAGTGGCTCACGCTTGTAATCCCAGCACTTTGGGAGGCCGAGGTGGGAGGATCACTTGAGGTCAGGAGTTCAAGACCAGCCTGGCCAACATGGTGAAACCCCATTTCTATTAAAAATACAAAAATTATGCAGGTGTGGTGGCAGGTACCTGTAATCCCAACTACTTGCAGGCTGAGGCAGGAGAATCACTTGAACCCAGGAGGCAGAGGTTGCAGTGAGCCAAGATCGCACCACTACACTCCAGCCTGGGTAACACAGCGAGACTCTGTCTCAAAAAAAAAAAAAAAGAAATAGGGTAATTGACAATGTACTTAGGATGAAGGGATGAAGTAATACTGGAATAAGGTGAGCCTCTAATCCAGTATGACTGATATCCTTATAGAAGAGGGAAATTTGGACAAAGACATGCACAAAGCAGGAAGGAGAATACCATGTGAAGATGAATTCAGAGACTGAGGGGAGGGTGCAGCAGGAACCAAGGAACACCAAAGATTGCCAGCAAAGCACCAGAAGTTGAAGGAGAGACCTGGAACAGATTCTTCCCTGATGGCCCTCAGGAGGAACCAGCCCTGCTGTCACCTTGATCTCAGGCTTCTGCCTCCAGAACCATGAGGCAACACATTTCTGCTGTTTAAACTGCCCAGTCTGTGGGCCTTTGTTACCACAGCCCTCAGAAGCTGGTACAGGGAGAATAGCAAGAAGCTCTGTTTGACCGAATTAGAAGTCGTGTAGTTCCGAAGTGGAGACAAAGCCCATAAGGGAATGGAGCTAGAAAGGAGAAGAGGTCTTATCCAGGGTTCCTTTGGGTCAAACTCAACAAGGACATCTCAAATTTGTCAACAAAAGGGAACAATTGTGGTTTTAATGAAGGGATTAAACTCTGGAGAAGGCAAGAAGCTGAGGCATACATGGGTGGCAAGCAACTAGTAAAAGGATTCTTGACCCAGAGTCCTTAGGCCCAGGCACAAGATTGGAAGGCTGTGAGACTCTTGGAATTTTATGTAAAATTTTGTTTGATCATGAAGCATTACAGGCTACTAGTGAGTACAAAAATTTTGAAGTCAATGGTATTGGTTCCAAAGCCCCATTCTAACATCTATTAGCACAAGGCCATGGATAGTAATTCCTCTTCCCTTAACCTCTGTTTTCTCACTGAAAATGGGATGGCCTTACTCTATATGCTGGTTACGAGAATGTAATGGTATGTTGTGCATGAAGAATTTAGGATAATGCCATAAAATAAGTGTTCTTTTTAAAATACCTACTATTATTTCATTATTCATGTTTTCCATGTACAGCTGATAGCTCAAAATTGAATTCAACACAAATTCACTGAGAGAATTTTCACATTTAGTTTTTAATCCCTGCAAAGTCCAATGATCAGTGTGACAAAGTTAAGCCTTCAAGTTCCAGATCCAAGCTAACATTTGCTTGAATAGATAAAATAAATGATTTTTACAATTAGGAACACACTGCCAATCTCAGTGAATGGACCCTTATAAAATTCAGGATTCATAATATAGGGATAAGTGACCAAGACAATTAAGTTCTGGCTAATAGGGCCAAGTTCTTTGATCCTTGGAACTAAAGTGACTGACATAAACCAACAATCATATACATGTTCCATAAATACCCTAGTATGTGTGTATGTGTGTGTGGATACTGCATATGCAATATGGCCCTGAGTTGTCCAGCATTATCAATACACCTGATTAACCATTCAGATACAAGTCACTTGATAAATCTATTTCAAAAGACTGGCCTATTGAGCCTAAAATTCAGATTCGTGCTAACACACTGCAATGGATTTATGTTCTAATACATTATCTACAAATTTTCCACAATCATAAAGTAATAAAGCTTGTAATATCAAATTGAAGAGGTGTGTTTGAATTGATGGATGGGATCATGGTATGCAATATTTTAATTCCACATTACAATTCAGATTACATCATACACATCTGGGACATCTGTTAGAGTAAAACTTCTCTATCTCTTTAATACAAAGGTCTTCAATAATCTTAGTTCTGGAAAAGGGGAAAAGCTACAATTTTTTTTATTGAATACTGGACCCAGGATCATGGTCTGCAGCCAGGACTGAAGTTAAATTTAAGCTTGTTTGATAGAGAACCTTTTCTCTCTACAACATAACATTTTCAACTATGTATCAATAACATAAAGATATAAACAATGAGAAAGGAAATTCCTGTTTCCTGAGTACCTACTATGTGCTTGACACTTTGGCATAGATTACCTCATTTGATGATCATTTATTACCTTCATTTTATAAAGTAGGATTTGGGGATTCAAAGAAGTCCATTTCCCAAGTGTACTCATCTAATATGTGATAGAATTAAGATTCCAATATAAGTTTTCTGACTCCAAATCACTATTTTTTTTTGTACAACACAATAGGAGATTTCTCCCTTACCACCATCCCCCAAAATATCCAGATTAGCTTTCTCCCTCCAGATACAATTTTATAAATTGTGCATTACTGTCATAGATTGGAATATCAAACCAAGGACTTGAGTGAATGTAGTTTGAGAGGCAATTCCAGGCAGGATCTTTAGGGGAGTGGGGAAGCAAAACAGAGAAGAAAAAGAAACCAATACAGGGGCTCAGAGAAACTGTCTTTCTCAGTTACTCAGGGGTTATGAATATGCTAACAGTGGACTCTGCTAGATAATGTCACTTATCCCAATGGAATGTGTTTTACATGTGGAATGGATGAATACATTAACTTCACTAGGGTGTTTGCCTTTTACTCCTCCCAATGAGAAGCTAAGTTCTTTTCACTGCTTCATACTGATTTCCTTTCAGTTATCAGCTCTCAGCTCACCTGCTGTCCTCATCTTGTGAAATGGCCAACATGGTCTTCAAAGTGCATTCTCCCCACCTTCTTATGGTATCACTCTCTGTTCCCTCATTTTAACTTAATCTTAAGGTCTGTAAAGACCCCATCTCCAGATAAGGTCATATACTGAGATAGTGAGGGTTTGGATGTCAACATATGAATTTGAGGGTTGAGGGAGGACATACAAGTCAGCTCACAACAGCACATATACAAAAAAGTAAATCAGAACCATTGAACCGATCATTTATGTTAGGTTTAGGAATAATCTGGGTTTCTGGCATTTTAAATGATTGTCACATTTAAAAGATTTTGGCATTTTAAAATTCTAAAAGATTAGCTTTATGAGGAAACATAAAACGTAGTTGAGTCATTCAGTTTAGACTTGGAAATTTATGTTGAAACGTATGAGATTTTGACTAAGTTTATAAATAATGTTAGGCTATTTTAAAGAACTTGAAATTATATTTTTAAAGTATAATGTAATACATTAACTTGCAATGTCAAAGGATCTGGGAAAGTTTTGCTTGTTGAACAGATATTTAAAATATATAAAAATAGAATCTATTAAATTTATAAATGAATCTTAAAGTATTTTAAGGCAGTTTAGCTATGTTTGTAAATGGGATAGGATATTTAGAAGAATGTCAAAATATTAATTAGTTCTCTTGGAAATGATTGTTAAGTATCAGTAGACTTATAACTGTGATAATGTTATTTTTAGGTTAAACTTAAAAGCTTAAGGGAAAACTAGGGTTTTTAATTTGTCACTTTAATGAATTCAACATTAGTTTTAAAAAGCAGCCACTAAAAGCATTCCCTGTGCATCAGTCATCCTTCAAAAACACAAAAATCTTATATAAATATTAAGAGCATAATGTCAGAAAGGGTTGCCTTTTTAACTTAAATTAATATGTTTATCTTACTGCAAAAGCAGCACAAATATTATAGAAGCATTTGAAAATAGTTTTAAGTGTTTGAAAACATGAATAAGAAAAAGATAGTATAGGAAAAGAGGAAGTCAAATTGTCCCTGTTTGCAGATGACGTGATTGTATATTTAGAAAACCCCATCGTCTCAGCCCAAAATCTCCTTCAGCTAATAAGCAACTTCAGCAAAGTCTCAGGATACAAAATTAATGTGCAAAAATCACAAGCATTCTTATACACCAATAACAGACAAACAGAGAGCCAAATCATGAGTGAACTCCCATTCACAACTGCTTCAAATAGAATAATATACCTAGGAATCCAGCTTACAAGGGATGTGAAGAACTTCTTCAAGGAGAATTACAAACCACTGCTCAGTGAAATAAAAGAGGACAAAAACAAATGGAAGAACATTCCATGCTCATGGATAGGAAGAATCAATATCGTGAAAATGGCCATACTACTCAAGGTAATTTATAGATTCAATGCCATCCTCATTAAGCTACCAATGACTTTCTTCACAGGATTGGAAAAAACTACTTTAAAGTTCATATGGAACCAAAAAAGAGCCCGCATTGCCAAGACAATCCTAAGTCAAAAGAACAAAGCTGGAGGCATCACGCTACCTGACTTCAAACTATACTACAAGGCTACAGTGACCAAAACAGCATGGTACTGTTACCAAAACAGAGATATAGACCAATGGAATAGAACAGAGTCCTCAGAAATAACACCATACATCTACAACCAACTGATCTTTGACAAACCTGACAAAAACAAGAAATGGGGAAAGGATTTCCTATTTAATAAATGGTGCTGGGAAAACTGGCTAGCCATATGTAGAAAGTTGAAACTGGGTTCCTTCCTTACACCTTATACGAAAATTAATTCAAGATGGATTAGAGACTTAAATGTTAGACCTAATACCATAAAAACCCTAGAAGAAAACCTAGGCAATACCATTCAGGACATAGGCATGGGCAAGGACTTCATGTCTAAAACACCAAAAACAACGCCAACAAAAGCCAAAATTGACAAATGGGATCTAATTAAGCTAAAGAGCTTCTGCACAGCAAAAGAAACTACCATCAGAGTGAACAGGCAACCTACAGAATGGGAGAAAATTTTTGCAATCTACTCATCTGACAAAGGGCTATTATCCAGAACCCACAAATAACTCAAACAAACTTTCAAGAAAAAAATCAAACAACCCCATCAAAAAGTGGGCAAAGGATATGAACAGACATTTCTCAAAAGAAGACATCTATGCAGCCAACAGACACATGAAAAAATGCTCATCGTCACTGGCCATCAGAGAAATGCAGATCAAAACCACAGTGAGATACCATCTCACACCAGTTAGAATGGCAATCATTAAAAAGTCAGGAAACAACAGGTGCTGGAGAGGATGTGGAGAAATAGGAACACTTTTACACTGTTGGTGGGACTGTAAACTAGTTCAACCATTGTGGAAGACAGTGTGGCAATTCCTCAAGGATCTAGAACTAGAAATACCATTTGACCCAGCAATCCCATTACTGGGTATATACCCAAAGGATTATAAATCATGCTGCTATAAAGACACATGCACACGTATGTTTACTGCAGCACTATTCACAATAGTAAAGACTTGGAACCAACCAAATGTCCATCAACCACAGACTGGATTAAGAAAATGTGGCACATATACACCATGGAACACTATGCAGCCATAAAAATGATGAATTCGTGTCCTTTGTAGGGACATGGATGCAGCTGGAAACCATCATTCTCAGCAGACTATCGCAAGAACAGAAAACTAAACACTGCATGTTCTCACTCATAGGTGGGAATTGAACAATGAGAACACTTGAACACAGGAAGGGGAACATCACACACTGGGGCCTGTCGTGGGGTAGGGGGAGGGGAGAGGGGGAAGGATAGCATTAGGAGATATGCCTAATGTAAATGATGAGTTAATGGGTGCAGCACACCAACATTGCACATGCATACATATGTAACAAACCTGCACATTGTGCACATGTACCCTAGAACTTAAAGTATAATAAAAAAAAAAAAGAAAAAAAAAGAAAAAGATAGTAAATGGCTGGTCACGGTGGCTCACGCTTGTAATCCCAGCACTTTGGGAGGTTGAGGCAGGCAGATCATTTGTGCCCAGGAGTTCGACACTAGCCTGAGCTATATGGCAAAACCCCATATCTACCAAAAATACAAAAACTAGCCGGGTGTGGTAGCAGGTGCCTGTAATCCCAGCTACTCGAGAGGCTGAGGCAGGAGTATCACTTGAACCCAGGAAGCGGAGGTTGAAGTGAGCTTAGATCATGCCACTGGACTCTAGCCTGGCCAATAGAGTGAGACCGTGTCTCAAAAAAAGAAAAGAAGAGAAGAAAAATTATGTAATCCAAGACATAATTATGACAGTAAATATTCTTATAGTAAATGTTCGCATATGTCAGAGTTTATCAAAGTGAGATTCGCAGATCAGTTGAGCAGCAGCACCTGAGAACTGGTTAGAAATGCAAATTCTCCCGCCTTTCCTCCCTGCAGACATATTGGATAACAATTCTGGGAGCGGAGCCCAGAAATCTGATTATAGCAGTCTCTGCAGGTGATTCTGTTGTATGCTAAAGTTTGAGAACTAATATCATACATCATAAGAGTTTCCACAGGAGTAATACTGCTTGATCAAATTGTTTTTTCCTAAACTATAGATTTTATTAAGATTTTGCCAGTTTTTCCACATCCAGGATCCTATATTCCATTAGTACTCATGTCTCCTTTGTCTCCTAAAGTCTGTGACAGCCACTTAGACTTTCCTTATGTTACAAGACCTTGATGTTTTTAAAGGGAACTTGTCATGTATTTAGCTGAACATCCCTCATTTGGGGTTTGTCTGATGTTTTGTCAATGTTAAACTAGGATTATTAGTGTTAGAGGGAAGAGAGTTGAGGTACTCTTCTCATTGCATCATATAAGAGAGCACCTGATGTCATCACGACTTATTACTGGTAATCTTCATCTTTACCACTTGGTTAAAGTGGTGTCTGCCAGATTTTTCCACAGTTGAGCTACAATGTTTCTATTTCCATACTTCATTCTTTGGAACCAAGTCACTAAGTCCACTGCATATATTGCTTGGAATTCTCATGTAAGAGATTTTCTCTTCTCCATTAAATGATTGGTTACTTGCTTGACTGGTCATCAGTATTCATCCATAACATTTATTTATTCTTTGACTTACAATCCAACACAGTCTTTATTTGTTTATTTCCCATGTTTTCTACCTTTGGCCAACTCTTTCAGTTTGAGGTCCTACATTCTTTGTTTCTCCTTCCTAACTTTCTGGTACTGTGAGGTGCTCCAGGCTTCTTACTTTGTGTTTTCCTGCTCAGCCCCATAATCAACCATTTCTTCAAGGATGCTTGGTTTCTTTGACTGGTGAATGGTATTGACTAACCAAGATCTGGGCACTAGTTGTGCTCATTGCTACTAGAGTTGTATTAGTTCTAGGCCTTCTCAGTGGGCAGAGCTAGGAATCATGTATACTTTCAGTAGAATTTCAGTATATACTTCCAAACTGCTCTCTCTCTCTTTTTTTTTTTTTTTTGGTTTACATTGTTATACCACTATTGCATGAGAGAGCAATTTTCCTATGTTTGTCTAAAAGGGTCATTATGATTTATTTAAGTTTACCAACTTGATACATTTTTAAAAGGGTGTACATCCCTGCAGTTTTTATTACTGTGCCAATTAAATATTTTTCAGTTACATACTAGGCATTTTACTTTCTCCTTTTATAAATTTTCTGTTTGCAGCATTTGCTCATTCATTTTTATACTACTGGTCATTTTCTAGCTACAGTAAACTACTTAATTTTATGCTATTTAGATATTAAGATGACAGAAAACTAATACTAATAGCCATGTCCAGTAAGCTTCTTGACTTAATTAAATTCGGGGAATAGAAGAACAGGCATTCAGTTATCTCTTTTACCTTAAACTCACCTGAAAAGACAATTGTTAAGACAAACTCCACAGTGGAATGAAATATTTGGCAAATCTCATATTGACCTCCCATTGCACTGACAGCAATCACTAACATCCTGGAGTCTGTATGAGGTATGAAGTGATTTTAAGTTTTTCTCCCTTCTTGTTGGAAAAGTCATGATTTAGTTGTGCCTATATCCTGATTTATAGGAAAGAGTAAGTTGTATGAACTCCTTTCTCTGGGTCTGTATGAGCACAAAATTTTGCTATACTTGCAAAGGAAAGTTAAAATAGAGTATGAAGCTTTAAAGTGTGTCCATAAAATTATAGTAAGGATAGTTCATTTATACTATAATTTATACTATCATTTAGTATAAGACATTCAGATACAGTCATATGATTTAGCATGGGCTTGAAAAAACAGCACAATGGGGCCAGTCGTGGTGGCTCACGCCTGTAATCCGAGCACTTTGGGAGGCTGAGGTGGGTGGATCACCTGAGGTCAGAAGTTCGAGACCAGCTGGCCAACATGGTGAAACCCCATCTCTACTAAAAATACAAAAATTAGCTGGATATGGTGGTACATGCCTGTAATCCCAGCTACTCAGGAGGCTAAGACAGGAGAATCACTTGAACCTAGGAGGCGGAGGTTGCAGAGAGCTAAGATCATGCCACTGCACTCCAGCCTGGGTGACAAAGTGAGACTCCATCTAAAAAAAAAAAAAAAAAGAAAAAAAGTCCTTTGGGCATATAAGCTACAAGCCTAGGTTCAGTGCCTAGAGTTGTATTATAAAGTTGTCAAGCCCTGCAAAATCTGGCAACATCTTTCTGCTCTCATTTACTTCATCCACCATCCTTTGTTTAAATCACACTGAGCTGAGTGCTATCCTTGACCATGCCAGGCACGCTTTTGCCTCAGGGACTTTGCACACACTGTTCCCTCTGCCTAGACCATTCTTTCTCCACATGTTTACATGGCTTCTCCCTCTGCTCTTACAAGTTTGCTCAAATGTCACACTCTCATTGAGAACTTACTGACCATATGTTAAAAGTTGTAATCCCTCACTCCCAGATTGCTTTCTTAGTTAAGGTAATGCTAGCAGCTGTAAAGTTAAAACCTTAACTCTCAATGGCATACCACAATAAAAGCTTTATTCCTCATTCAAGTCAAGTCCAAATGCTAGGTGGATGTGAAAGGACTGGAGATTCTACTCCACATAGTCCTTCAGAAACTTAGCCTGATGGAGGCTCTGCTATCATCACAAGGAAGTCAATAGATAAGGAAAGAAAGAAAGTGGAGTCAAGGCAGGATATTTTTACATATCAGTAGAGAACTCATTCAGAATTACTCTACCCACAGTTCATTGGCTGGAAGTCAGTCACAAGATTACATGTATCTATATGAGAGACTGAGAAATGTGGTCTGACTGTATGTCCAGGAGGAAAAGGAAAAAGGTTTGATTAACAACTAGCCAGTCTCTTCCATACACATAGTAGGCATCATTAAAGACTTATTGACAGACTGAATAAATAATGTATCAACTCTGTGATCCATTCAAATCAAGTTAAGAGGTGTTTTGAGGAATTCAATGAATGATAAGCATGATTTTGGATGGTGTCAAGGGATTTGTATTTAGGTGGGAGGTGACATTTGCTTTCTTGAAAAATTAGCATACATATAAATATGGAAGGAATATTTTCTGTGGCTTATAATACATGTCATTGAGATTCAGCTGCAGCCTCCATCCTTCTTGCCCATTTCTGCATCAGGGGCCCAGGTTGATAGATTGGTCACTATTGGTAGCATTTTTGGTAACTGTTACTAAAACACAGAACTCTGGAGGGTCTTACCAATGAACTGCTCTACTTGAAAATGCCGTATGTCAACTTCCACTTAAACTCATCCACTAAAACTAGCCACATGGCCCAGCCCCAAATGGGAACAATTTGAATATTTGGCAAGCAACACCTAAGACCATCATAAAGGACAGTGGAAAATTAAGTCAGACAGGAGGTACCAGTCTTACCTTCACTCTGCACAAACATGGCACTTGGGCAGAAATTAATTCAAACTGCAAAATCTTGAAAGCCTCTAAAACTTATCTGTCCACTCAGATCACTTTAAAGTTCTCCATTGTTTATCCAACTCGCTGTTACAAATTTTCACTTGGATATTTGAGTTGATCTCATTTACCAATTTCTTATTCAACAAAGTTTTGAAGACCCATCAAGCTAGATGCTAGGAATACAGCGGTGGACAAAGCAGTGATATTCCCTGGTCTCACAAAGTAGTAAGCTAGGCCAAGGGTCAGCAAACATGTTTTTCTACAGAGGGACAAGTAGCAAATATTGTAACCTTTGCCGGCATACAGGCTGTCATCATTACATTGCAATTACATTGTAATTATGATATAGCATGAAAGCAGCCATCGTCAATACAAAACTCTATGAGTGTGACTGTGATCTAACAAACCACCAAAAACAGCAGGCCAGATGTGGTCCAGAGGCCCCAGTTTACTGGCCCTGATCTATTAGAAGAATCAAATATATATATTTTCTTACAAAGAATAATTTTTACTTCATAATTTCTTGCTTTCATGCTCCATCAGAAAGTTTGGAGAGAAGTCAGAGGCTTTAGTTCAAATCAGCAATGTCAACAACTCTGTGTCCTTGAAGCGTCCCATCCCTGAGCCTCAGGTTCTTTATCTGTATATAACATAAGGTTATGAGCAGGGGAAGCTCTAAGATCTTTTCACTCTCTAATGTTCTATTTTCCTATTTGTGCACTTGAATGACTGGATATGAAGGAGACTGGGGCAGGGTGGATTCACAATAAAGAAAAAAAGAATCATCAGAAGTGTGACCTTCATTGCCTACCTGTGTGTGATGACCACATGTCATCTGTCAGGTGGGGAAGCATCTTACTTCCTTTTTTTTTTTTTTCCCCCAGATGAAGTTTTGCTCTGCCACCCAGGCTGGAATCTAATGACACCATCTTGGCTCACTGCAATCTCCGCCTCCCAGGTTCAAGCAATGCTCCTGCCTCAGCCTCCTGCATAGCTGGTATTACAGGCACATGCCAAGATGCCTGGCTAATTTTCGTATTTTTAGTAGAGAAGGGGTTTCAACCACATTGACCAGGCTGGTCTTGAACTGCTGACCTCAGGTGATCCACCCACCTCAGCCTCCCAAAGTGCTGAAATTACAGGCGTGAGCCACCGTGCCTGGCCACATCTTACTTTCTTGCTTCCACACTCGCTAAAGCTCTGAGTAGGATGCTGGGCACACTGTAGATGCTATTCTGCCAACTGTTCCCTCTGGACCCTCATTTCTTCTCCTTTATCTTCCTTCATCTTCCTGCACTCTCTCTACTTGCAGTGAAGACACCATTGCAAATTAAATTCTCTTGTAAAATGTACTAACTGTTTTCATAAAAAGTAAAAAGCTGGCAAAGAATATGGTTTCAGTCTTTTCATTTCTGATGCAAGCAGAGATGGAAAATTTATTTAGAAAAGAGTGCCAAAGATAAATTTCATGGAAAATAAAAGTTCTTAACAGAGGCAGGTGGATTGATTTGAGTTCTGCCAGACATAACTCTCCTCCTGACCTGCCCTCATTTCACCACGCAGTGCAGAGTGAGGCATTTATCCAGTGTGTGAAAAGTGTCTTTTAAAAAAATATATGAGTTGAGTTTAGAAAACAAGCTTGTATGGAGAGAAAAAGAACCTGAGCCTTATTCCCTTATTTTTTTTTTTTTTTTAAAGCCGGAACTAGTTCTTTTTAAAATATAGTGAGACTATTAGACATGGCACATAATGAACAATCGATATGATTTGTTGCTCTAAATTTATTTGTGTTTTTTGTTTCTTTTTTCCTCATAAGGTGTATTCTAACTTCTTCCCTAATACAAACTACACACACACACACACACACACACACACACACACACACAACATTTTCAAATGATTTTTTTGGAATATTTGAAAAGGACCAAATACGTGATTATGGAAGACATGATATAGCCCCTTCCACCTCCCAATAATTGTTAAGTACTATATTACAATGAAGTCTTTTGAAGTCTAATCTTATAAAATTTACATTTTGAATTTGAGATCAAGAGGTTTGGAAAATTACAAAGTGAACTCTGCAATTTTCCAAAGTTCAAATTCATTTCTAAGTAATACTATGAGTCAGCAATTTAAGGCTGTCATGTTAGATTGCTAGAATGTGTGTGTGTGTGTGTGTGTGTGTGTATGAAAATCTCATAACAAGATCATCTGGAATACCTTCCCTCTTAAGCAGAGATTTTTCTTTGCTCTTGTTCTACCTACTTATCTCAGCTTATTTTCCCCTTATTTTCATAAACGTGTCCTGAGCACTGAGTACTGGAGGTTGGATTTATCCCAGAGCTGGCATTTTTGGAAGGAGGTACAATGGAACATGAGCTGGACAAGAGCAGGACCATAATGGAAGATCATGAAATCTAGCTGAATACAGAGACAGGAGAAGAACAGAAGGAACTCAGTGACTGAAAATGATAGGGAGAGGGCATTAGGCAGCATTGGATGAGGTCCAAGTCCTGTGGAGGTGAGGGCACTTTAGAAAGTGAATAGGAAGGGCGGATGTTGTGTTAGGAAGTGAGCATCAATTAACAAATTAAAAGATGATACAGCTCCTAGTGATGATGAGGGCTGGAGTGCGATTATGAGTGCAGATGGCAAGGCATGAGTGAAAGAGGAGGTCACCGAAGATGAAGAGGTTGAAAAACTATGAGAACAGGATGTTTTGTTTTCAGATTCTCAGCTGATGCGATGGAGAGCAAAACTGTGAGCCTGTGGAGCAGGTATGGAAATCTGCAATGGACAGGGAAGGTGTGTTTGTACAATGAGAACAGTGAGGTTGAGGCATGATTCCTGTGCCAGGAGCCAGTGTTTCTGAACATTGCCTTGGGTAAACTTTCACTTGATGAAAATAAGAATAGATCGCACTTACTGACAAATTGCCACAAGCCAGACGCTCTGCTTAGAATTTCTTAAAAATTTTCTCATTTACATTTCCCAACAACATAATAAAGTAGGCGCTATTATTTTCTCCAATTTTACAGATTGAGAAAGAAGGGTGAAAAAAGAAAAATTAATTTGGTCAAGTAGACACAATTAAAGTTGTGATGGCCATTTCGAACCCAGGCAACCCATTCTAGAGTCCATTTTCTTAACTGCTACACCGCATTGTCACTCAATTTGGAATCCCACAAAGGTGAGGCTGATGATCCGCGTGGGAAGAACTTTGCCTGAAACATGGTAAGAAACTGCAACATCCTAACCATTTGAAACAAGTTTTTCAGATTTCAGAGGAATGTCCCTTAAACATGAGACACAGAGGCTAAAATTGCCTCATGTCAAATGACTAGAAAGAAGGGAAGACTTAATTTTCATAACGCCAGGGGGGCACCTCTATCAGCCCTCTGAGAGCATATGGGAGAAAGCACCATTCTGACCAAGGAGACTGCTTAAGTGACAGTGTGTTTGCAGACTTGGCGATTCTGAGAATATTCACCATGCAGTATCCGCAGACCATAAAGAGAGGGATAGAAAAGGTGAGCAGGATTCCCCAAACTGCAATGTACTGTGGCCTAAACTAGTTCACCCTATTAAAGCAGATCGTATTTGCTGCCCTGGGTTGTTTCTAAATGACTAGAAAATCTGCTGAGAATCCTAACTCTAAAGTATAAAACTTTGGAAAGACCACAGATAAGAGCTCTGAAACTATAGTACTTAATCCAGTATTGATAGACTCACTTGGGAAAATCACTTTTTTGCTTTCAGGTCAAAAAATAAAAGTAAATTTCAGTTAGTAGCCATGATTCCTCATTTTTTTTAAATGCAGATGAAGCAAAGTATATATCTGGGAAACAGCTTGATATAAGGCTAAAGAAAGGAGACTCAGACACTGTCACACTGTTTTCTTTACCAAATCAAGTGTCAGCTCCCAACCAAGAGGCAGTGAGATGAGTTATGACCACATGAATGAGGCCATAAGAGGACAGTGGGTACAGGGGGCACTGCCATAGCCAAAAGATGCCCAAACATCAGAAAAAAAATGCAGTATCTATAAAGAGACTGGTATCAGAAGGTCTACAAAAGGGTCAGACTAGCATGAGCCAGGTCAAATTTTGGAGGTAAGTATAGATATGGGGTGCAGGTTCTGGAAACAGGGATCTGTTATCTGGGAGCAGGAGAGTTTGGCACAGAAATCTTCAGTGCAAGATGCTCTTGCTTGGAGAGCTCAGAGCATATTCCCAGAATCAGTGGCTTCTAACTACCATGCTTTTTATGTTTCTGCCCCATATAACATTTGACCCTCCTATTTTTCCCCCAGAATGTCTGCATCCACTATAGACAAACTAAAAATTATAGTTGAGAAAAAGCAAGAGAAAACAACAATAATGAGGCTTCTCAGAAATATTATTAACCTTTGATATATTCATCCAGATTTTGTCATATGTGTATTTGTATTTTCAAGAATGGATCATATTATACATAATGGTTGATAAATTGCTTTTCTCCCTTGGCATTATATTGTACCAAAATATCCAGGAGAATATAATTCTTATGTTACATAAACTATTCCAAAGCATAGAAATTGATGGACATCTTCCCAACTATAGGCCAGTCTTGCTAGTAAACACTATGATAGAAAATACCAAAGTATTCACAAGTTAAATCTCATAATATACTGTGACCAGTTAGGGTTTACTGAGGAATATAAGAAGGTTTCAATGTTGGGAAATCCATCCATGTAATTCAATAGACCAAAAACTAAAGGATAAAAAACATGATCATCTTAATGATAGGTATCACCCATTTCTGATTCTTTTTAAAATTAATATCCCTAGTCACTTGGAACAGAAAGAAAATCCCATAGTCTGGTTGGATAACTAACAGAAACATGATACTTAATGGTAAACTATTAGACATTTATAGTAAAGGGTTTTTTTTAAGCTTAAAAAAGTGATATAGTTATCCTATATCGCAGCTACACTTTAACACTTTCTTATTTTCCCTAAGGTTCTAACTAATATAAAACATACAACGAGAAATAAGTGGAATAAATATTCAAAAGAGAGAGAGAAGATAGTCACTATTGTCTATCTAGGGCGTACAAGAGAAGAATCACTCACAACATCTAAGAAAAAAATTGGAAAAGATAAAATATTTCAGCCAGGAGTGGTGGCTCACACCTGTAATCCCAACACTTTGGGAGGCTGAGGCTGGTAGAACGCTGGATCCCAGGAGTTCTAGATCAGCCTGGACAACATGGTAAAATCTATTCTCTTCAAAAAATGCAAAAAATTAGCTGGGTGTGGTGGTGTGCACCTGTAGTCCCAGCTACTTGGGAGGCTGAAGTGGGAGGATCACCCGAACCCAGAAGATTGTGGCTGCAGTGAGCCATGATCCTTTCACTGCATTCCAACCTGGGCAACAGAAAGAGACCCTGTTTGTTTTGTCTCAAAAACAAGCAAACAAAAAAATAAATGAAAGATTTCAACAAGGTAGCTATGTGCAAGATGAACTTAAAAAACAAATTACATTCCAGAACACTGTCAATAATTTGAAAATAAAATGGATCTGTTGGCTGTATGAATGTCTTCTTTTGAGAAATGTCTGTTCATATCCTTTGCCCACTTTTTGATGGGGTTGTTTGTTTTTTTCTTGTAAATTTGTTTGAGTTCTTTGTAGGTTCTGGATATTAGCCCTTTGTCAGACGAGTAGATTGCAAAAATGTTCTCCCATTCTGTAGGTTGCCTGTTCACTCTGATGGTAGTTTCTTTTGCTGTGCAGAAGCTCTTTAGTTTAATGAGATCCCATTTGTCAATTTTGGCTTTTGCTGCCGTTGCTTTTGGTGTTTTAGACATGAAGTCTTTGCCCATGCCTATGTCCTGAATGGTACTACCTAGGTTTTCCTCTAGGATTTTTATGGTATTAGGTCTAACATTTAAGTCTCTAATCCATCTTGAATTAATTTTCGTATAAGGAGTAAGGAAAGGATCCAGTTTCAGCTTTCTACTTATGGCTAGCCAATTTTCCCAGCACCATTTATTAAATAGGGAATGCTCATCATCACTGGCCATCAGAGAAATGCAAATCAAAACCACAATGAGATACCATCTCACACCAGTTAGAATGGCGATCATTAAAAAGTCAGGAAACAACAGGTGCTGGAGAGGATGTGGAGAAATAGGAACACTTTTACACTGTTGGTGGGATTGTAAACTAGTTCAACCATTATGGAAAACAGTATGGCGATTCCTTAAGGATCTAGAACTAGATGTACCATATGACCCAGCCATCCCATTACTGGGTATATACCCAAAGGATTATAAATTATGCTGCTATAAAGACACATGCACACGTATGTTTATTGCAGCACTATTCACAATAGCAAAGACTTGGAATCAACCCAAATGTCCATCAGTGACAGACTGGATTAAGAAAATGTGGCACATATACACCATGGAATACTATGCAGCCATCAAAAAGGATGAGTTTGTGTCCTTTGTAGGGACATGGATGCAGCTGGAAACCATCATTCTTAGCAAACTATCACAAGAACAGAAAACCAAACACCGCAACAGAAAACCAAACACCGCATGTTCTCACTCATAGGTGGGAACTGAACAATGAGATCACTTGGACTCAGGAAGGGGAACATCACACACGGGGCCTATCATGGGGAGGGGGGAGGGGGGAGGGATTGCATTGGGAGTTATACCTGATGTAAATGACGAGTTGATGGGTGCAGCACACCAACATGGCACAAGTATACATATGTAACAAACCTGCACGTTATGCACATGTACCGTACAACTTAAAGTATAATAATAATAAATAAATTTAAAAAAAAAAGAAAATAAAATGGAGAAGGAAAAGATCACACTTATAATAGCAACCACCACTCTGAGTTACCTAGGAATAAATGTGATAATAAATGTATAATATGTTTGTGAAGAAAATCGTAACATATTTTTGGATATATAAGAAGACCTAACTAATTTAAAAGGTACAGCATGTTCTTGTATGGAAAAGTTCATTATAAAGATCCTTCTCCCTTTCAAATTAAATGATAAAGCTAATGATTAATGGGGTTAATATTTTTTAAATACAAATAAATATACTTTTATCTTTTCCCATATCTCTGTAACCTATTCATCTGGAGCCCTCCATTGATCTGGGGACAAATTAAGATTTTAAAGCAGAAGCTCAAAGAGAAAGAGCCAATATTCAGATTTCTACTTCAAAAATAGAATTTTTGATTCCACAGCAAAGAAATTGTCTTGAAAGCCAATGTTTGTTGAGTGGGGAAGACAGTTTCTGTTTCATAATCTCTCCTTTATATTTCAAGTGCTAAATCTGACTGACCTAGATGATAAGGTTTTACCATTATCAATAGTGTGAATAGAATGTAAATTGCCACGTAGGGAAATTCCCGTAAGACAAAAGTAAAGGCATAGAGACCCCTTCCTTTAGAAGAAAAGGTATTTGGAAAAGAAATGACCCAGGGAGAGTTACTGCCTAGATCCCACATGAAGATCATTATAGTACATTAAAAAATGGAAACAATGTATATATGTACCAATAATAGGTCAACAATACGTGGTCATGTAATAGAGTTTAAAAACAATAATTCAAGTACAATGCAACGCTTAGCTATGAAATTATACCATGAGAATATTTACATTCCAATAAACATACATCTACAGCATCACTTCTAATGGCTACATATTTTACATTGTATGAATATGCCATACTTATATATTTCTAGATCCTTAGTTTATTTCATATTATAATTTTTAAGTCATAATAAACTATTTTAGACATACATCTTCATACATTTGTTGGCGATTTGTTGGTCAATGATTTCCTTAGGATAAATTAATGGAAGAATTCTCAGGACAGAATGCAGGCAAAATTTTAAAGCTTTTGGTACACATTAATGGGTGGCTCTCCAAAACAGTTCTACCAGCTGTGTGGTCAGTTGTGGGTAATGTTTTAAACAGGGAGGAAAGAAATGAGTACACTTAGCTAGAATAATAACTGGAAAAATTGTGCCAGAGAAGGTATACAGACATTCCCAAACAGTTCTGTTGGTGGGTTTTCTATATAAAGTTCTTATTTCTTTAAATGTATGCAATCATTGTTGTGGTAGTCATATCAGTAAGCCTTATTTCATTTGCCAGATCAAAAGAAGCCTTCCCAGAGAATCAACATAGCAGAGTGAAAGGTAAGGAGGCATAGCAAAACAACAACAACAACAACAACAACAACAACAAAAAAACCAACATTGAGGTAGAGCTATGGATTCATATCTGAACCCTATTTTATAGTATCTGTATTGATTTGGAAAAGCCAGCTTAATCTCTCTTAATATTCATTTCCTTATTGTGAAATAAGAATAATATTATCTATGGCTGTTGGAGTAGTAAAATGGTACATGTGGAAGGACCCAGTACAGTGCCTAGCACAAAAAACATTACATTTTTATTTTGGTTTGCCTTCTAGAAAGCAAAAAACTAAGCAAGTTTTACTCAAATAAAATTGATTACTTTATGCGTGGAACACTACTACACATGAGAGAAAATGTGTTGGATGAAACCCAAGACTGGGGCTTGAGTTCTGTAGGCACTTTTTAGAGACACTACCTCCCTGTCACTAACTTCCTATGTGATCTTGAGCAGATTGCCAGCTCTTCCCGAAATGTGTTTTTCATGCCTTTAATGGTGAAATGTGCTCTGAATCAAAAGATCTCAACCTAAGACTAATTTTGTTTTTATGTGCATTTTCCTAAAGGCAGGGTTCATAGCTGTCAACGGATGTTCCAAGAGATCTGTTATTCAGTAATGATTAGCAATGTTCTAAAATCTAGATGGTCTCTAAAATTTCATCCATATCTTACACTCTGATTCTGATTAAGCTCATAATTGGCTCTTACTTTTGGTTCAATGTTATTTATTAACATGGTATGAGGCTATGTAATATTTTAGTGGTGACTTACCAGCCAAAATTTTAGGTTCTTTCTTGGCCGTCAGACCTCCCTGCAGCTTTCTCACAGCCCCTGGGAAAAAGGTATGGCCAGGGTATTTCTACATGAAAGTTTCTGATTACCCAAGTGGTTTCCTAGACTTATTATCCTCCTCATCCTTCTTGGTTCTTTTTTTTTTTATGTTCTCTCTCTTGGCCAATTCACCAGAGTACAGATTTAATTAATAGGTGGCAACATATTGCAACTCTCAC
This sequence comes from Macaca fascicularis, assembly GCF_037993035.2. Taxonomy (NCBI): domain Eukaryota; kingdom Metazoa; phylum Chordata; class Mammalia; order Primates; family Cercopithecidae; genus Macaca; species Macaca fascicularis. The sequence continues at coordinate 36,134,837 of NC_088382.1, read as the reverse complement.
TGCCAAGATTCATGATTAAGAAAAGAGCCTGTGGGTTTCAGATCTTTGGTTTCTCTTCCTTCTTTTATCAAATCAGGCCCTTTATAAAACACAAAATTGTACTGAGGACAGTGTCAGATTTCAATCTTACCATAATAAATGTGAATATTAAAAAGTAAACGGAAGGAAAAAATACTAAATGTATATGATTATTCTGGTAACCAATACATTTACTTGCAATGAAAGTGATAGTCTTAGAAGACTGCATCACAGAACTCAGAGAAGCATTCATCCTGTTAATATTTATCAAGGACCAACAAGGTACCATGCAAGGGGATGTAAAGGACAGAATAATGAACTTGAATCCTGCCTTCAGGGAAATAATACATTATCAAGCCATGTAAGAATACATGTGTATGCAAATAACAATAATACAAGGTAATAAGTGATAAGTTGCAACTCAATACCAATAGATAAATTGCTAAAGCTGTTCAATAGTCAGAGGAAAAGCTTTAAAATGGGGGGAATGGGGAAGATACATACTGGTTAGTAACTGAGCTGAATTTTGAGCAACAGTAGAGTTTGGACACATAAAATACTGGTATAAACACATCAAACAGAAGCAATGGCATGGACAAAGTGAGGAGGAATTTGAAAGATTTGAGGCCTTTTTAGGATACATATTTATTTCAGCTCTAAGTAACATTTCTTGATATCTTAGAGGTAATATACATAAATGGGAATAGTAAGAAATGAGATGAGAGCAAGTCTGTGGCTAGATTGTGGTGGACTTTGAAAGACTAGGAAGTTTTTAGTTCATTCTATAAACCGTGAGGAAACACGGAAGGTTTGTATCCAGGGAAGAAATGCGATCTGATTAATATTTGCCAATATTTATTGTGGAAACTAGCTGGAGAAAAGACTGAGCAAAGATAAAGACATCGATAATACAAAGAGTAGGAAGAGATAGGAGAGAAACTATGAAGGTAAAGTCAATAATTTTTTTTTTCTGTTTTTTTTTTGAAATGGAGTCTACCTCTGTCACCCAGGCTGGAGTACAGTGGTGTGATCTCGGCTCACTGCAACCACTGCAACCTCTTGGGTTCAAGTAATTCTCATGCCTCAGCCTCCTGAGGAGCTGGGATTACAGGTGCCCACTACCACACCCAGCTAATTTTTGTATTTTTAGTAGAAACAGGGTTTCACCATGTTCATCTGGCTGGTCTCAAACTCCTGACCTCAAGTGATCTGCCCACCTCAGCCTACCAAAGTTCTGGGATTACAGGTGTGAACCACAGCATCCAGCCTCAAGTCAGTAATCGTCTCAATTTACTGGATAGGAAGGATCAGGAGGAAGGAGAAAAAAAAATTTTTCTGACTGCGGGTTTAAGTCTAAGGATCTGGAAGGCTAATGGGGCTGCAAAAACTGGACATCCAGATTCAGTAAAGAGTATAGGACAGGATTTGGATGAAAACAGCCAAACTGGTCATCATCAATGATTGCCATCAATGCAATTTGGAGAAGAATATGCTAACGACTGTGCATTAGTAAGCATCTTCCAACAATTTCTTTTCACCATATTTATCTTACAGGTAAACAAGTAGCCAGATAGCTTCCTCTTCAACATTGCCATCTCAAAATACTTAAAAATTATTATTCAATGTAAAATGTGTTTCACTGCTATCTTTGTTTCACCGTAATATCTTGCATATTCCTGTAATGCTTGATGGTATATTTTTTGGAATATTATATAAAATGCTACCATTTTAAAGTTTTGCTTTTTTACCTGCATTGCCAATATTGTCATCATTTGATCAAAAATACTCACTAGTATTACTTTATAGCAGAATAAATCTGAGGTTGTAGTTATAGAATAAATGCAGCAGACAAAATGAGTGACATTATTTTGGTGGAAATGAGAAAACTTGGGCATGCATGTTCAACAAAAAGTGGACACTTGCAAATCAACTTCAGTCAATAAATTTCATTAAAGGTAGAACTGTTTAGATCTTTCTATTTTTCAAAGATATATATATACATATATATCTGGATTTTTATGTAAATCTTGAATTTTAATACATTATGCAGATAAGATTTCCACTTCTGGCCATATCAGAGTAACTTCTACTGAATTTTCCTTTGCATCATAAATAAAATATTAAAAAACAGTATGAAATAGCTGTTTTTAGATCTTTGACAGAAAGAAGTTCAAGACTGTGATCCATGAGAAAAGGTAAATGCAGTGAGCCCTGCATTGTCCCTGGATTTCTACCTAGAAGCATGTCCAGATCATGGGAAAAGGAATGAAATTCAAGTACAGCAGGAAGGTCTCCCTTAACTTAAAATACAGATGCTGAAATTAGGGGAGGCAAAGGAGGTTGGAATTCAGATAGCAGAGTACCTGAGGGGAGAAACCTATACAGAAGTAGAACTTCAGAAATCTGCATCTAAGTCCACTTGACCTGATGCCGTAGTACACTGGACATGTGTGGGTGAAACTGTTATACATAGTATGCCAAAACTACTGGAGAGTTTTAATCTGACAAATTCCTAGAGCTTCCATGGGGCTGGGAGACATTAAAAACCCAGATATTCAGGAGAGACTCCAGAAGAATCATGTCTTAGTATTAGGGCTGAACCAATTCTAGGGTAAAGGCTACTCTAGATCCGCCCTAACAAGATTTTAAAAGTAGACTTGAGAGGACCAAGTTGATTTGCACATTACTTAATTATCTGCCAAAACAAAATTGTTCAACATTCTTTAAAGAAAAAGACAACAAAATCCAGACCTAATAATTTAATATTCAACATCCAAACAAACACATTGAGGTATGTAAAGAAAAATGTTCAGTAAAACCTGGAGAAATATCCATGGCAGAAATAGATCCAGAAATAACAGATGTGATCAATTTAGTAGACTTTACAATTGCTTTCAAAAATATGTTAATAGATTTAGAGGAATAACCATGAAACTAATGAGAGAAATAGAAGATTGGAAAAGAATAAAATAGAACTTTTATAGCTAAAAATTATGAAAATAAAAATTCCATGGATAGAATTATCAGCATACTAGACAGAATTATCAGATTAGATACCGTAAAAGAGAAAATTAGTAAATTTAAAGATAGAGCACTAGAAGCTATACAAACTGAGGAATAGATATTTAAAAAGACTGAAAAAAATAAATACAGAGCCAGTGACCCATAGAAGAATAATAATTAGTCTAACATATATATTACTAAAGTACAAAACAAGGTGAAAGAAGAAAAAAAAATTGAAGAACCAATGGCCAAATTGTTTGGCACTTTTGAAAACTATAAACTAACAGATCTAAGAAGCTTGGCAAACTCCCCAGAAAAGTAACCACATAAATATACATCATAATAAAATTGCTAGGAAGCAGAAGATAAAATAAAATCTTACAAACAGCCAGAGGAAAGAATAAACTTTACAATAATAAATAATACAATGAAACAAATAAGGGAAACTGCAGACCTCATCAGAAACACTGCAAACCAGAAAAGAAAAACAGAACACCTTTAGAGTGTTGTAAGAGAAAAGCTATGACTCTAAAATCCCATAGCCTCTAAAAATGAAGGTGAAATAGCAACACTGTGCATATTAAATCTTCAGGTTTGCAGGCCGGGTGTGGCCACTAACCCCCTACTGGGAGGAGTATATGAATGGGATGGTGGAGAGTCCTGGAAGCAAAACAAAACAAAACAAACAAAAACTTGGCGAAGGGAAGGAACCACAGGGACTAAGGTTAGCCCAGTTGGGAATCCCAATCAGAGAACCTGGTTCCCAGAATAAGAACAATGTCACAATGATAATGAAGGTCAATTACTTAGGAAAGGGAATTTTCATGTGTTTAGGGTACAGTGAAGAATGCTCAGGGGTATTAACAGATGTTTTTCCTTAAGAGTATCTATTAGATGATCGATAGCATTAGATAATAGGGGGATACAATGACCTTTCCTTTTTAAAAAAGATCATAATACAGTGGATTTGTAAACATTTAGAAAATTATTTTTAAATTTATGAAGTTTGTTGTGGGTTTGGCCAGGGTCTGACTCTACCTCAGGCTGGTCGTAGGGAGTTGTATGTACTTTCTATGTTACTTTCTTCAGTTGGCAATTGCATTTTTCTTAATGCTTCATGATTGTTTTTGAAAACTTGAATAGCACTTGAATTCCTAGGTTACCAGTGGAGAACATAAATTTCAGCGGCAAAGGCTCTGATTTTTAATGCCAGTAGTGAAATTTCCAAAAGACTCTAATTAACATTTAGATTTTAAAAGATGTTTAATTGACACATCAAATTACAGATATATATGGAGTACACAGTGATGTTGTGATATGTATAATGTATAGTTATCAAATCAGGATAATTAGCATATCCATCATCTCAAACATTTATCATTTCTTTGTGTTTCTAACCAGAGTTCAGGTAGCTTTGTGAACAGTTGTCCCATGAAGCACCCTTACATTCCTCCTGTCTTACAAAGCGGGGAAAAGGAGGTGGCCTCAGTCACCAACACTTTTCATTTGTTCTCTTGGTGGTGAGAACTCCACTAGACCTCTGAAGAAATAGCCTACTGCAGAGATGGCTTTAGAACCATCTGCAAGTTTCGCTTTAGAGCAACCATCCTGCTCTCAAATCATCCATCTTTCTCTTTGTATCTGAAATCCCCTCCCCCAATAGAATCCCTCCCTTTTGCTCGCCTACCTCAGATCCTGCCAATTCTTTCCCTCGACTCTGTCACTATTTTCTGTATACATGACCATGGCTGGTCTTCCTAATCCTCATTTCTGTCTTTAAAACTCATCTTCTTTCCTGCCATCACAGTTATTTTATTCTAAAACCTAGCACTCTTACCTAAATTTATGTCTTTTCTCTAGATTAAATTCCAGACCCTTTTATATGGTATTCAAGAATCTTCACAATCTGGTTAATTAAGTCTCCTAGTCTCGTCTTTAGCAATCCTGACCTGACCTTGCCCCCAGACATCAACACCAAAATACTCTATACAAATAATTCACAAATTTTAGTTGACAGCTTGATAAAATGTGCGTCATTGCAGCCATAAAATATCTTTCCTGCTTGCTGGAATAAGTGATGTTTGTTCTGGGGAAGAAGAGAAAGGATGATAGTTTGAAACTATCTGTATTACGGGTAAATGAAAAACAATTTTTGATTAAAACAATATGTATCTCTTTAACTCATTTCTTCTGAGTCAAGGAAAAGAGATGCACACATTTCAGACTCTAAAGCAAGAACAGCATGTCTATGCTAGGGACAGGCTTCAGCAGAGATGATCCTACAAAGAGACTGGGAGGTCAAGAGACTACCCAAGAGGTGGGTTTTTCAAAGATGACTGTGTGTATCCTACAGTTCTCTCAGCGATTAGAGAAGAACTCAGAGAAAGACAGAGGCAGCTTTTTTTTTTTTCACATGTTGATGGTTATTTGGATCCCTTAGAAGAACATTCAGAATTCAAAGAAGTAGAAATCGTTAGCTCAGTTTTCAAATTGCAATGAGCAAAAAAAGTCAAAAGTGGCTTTTCCCCTCAAATGAAGAGAAGCTTCAGGAGATAGAGTACAATTTGATCCAGAGTCAGGGTGCTAAAAGAATCATCTCTTGCAAAGATGAATGAAAGGAAGAGAAAATAGGAAAGTCCAAGGTGAGATTAAGAAGGCAGGCAGGGTAGCTGCCCAGGGAAGGGTGGCAGGCTGACACCCCAGCATGGCTCCTCCAGGATGTCCTCAAAGTCATCTCCAGGGAAAACAGTGCAATTGGTGAGAAGTGAGGCTTGAGGAACAGCAATTCAAACCTGAAGGCTAAATGATGTAGCCCTGGACCCAGAAAGGAGAAGAGCCCTCATCTCTAAGGGATTAGGAATGCTTATTTGACCAAAGCCTGGATGGAAATACAGGAAGAGGGTGGTCTTCAGAAGGGGGCTAAAGACAGCTCCTGGGTCTGAAAGAGGAGGAGCAGGGAGTCCTCTCTGTTCACCTCATGCTGAGGTTCCCATTGTGAGGGAATCACTTTGGTGGTGAGGTGATTAAAGTCTACAGGGTGAACCGCAGTGAAGGAGGGCACCCAGAGGGGAGATGGTAGGGCTGGGAATGCCCCTGGAGACCACACTCTTCCTTTGAATTCCTGAAAGGAAGGAGTGAAAAGCTTAAGAGACCAGTGACTCTGGGAACTTAACTCTGGGAAGCTCTAGCTTCTTTGAAAGTGGAAGGATCTAGTGATCCTGGGCCTTCATTTCTCACCCTGGGCAGTTTTCTTTATTTACTTTACTAAATTGGCCTCTACAGGCATTTAGATTTATCATCCTATTACAACTACAGCAAAGCAGAGGAACATGACATCAATATGGGCTGGATTCAAGGGGGAAAATTTCATGGGATGAGTAGAGCTTGAGCTAGAGTCTGGTGGAGGGAGGGAGAGGAGAATCTGTGTGTCTGAAGACTCGAAGGTAGAATGAAAGATTTCAACCACGTGAAATCCATTCTCTTAGACTGGGAAAACATATGAGCCACCAAAAGGATCCCAGAACAGGCTCAGCGTCATGGAGCTCTTCACCCAAGAGAACTCCCAAGGGTTATGCGCCTATGATGGAGGAGGCCACTGCTATTTCAGCAATGGGAATGGGTTTATGCTGAAATTAGTGGGAAAAGGGTAGTTTGGGAAAAGAGCAGTGGGCCAGAAGTCTCAATTTCTATTCCTGGTTATTTGACTGATTTGTTATGTGCTGGAGCAGTCCACTGAAACCCTGGACTTCAGCCTCTTTATCAGTAAAATTAAGGGATTGGACTACAGGACCTCCTAGTTTCTTTAGGCTCAAAAGATCCATGATTCTAAGAAAGGTCATTGTGGCTAGCATCTGGGTATTCTGTTAGAACTTAAGGTGAGTAGTGTTTTGTTTGTAGAACTGTAAGGAAATCACATACTTACTCAACAAATATTTATTGAGCACCTACTATGTGCCAGGCACTAACTATTCTGGGTGGGAGAAATAGGAGTGAATAAAACAGATGAAAATCCCCTGCTCTAACTGAGCTTACATTGTAGTGGGGGATGAGGAACAGAAAATACATAAAATAAGTAAGACACAATATATAGTATATTTAAAAGCGATAAGTGCCTGTATGCAATGGTGTCTAGAATTGAAGAAGGTTGTGTGTGATCAGTAAAAAGCAAAGGATTACCCAAAATTAAGCACCTTGGAACAGAAGAAGAGCACATTTTTTTTTTTTTGTCTGTCCACCTGCCATTTAGCATTTGGCTGTTCTAACTTCTACATTCCTAACAATGTTCACATTTTCATCACACGTCCTTCCTATGAGCTGCTGTGGCCAGGGACTGTGGCAAAAGTCATAGTGATCAGACAGCTGTCTGTTGATTGCCTGACTCTGTGACATCTAGAACACCCTGTCCAAGGCCAACGAAGTTCCTGCTTGATACTGGCAGTCACTGTGGACTGCAAGCTGCTTTTAATTTCCGTTAGCTAGCATTTTCTTTTTTTTCTTTTTATATTTGAAAATTCTAAATGTAATGATTTTTACTAAATTGCTCTGTGTTACCACCTAAATTTTTTTTAGAGAAAGGCTCTTGCTATGTTGCTCAAGCTGGCCTCCAATAATGGCCTCAAGTGATCTTCACTTCTCAGCCCCCCGAGTAGCTGGGATTACAGGCATGCACCACTGTACCTGGCTTGAATTTATTTTTTAATTAAAAATTTCTCAGAATTTTTTTCAACTGGTGTATGTCAAAGTTTAAAACAAACTCTCCATTTTGCACGTCCATTTTCTAGGTTGATCTCATTAGTAGGTCTAGATAAGGCATATTTGTGTCAAAGAAAGGAAGTCATCATGCTCCAGTATCTTAAGAAAATTACATTTTCTGAAAGCAAGTTGGCTTCATCTAATCGCTCTCAGACACTTTTTTCCTCGACAACCAAACACAAATTGGCGGATCCCTTGAAAAAAAATAATTCAAGGGTTAGAGAAGGAGGCTAGAGTTTAAGTAAAATAAAACAATCTGAAAAACATTTAATCATCCAAGTTACCAGTCATCTGAATAGACAGGAAATATGTGAACATGTCCTTTATACTCAAATAGTAGAAATAAAGGCCAATAATTAGAAATACATAATTTCTTGGTTAAAAGTCAAATCTCAGATTCCAGCCTAAATTACAGTGCATGTGTCGTGATTGGTTACGGAGTTGATGGGGTGAGGAGAAAGCCACAGAAGTGTTAATAGAGACCCATAACTGCATTGGAAGGAAGGTTGTGCCACAAAGAGTGAGAAGCAAAGACAAGAGATAAAGTTGTGATGCTTGGCTGTGGATTTCCCTGTGTTGAGTTTGGGATGCCTGCTGGCTGAGTCAGAGTAAAGAGAGACAGCTAGCAATGTGGTGCGGGCCAAGGCAGCCATACAAGTAGAGGCAAACAAGGAGAAAAAAGAGTCAGTTCTAGAACAGATGTCAGCTGCTGGAACAGTCCTTGCAATCCAACCGGGTCATGATAACCTCATCATTAACCTGCAGTTCAGTGTGGAGGGAAAAGGAACGCTTTGGTCTTTGTTAAAGTTGCCTTCTTACTTTCTCTCTTCTTTCTTTCCTGTGCTCATATAGCTTTCTAAGAGGGCTTGTGTCACTGCAAACTTAGCACTTCTACTAATACTGATAAATTGTAGTAGTGATAGTAGCAGTAATAATATTAAAAGTAGATACTTATATCGTGCCTTCTATTTTCCAGTCACTGGTCTAATACATGTATTAACCCACAGGGGAGTTGGGTAACTTACTCAAGGTGGCACAACAAGATTCACAATTAGAGTGGAGAACTTAAGATCACAGGAACAGCTAACCTCTACCTTCCTGGCTATTCACAATCCATACCTGAGAAGGACCTGGAGACAAGTACAGAACTGGGATGACCTCCAGGGTGTTGTCTTGTCATACTCCTGACCTTACTCACCCTAACACTACTTGAGGTCTCTAGGGTCAAATGGTGACATCAGGGTGGGAACTACCAATCCCTGGAGAGGTATTTCATAAGGGAATACCGAAAAGTAGAGTAGAACGTGGGATGGGGGCTACTAAGGACAAAAAGGAAACCAGGACTACTGGGACAGCAAAGCAATGCCACTAAAGAAACTGTTGGACCGGGTCCAGTGGCTCACGCCTGTAATCCCAGCACTTTGGGAGGCCGAGGCGGGTGGATCACCTGAGATCAGGAGTTCGAGACCAGCCTGATCAACATGAAGAAACCCCGTCTCTACTAAAAATGCAAAATTACTCGGCCGTGGTGGCGCATGCCTGTAATCCCACCTACATGGGAAGCTGAGACAGGAGAATCCCTTGAACCCGGGAGGCGGAGGTTGCAGTGAGCCGAGATTGCGCTACTGCACTCCAGCCTGGGCAACAAAGCAAGACTCCATCTAAAAAAAAAAAAAAAAAAAAGAAACTATTGAATGTCTTAGAGAAATACTGAAATTTAATATTCATGGAAAGATTGTATAATTGTAAGTGCCAAATCAGGACACATGGTTTGACACAAAGTCCAAAAATGAAGCAGAACATTTAGAATTTGGACTATCCCAAAAATTTAATGAGGAAAGGTTGCTATAAGAATGTATCTGGGACAGGCATGGTGGGTGGCTCTTAGCACTTTTGGAGGCTGTAATGGGAAGATTTCTTGAGTCCAAAAGTTCAAGACCAGCCTGGGCAACATTGAAATACCCCGTCTTTACAAAATAAAAGTAAAACATTAGCCAGGCATGGTGGCGCTTGCCTGTAGTCCCAGCCACTCAGGAGGCTGAGGCGGGAGGATCACTCCAGCCCAAGAGTTTGAGGCTGCAGTGAGCTATTATCATACCATTGCACTATAGCCTGGGTAAGAGAGGGAGATCTCATCTTAAAAAAAAAAAAAAAAAAAAAAAAAAGAAAAGAAAAAAGAAAGAATGTATCTGCAGTGTGTGTGTGTGTGTGTGTGTGTGTATTGTGTTGGGGATAGGTAGTGGCATGGAATTCATTTAATTCATTGAGCTAGATACTGAGACTGTTTTCAATTAACTTGTTGTTAGATGGCATTTAGCTGAGGAACAAGGACTCCCCACAAAGGTACATGTATGTACATATGTGCATATAGAATCTTAGATTCCAAAGATACTTTCAGCTACCAGAACAAACTAACAAACAATCTTTTTTAGACTTACTGGATAGACTAGCTATGGTGATTACCCAGAGTTCTTTCTTTTGATATCATCCACTAGTGACATCACACCACCCATCATCCATCCCCGCTGCATCTCTGCAAATGTGTGGAGAAAACAAAAATCAAAAACCAAAAAGCTGGCCTCATATTCATGGCACACGTCTCCTTGGCTTTTGAAATCTGAGGTTTCTTTAAATAATTAGGACAACAATTCCAAGTGCCCTCCTTCCCCTACAACTGCTAAAGTTTCAGCTAGTCGCTTTCTGGATAGCTCTGTCTTCCCATAATATGAGACACTTCAAAGGAGATATCCCCTTCTGACATGGAGAAGAACCAGGGGGAAATCTCCTTCAGAACATCTCTCATAAATGCTTCTGTTTCCTGTAACAAGAGCAGGAGGCCGCAAAAATGAACTCTATGAGACACTGTGGTGGCATTTGTCACAACATATTAGAATCATTTATTGTGATTTTCGGTTTTGCCTGCATGGGAGTCTGCATTAGCCATCACTTTACAGAGTATAAGACACACAATAGGCATTCTCTAAAATTTTGTTGAAAGGGATGAATGAATTTACTGCTTCTAAGAGAAAAAGAAACTTTAAGCTCTAATGAAACTCACACACACACTCACAAACACAGTGCAAAACCAAACTATGTTTCTTTATTGATTACAAAGAAAGTCAAATTACTAAACACAGTAACTTTCACAATTGTGACAATATTTCTTCCTGCAGTCTCTTCCTCCTTCATTCCCCTTTAAAAAAAATCTGACTGACAGCTCTTTTATTTATTTATTTTTTTACTATCAATAAAATACTTCTTCCAGGAAATCTACAGTGTGACTCTTATTCACTAGGAATAAGAAACATTCAATGGGCATTTACCAATGACAGACCAATCCCCACAAAAAGGGCACCGTTGTCTAACTCAACAGATGAGAAACAGGGTCTAAAAGAGCAGTAACAACTTGCTCCCTCTCACCCAGATGTTAAGTGACAAAGTTGTGATTTATACCTCAAGGTCTTGTTTTCACCACTACAAGATACTTTCTCATTAGTTTCATAACCTTGCCTTTTTTAATGTCAGAAAACAACTGAGCAAGGATACTTAGGGAACTGGGAAGGGGAGGAGTGAGGAAGTCTAGGAGTTATCAGGAACAAGAACAGCATTCTGGGAGGAAGTCAGCTTTGCTAAGAAATGAAGAGTGCAGTGAGACATCATGAGTTCGAGGCAATGGACTGTTTATGGGAGTGCCAATGAGTCATTTTAGAAAGAGTGAATTTTAAAGCCTTGCCATAAGGATAATGATATGGGGATCATTTGCTCCAGCAGAGCACGAAAAAGATGACAACATCACAAAGCAGCAGAGAGCCCCAAATTTAGTGGATGGTAATGTGGACATGATTGGAAGGGTATTGAGGCTGATTGTTGGCTGTAGGGCCTAAAAGTGCAAGAATTAATGTCTGGAACCTGAAAAGCTCCTTCAGAAAGGGTAAGACATTTTAGAAAACTTCTTAAGGCAGAAGTTACTAAGAATTGCAAAGGTGCTGGATATACAAACTCAGTGTTTCTTAGAAACCACAGCTTATGGGGTGGTGGGGTCTCCTGAGGGCAGGAATGTCTGACTCGGTGAATTTGGCCCAACTGCTACTGACATGAACAAGGCTGGACCTAGGCCTACTAAAATTTTAGGGGTGCCAAATATCTGTCTCCAAAATCTATCCCTCAGAGCCTGGCACAGTATCAGGAAGTCTCACTATTCAAATTGCTGTGGGTTGAGAGACAGTATGCAGAAAACATCTGTTGCTTTGCAAATTCCCAAGAGTAGAAACATTAAATTGTTTCTGGAGCAGGATGTCAGTTCCTAAGCAGAAAGTAAGTTGCTGTAGTGATTGGGCAAGACGATTTTTGAAGGAAGACAGAAAATGTGCAACGTCCAGAACACACAACTGTGCCCAAGATGACAGGAAACAGGAGAGAGGCTGTGGGGTGAGAGATGGCATCATGAAAATAATTTATTCAATCAACAAACGATACTGAATGTCTCTATACTAAGCACTCCTCTAGGCACTGGACAAATATGAACAAAACAGGCAAAAATGCTGACCCTCATTAGCATGTAACCAATGATAAATATAAATAGACCTTTCTTACTTGGCTCTTTCTCTTTGGCTGAACCAACCATTATAGACTTGAATTCTTTAACAGAGAAGGCCAATGAAAATAGCAAAGTCATAAGTAAACTTGATCCTACTTATGCCAGCAAGTTCTTTGTCTCACCGATGAAGAAACCAAGGTTAAAGGCCTAGTGAAGATTACACAGCTAGTGAGGGCTGAGCTGAAATTGCATTTTAGGACTTTGGGACTGGAGAGGCAAGCCCCGGGTAGAGCATGGACAGTGGGGTCAATAGAACTAGATCTGAATTCTGGCTCTACTAGTCAGGTGACCTTGAGCAACTTATGACTGTCTATCTCACTCAGTGCTAGGATGATAAAACCTGCCTCAAATGGTTGATAAAAAGCAACATAAATGAAATACAAAAGTGAAATATTTAGGACAATTCCTGGCATAGAGTAGGTGCTCAATAAATGATAGCTATTAATAACAACTTACTTGAGCCCAGGAGTTCAACATTATAGTGAGCTATGATCACACCACTGCACTCCAGTCTGGGTGACAGAGCAAGACCCTGTCTTTAAAGAAAAAGAAAAAGAAGAGGAAATAACAAGTAATCCATGTGATCTTCCTTTTCCACTGCCTTATACTTGTTGCCTGGATTGAATGGTCACCTAAGGTAGGACATTCCCCACCCCAGCCATGCTCCTGTAAAATATAGACCTAGGAACAGATGCAAAGAAGACTCAGCCATGAGGGCTTCTGACTCCCATTCCACAGGCACAGGGAGGTACACAGCATCAGCTGGTCTGGTGTGCTATTTCGTAGGCCAGTTTTGAAAGCTTGTCCCTTCGAACACACAGAAGTCAGGAAATGCAAAATTAACGTTCCCAGAGTATCCATAACTCACTTGCAATGCACACTGAGGCATAAATTTCACTGGAACTACAATAACATAAAGCACTGAGCATACAAGAGTGGGAGAAGTTAAGACTGTTGCTAAAATCATAAATTTGAATTTCTTGACTTGGGTGCATTTTCATCATCACCCATGATATGGCATTAACATAGCATTCACACTAGAAATTGCAACATAATTCAGAGGCCCTTGTGCATGTGACTGAGGTAGTTTTCCCTATAGGGACCCCTTTTCAAACATTCATAAGGATTTCAAGAAAATAACCCTCAGAAGAAATATTAGTCCCCTGGGGAATGCAGCTAAATCCACCCAGCATGAAAGGATATACCTACATTTATTTTCCAGCAAGCTCTGGAAGCAGGCAACCTCTTTCAAGTGCTACATCTCTGAGAGAAGGTGGTTTACCCACTCTTTCCCATTACTGAGTCTTCCACATGGACTCTGAGGAAACTATAGTGATATACAGCAGTCCTGTCTTTTCAACTGGGATGGGAAAGGTCAGATATATAGAGGACAAATAAGTTAGTGCATGTAAGTTGGTAATTTGTGCTTTCACAGTGGAAATCATTCCAACATTCCTGCAAAATGTAGAAGTCAGGGTGAGAACTACGCCACTGGTCCTCCAGGTCTACAAACTCTGGCAGAGACTTGCAGGGTGGAGAAATCTGGTAGGAGGTATCACAGAGCAGGAAGCAAGTTGCCATCTCAGTTCCAAGCTCTCCTACCTGGGCCTGGGTGCCTTGTTTTAAAAGGGTGGCATAATGACAATAGTACGTTATCTTCCTAGAGGAAGGAGACTAGAGGATCTCTTATGATTCTATCCACTGCGAACAAATATGCTTTGGTCATAAGGTCTAATCTTAACCTCCTTTTTGCACAAAATATATTCTGAAACTAACCTTTCCCCTAAAGGCTCATGATTTTTTTTCTTGAGACATTCTTTCTCTCAGAGAGGACAGATGCATCCTGTACAGGTAGGCTGTTTATTTCTCTATAGGAAAAGACTATAGTAACCAAGGCAGTAAACAAGGTACATTAAGTGCCTGATCCTTAGTAAAGGCTCAACAAGTGTCAATTTCATTTCAGATACCTGTGCCAGGTAATTAGTGCCCTTTCTTCTGAGTGAAGTGTCCCTTTTTCCCCCACTTCTGTATTCTCCTGTTCCCATTCAGAGATGGACAGAGAGGCATGGTTCCCGCCTGTAATCCCAGCACTTTGAGAGGCCAAGGCAGGACAACTGCTTGAGCCCAGGAGTTCGAGACCAGCCTGGGCAACATGGTGAAACCCTGTCTCTATAAAATAAAATTAAAATAAGATAAAATAATAAAAATAAAATAAAATAGTGTGTTCTTATAGTCTCAGCTATTCAGGAGGCTGAAGTGGGAGTATTGCCTGAGCCTGGAAAATCAAGGCTACAGTGAGCTGTGATCACACCGCACACTAGCCTGGGTGGCAGAGTGAGACCTTGTCTCAAAAAACAAACAAACAACAATGACAAAAAAGGGATGGGCAGAGGATTGATATACAGTTCCTTGGGCTTCCTAAGCTAACCCTTAGAGGATTTTCTGAACCAAACTCTGTAAAAGACAC